>NW_024412396.1:53693257-53752237 GCF_014898765.1 Herpailurus yagouaroundi
AAGGGACACATGCACCCCCATGTTTATAGCGGCACTATCAACAATAGCCAAAGTATGGAAAGAGCCCAAATGTCCATTGATGGATGAATGGATAAAGAAAATGTGGTATATACACACACACACACACACACACACACACACACACACAATGGAGTATTACTCTGCAATCAAAAAGAATGAAATGTTGCCATTTGCAGCTATGTGGATAGAACTGAAGGTATTATGTTAAGTGACATTATTCACTCAGAGAAAGACAAAAATCATATGACTTCACTCACATGAGGACTTTAAGAGACAAAACAGATGAACATAAAGGAAGGGAAACAAAAATAATATAAAAACAGGGAGGGGGACAAAACAAGAGACTCAAAAATATGGAGAACAACCTGAGGGTTGCAGAAGTAGAAAACATCTTTCAGAATTACTGCAATATACTGCCTGCTCATTGGAGGTGCTTACAGTGAGGGTTGCTGGAGGGGTTGTGGGCGGGGGTGGGCTAAATGGTAAGGGGCATTAAGGAATCTACTCCTGAAATCATTGCTTCACTATATACTACTTTGGATGTAAATTTTCAGAAATAAAAAATAAAGTTAAATTTAAAAAAAAAGAAATAGGGGTATGATCCTATAGTGCAGAAGGGCTAAAACTGTTTATTGATGAAAAAGATATTTATCAAGCTTAGAATTAGAAAAACAAACTTGAGTTATCCCAATGGAGGGAATGGAAGAGAGCTAGTTTGTAGTACAGATCTGTAATAGGCAGTTTTCCAAGGGAAAGGACATGTTGCTTGGACATGGGGCTAAAGGGAAGACATGGATGGGGGCATGATCAATTCCATCCATAGACAGCTACTTGAGAATTACAGGGAAATAAGGCTGGAAAATCCCTTTTCCACCAATCAGGTATGTTCATTTCCAAGTGACTTGGCTTCTTTTTTCAATCCTGGCCCATTGCCTATTAGAATAAAGAATCATTTTGAGGCCTGATGCACCCAGCCCAGATGCTTTGACAGTTCTGGCATGCTTCGTTATTGCATCAAAGCACCCAGACATCAGACATTGTATTGCACCAACTGGAGACCAGCCTTTTACCTTGATGCTTATGTGTTTTTAGGGTACACAAACACTTGGAAATCACTTAGGGGAATTATCAGCCAAGGTACCACATCATGTAGCCAGCCATGATTACTAACAGAGCCCTACTAACACTAGCGCCTGTTCTGTTAAGAAAAATTAATAAGTTACTCAGCTGTGCAAGTCAATTCCCATTCAGTTGTTGCTAGCCCCAAAGTGCAGTTACGTAGATCCAAGCTAGCAGTAACACACACACACATACATCCTTCAGTAAAAACTCAGGAATCATAGGATTTGGCATTGAGCCTGGCAAATAACTAGAAATGTTTTTTCTTTCTGCCCCTTCTTCCAGTTGGCCAACAGGTATAACAAGCTGATGAGTCTGCAATCAGCTCCATCAGAGTGTGGATAAAAGAGCAAAAGCAGAAAAATTTTCTGTGTCTAGTCTACCTAGCATCCCCTGGGAAATCTGGAGAAGTAGAAAACATTTTTCAGAATTACTGCAATATACTACCTGCTCATTAGAGGTGCTTACAGTGATTGAAATGTACTAATTAAGTCTCCTATCCACCTTGGGGATTTGGACTGTAAAGGTCATTAAAGCAGGTGTGTAAAAGATAAAGTGTCTGTTACCTATGCCAATAGTGACCCAAGACTCATGTATATGGCCCTTGTATCACCATATTTTTTTTCTCTATAGTCTGTATAGCCAGAGAGAAGTCAAGCCAGGCCTATGTTCGAGGCACCTGACTCTGCTCATTAAAATTCCAGGGATATGGTAAAGCCTATTGTGTGTGGAGGGGGAGGGTGTGTAAGAGGACATGAAATGGCAAAAAGAGAGCATGAAAACTGAGGAGGAATAGTATAGTGGAGAAAGCTCATGGCTTTTCTTACTGACTGGTTTTTAGTAATGATGGCAATAAATGAACTACCCTGGAGTAGTGTACTCCAGTATTGTTAATGAAGAGATTAATTAATATGGCTCATTCTTTTTTTTTTTTTTTTAATTTTTTTTTCAACGTTTATTTATTTTTGGGACAGAGAGAGACAGAGCATGAACGGGGGAGGGGCAGAGAGAGAGGGAGACACAGAATCAGAAACAGGCTCCAGGCTCTGAGCCATCAGCCCAGAGCCCGACGCGGGGCTCGAACTCATGGACCGCGAGATCGTGACCTGGCTGAAGTCGGACGCTTAACCGACTGCGCCACCCAGGCGCCCCAATATGGCTCATTCTTAATAGGTATTTAAGAAAACCACCAGATTTCAGGAAGTCAAAATGTTTGTTAGTCTTTTTGCTGTCTTAAGAATCATCTCTAAATGGATGATTTCCTTGTGTGTGTCTCAATTTAATCTCAATAATTTCATATGGGCCTTGCCTGTTGAAGTACTTCCTTGCTCTCTGATGGATGCTGGAGATAGTTAATAGAAGAGATGGTCCTCCTCTCCATGAGTCCCTCTGGCCTGTTTTTGAGCGTCCCTGCCACATTATGTATGCCCTTTTCATTCTTCCAGGACATTTCATTCTACAGGACTGTGCTCCTGCTTGAGATCCCACTGGGCAGTTGCTCTTGCTGGCCCTGATGTGACCTCACTCTGGGACAGACTTCTCATCTACAGGAAGGAAGGGAGAGTTTCCTGAGGGAGAAAAAGGAAAGAGCTCTGGCATTAAAGTTTTTTTTTTTTTTTTTAATTTCCTTGACTGTGGTCCAGATTGTTTAACCAATTTTGGTGATTATTTATTTCTGCAGTGTGCAGTCCTTGTAGGCCTCCTACCATTTGTATCACCAAACTACATTTCTGACTACCAGAGCATAGGTTCTGGTGCCAGACAGCCTGGATTGAATTTAGCTCTAATCCTTTAATGACCTTTAATGACCTTGGATAAATCATTTAATCTCTCTCTCTCTCTCTCTCTCTCTCTCTCTCTCTCTCTCTCTCTCCCTCTCTCAGTTTCCCACCTATAAAATGGAGTTAAGAAGCTATTTTTACTTCATGGAGCTGGTATGAGAGTTAGGCTTTCTGAGTTTTCCACAAGCCCCACGTCCCTTTTGCCATAGGCCCAAATGCTTCCTTTATTATATGCCTGGTCCCTAAAGGTATTTGAATTTACAGTTAAATATCTTTAGACTCCTCAATGCCTACTATAAACCTATGTCTAAGAAATAAGCACGGTCATAGGAAACATTAATATTAAATAGATAACTGGTAGAAATATTTTTTAAAACTAGATATTCTTCTCTCTATTTTCATTATGAGACAGAGCCAGCCCCAGGGGAACTTATATGTCAATTACTCCAATTAGTAATTGATGTATTTAATGGCCATAAAGACTAGTTGATTCAAAACAAATTTATATTCAACTGTATGAATATTGGGAGTTCAAACTGAGGAGGGCCAGTAGGAGCTGCAGCTGACAAGCAAGTCTCATGGCCTTACTCAAGTTCAACAGGAAAGAAGGCAGGAAGACAGAGTGCTTTCATTTGGACAAGTATGAGGAGGTCAAGGGCAGCATAAAGAGCTGTGCAAATTTTTGTTCTAGTTAAATAAACTTTTGCTTTGTAAAAACTTAAAAAAAATTTTTTTACAGTTTATTTATCCTGAGAGAGACAGAAAAAGCATGAGTGGGGAAGGGGCAGAGAGAGAGGGAGACAGAAAATCCTAAGAAGGCTTCAGTCTACCAGCTCAGAACCCGATGTGGGGCTCAAACTCGAAAAATTATAAGATATGACCTGAGCCGATATCAAAAGTTGGACGCTTAATTGGCTGAGCCACCCAGGTTCCCTTGCTTTGTAAAAAACTTTTTAATGCCTGTCTGCTCTAAACTTAAATTTGGAGAAATGAAACACACACACATACGCACCACACATTTTAGTTCTTGGTGACATATCCATCAAATATTATTACAAAAAAACAAACAATAAGAACCCCTAAAATCAAAAGGCTCCACTAACGACTGGAGGCAAATCTATCTTCAGGGCTATGATAGGCTAGAACTTTTTGGTTTTGTTAACTGGCTGGTGCTTTACAGGGTTCATGTATAATTTGCTTCTGCCTGGTGTCTCTGGTGTTTCTGCTTTCAGAGTTTCTCTACCTCTTACAGGTTGAACACTAGACCTCTCTTCCTTTAGTGTTTATTTTGCAAGCTAAGAAGACTTCATCTCAAACACCTGTCAATCTTCTTGCAATAAAACCATTTAATAATCTAGTAACTAATGGAGTTGATCTTGATTGCCCCCCAATGAGTGTACCACTTTCCTTGGCCCGTTTGCCATCCCACACTCTGCCATAGGTTGCTATTACCAATGATTTTTTAACTCTATCAAAAATTTTTTGTTTGATCCATATGCTCATATATTTACAGAGTAGATATTATTTTGAAATTGCCTTGCAAAGACTGAAGAGAGGAAGAAAACCAGGGAAAGCTTTTTACTGTTAGATGAGAAGAAGTTGGAAGATTAATTCCTTAGTGTGTATACCAACATAGAAGACAATATAGCTTTGTGAATGCCCACTGGGCATCATTTTGTAAAACATGGCCCTGAAACATACAGGAAGTATATATTTTTGCTGAATTCCTTGCTACTTTCTCTCCTCCCTCTTTCCATATTCTCTTCCTTTTCATTCTTTAAAAAAATTTTTTTAACGTTTATTTATCTTTGAAACAATGCGAGAACAGAGTGCAAGCAGCGGAGGGGCAGAGGGAGACACAGAATCTTACGTGGGCTCCAGGCTCTGAGCTGTCAGCCCAGAGCCCAACGTGGGTCTCGAACTCATGAACCATGAGATCATAACCTGAGCCGAAGTCAGATGCTTAACCAACTGAGCCACTCAAGTGCCCCTCTTCCTTCCCATTCTTTGTCGGACTAAAATTCTCGAAACCTGGAACTCCGCTTGGAAGAGACATTCATGATATATTTTGTGGATTTATAGAAGTGTCTATTTCTTCTTTAATTTAAAATTTCTTTTTAAAGTTTATTTATTTATTCTTGAGACAGCGCAAGCAGGGGAGGGGCAGAGAGAGAGAGACGGAGACACAAAATCTGAAGCAGGCTCTAGGCTCTGCATTGTCCATGCAGAACCCATCCTGGGGTTTGAACCCACTAACTGAAAGATCATGACCTAAGCCAAAGTCCAACACTTAACCAACTGAGCCATCCAGACGCCCCAAAGTGTCTATTTTTTGTATCATCTACAGATATCTCCTATTTCTCAAAAGTTAGCATCACACCACTTTGTTCTCAAGTGGTTACATGTGTTTGTTAATACATGTTTTCACTAACCAAAAGAAATCCGAAGCTCACTTTTGCCTTTATGAAAAATCCTGTTACCATAGGAATGCAAAAAGTGGGGATACTCTGCTTTATGCCAACATTTCACAGAAAAGCTTACTTTTGAATAGCAGGGGAAACCTGGTATTCACTGAATTGTGAAATTTAACATAAATTATGTAACATCACATGGGTAGTATTACACTAAGTGGTTCTGCCACCACTGGGCAAACTGATCTGGCAAGCTACTGAAAACATGGGGAAAAATACCAAGCAGCCAATAGCTAAACCAAATAAATGTGCTTTGCATTGGAACCCTGTACAGGTGGGTTTCAGTGGAAACTGCGGAGGTAAAGCTTTTGTAAAATTTTGTTATAAGTACCACTGTTACGGGTAAGAGAGTCTGCGTTTTGTGAATGGAGGTCTTGGTTTTTATTTATTTATTTATTTATTTATTTATTTATTTATTATTTAATATGAAATTTATTGTCAAATTGGCTTCCATACAACACCCAGTGCTCATCCCAAAAGGTACCCTCCGCAATACCCAAGGTCTTGGGTTTTAGATTTCCCAGGAGAAGATGTACATGGGGATTCAGGCTAGAAAACAGACAGCAAGGGGGAAAGCAGCAAGCACAAAGAAGTTTATTAAAGTGAAGGTACACTCACAAGGTGGGAGAGCGGGCAGGTTGTGTGCAGTGAAAATGGACCCCAGGTTGTCTTGGGAGTGGATATTATTGGGTCTCTCTGGGCTGGAAGAAGCCTAGACTCACAGTGGGGTGGTCTCTAAATGGAGACAGGTTTCAATCATTTGGGGGACTCCTCCCACAGGTTGGGAGGGAAGTTTTTGATGCTACAATGTTTGTACTGGAACTATCAACGTGGCCTTCCCTCCAAGGGGGTGGGGGGGGACAACGTCTGCAACACAAATGAATTATAATGAGTCTAGGGGTTACCTTGGGGCAGAGGTGAAAGAGGACAGCACTTTTGTGCACCTGTGGCTCTTTGGTCTGTCAGCCCCAAGTGCTTGGAAGTCACAAGGTCAAGATATTGTGCTCCTGGGGCTTTTAATGTGTAGCTTACTTATCACTGTTCTTGCCTCCAACTCATATCTCTATAATTCTCCTTGAAAGACTTGGGACTCTGCCTTGGGAGTTCCTTCCACTGCTCACCTCTAGCTTCTACTTAACACCACAACCCCTTTTAAATTGCAGTAGACATTTTAATTCCTAGGATAACTTTTTTTTTTTTTAAATTTTTTTTTCAACGTTTTTTTATTTATTTTTGGGACAGAGAGACAGAGCATGAACGGGGGAGGGGCAGAGAGAGAGGGAGACACAGAATCGGAAACAGGCTCCAGGCTCTGAGCCATCAGCCCAGAGCCCGACGCGGGGCTCGAACTCACGGACCGCGAGATCGTGACCTGGCTGAAGTCGGACGCTTAACCGACTGCGCCATCCAGGCGCCCCTTAATTCCTAGGATAACTTAAGTAAGATAAATATCTGTGTCTCTCAGAAACATAAGGAATTGTAACAATCACATGTTTTACACCATATGGAGAGAAGAGCACTGTCTAGTTCATTGCAGGTACAAAAGGCAAACTTTACAGAAGAATATATGGAGACTTTGGCTTCCCAGCCAGGTAGGAGTAAGTGTGATAAGAGTTGTTCTCTGATGTAAACAACTGGAAAATAAGTAAAATCTATAAAACAACTGCTTCAGACACTGGACCACAGGCAGCACAGGACTGTGATTCCTGAGGGAAGGAAAACAAATCAGGCTTTCTGCTTAGAATCACCTTCCAAATATTGATGGAGAACCAAGGAACCCAAACAGACAGATCACAGTGTTTTTATTGCATTGCAGAGATGGAGGTCAGAGCACAGGGAAGCTGCATAGCTGGAATTGTGGATGGATACCAGAGAGAAGAGAACTGCATGGAGACAAACTTCAGAAATCTGCACCGGGAACCTTGGAAGCAGCTGCCATTGGATACTTCGCTACACATGCATAAAGTGAAAATCTATAAACCAGACAAAGAATTCTCAGGGAGAACAATACCTAGAGTTCAAACAAGGCTGCAGGACATTTGAATTTCAATCAGCCAGAGTGGGGCATTCAGCAGTAGGGTAATACTTGCCCAATAGTAAAAACCACAGTAGACTATTAATAATAATGTTTCAATGGTAGGGTTAATCTTTAAGTAACTTTAAAGCCTTTCAGAACATTTTTCAACACTCTTTGTAGGAAGACCACAAAAAAGTAAAAAACCTAAATAACATAAACTTTATAGTGTCTAACATCCAAACAAAAAGTTACTACCCATGAAAAATGAAGGACAATTTGACCAAGAATCAGGCGAAAAATAGGTCAATAGAAACAGACCAAAGATATGACAGAAATTTAAAAAAAACTGTGAGGAAAAGTCTTTAAAACTGCTGTTGTGAATATGTTCACCATGTTTTAGAGTTAAACAAAGAATATGAATATAATGTGAAGGGAAAGTAAAGATCAGAAGGTTCCAAGTGGAAATTTTAACAATGAAAAATACAATACACTGAAGTGAAAAATTCAGTGAATGGGAATAACAGCTGATTAGATTAATGAAGAAATAAAGACCAATGAACTTGAAGATGGTGTAATAGAAACAATCCAAACTGAAACATAGAGAAAAGATTTAACAATACAGCCTTAGTGATCAATAAGATAATGCCAAGTGATCTAGAATATGTATATATGAAGTCCCAGAAGGATAGGAAAAGTGTGGGGGGTAAAGAAATAATGCCCCCAAATTTTCTAAATGTGACCAAAACCAAATCTACAGATCCAGGGAGTTCACTGGACCCCAACCAGGATATACATACATAAACACACACACACACACACACACACACACACACACACACACAGAGACATGACCAGACCAAGATGCATCATAAATAAATTCCTGAAAACCATGATAATGAAATTTTAAATCTGCCAGAAGAAGAAAGACATAGCACATACAGAGGAATGAAGAAAGTAATTACTACAGACATCTCAGAAGAAATAGGACAAACCAAAAGAAAATGAAAAACCACCTTCAAAGTGGTGGAAAAGTATTTACCAAATTAGCATTCTAAATCTAGCAAAAAAATCTTTAAACATGAAGGCATAATGAAGACATATTCAGACCAATAAAAGCTGAGAGAAATTTGTTGCCAGTAGTCCTGGATGGTAAGAAATGATAAGAAAGTTTTTTGAGCTGAAGGAAAGGGATTCCAAACGGGAACCTGGATCTAAAAACAGGAACAAAACGTACCAGAAATGACAAATATATGTCAAATATGTAAGGCTTTTTACCTCATGTTCAACTTTATTTAAAAGTTATTGATTTTGGAGATTTTAAGGAAGATGGTAGCATAGGAGAACGCTGGGCTCACCACGTCCTGCTGACCACTTAGATTCTACCCACATCTGCCTAAATAACCCAGAAAACCACCAGAAGACTAGCAGAAAGGACTCTCCAGAGCCAAGCATAGACAAGAGGCCCACAGAAGAGGGTAGGAAAGGCGGAGAGGCAGTGTGCACTACACGGACTGGCAGGAGGGAGCCAGGGAGGTGAATGGGCAGCCAGCCCACCTGGCAAGTCAGAGCCCCCAAGTCTGGCTTGCAAAAGCAGAGGGGCCGGATGGAGTGTGTTCTGACAGCCAGCGGGACTTAACATCTGGAATGTTATAAGTCAACAGCTCTGCTCGGAGAGCGGGAGGGCTAGAGGACAACGGGAGGGAGAGGTGTTGAGCCCAGGAAGATAGAGCTCAGCTTGGCAGAGAACAAAGGTGTTGGGAAGCGTCATCTCCCTTACCCATCCCCCAGCCAAAATCCCAAAGGGAGCCAGTTCCCATCACGGAACTTGCTTGTACTGCGCAAACAATGCTGTGCTTCTGTGGATCCATCCCTCTGATGGGTCTGCCTCCCTCCCGGTGCCACAGGGCCCCTCCCAAAGTGGACCACTGAAGGTAAAGCGAGCTGAGTCTGCCCCTCCCGACCCTGTGCACCTTCTGGATCCACCCTGGCTAATACACCAGATTCCATCGAAGCAGCACCACAAGCCTGACAGTGTGCAAGTAGCCCAGACAGGGGTCACACCAGTCCACAGTGAGTCCTGCCCCTGGGAGAGGGGAAGATAAGGTACACAAGTCTGACTGTGGCCCCAGTGGTGGGCTGGAGGCAGACATCAGGTCTGACTGCAGCCCCGCCCACAGCGCAAGTTACTCCAGACAGCACATAGGAAGAGCCCTGCAGTTCTGCGCCACTCTAGGGACTATCCAAAATGACGAAACGGAAGAATTCTCCTCAAAAGAAACTCCAGGAAGTAGCGACAGCTAACGAACTGATCAAAAACGATTTAAGCAATGTAACAGAAAATGAATTTAAAATAATAGTCATAAAATTAATCATTGGGCTTGAAAACAGTATAGAGGACAGTAGAGAATCTATTACTACAGAGATCAAGGGACTAAGAAACAGCCAGGAGGAGCTAAAAAAAATGCTATAAATAAGCTGCAAAATAAAATGGAGGTGACTACAGCTCGGATTGAAGAGGCAGAGGAGAGAATAGGTGAATTAGAAGATAAAATTATGGAAAAAGAGGAAGCTGAGAAAAAGAGAGATAAAAAAATCCAGGAGTATGAGGGGAAAATTAGAGAACTGACACAATTAAATGTAATAATATATGCATAATTGGTATTCCAGAGGAAGAGAGAGGGAAAGATGCTGAAGGTGTACTTGAAGAAATCATAGCTGAGAACTTCCTGATCTGGGGAAGGAAAAAGGCATTGAAATCCAAGAGGCACAGAGAACTCCCTTCAGACGTAACTTGAATCAATCTTCTGCATGACATATCATAGTGAAACTGGCAAAATACAAGGATAAAGAGAAAATTCTGAAAGCAGTTAGGGATAAACATGCTCTAACATATAAAGGGAGACCTATAAGACTCGTGACGGATCTCTCTACTGAAAATTGGCAGGCCAGAAAGGAATGGCAGGAAATCTTCAATGTGATGAACAGAAAAAATATGCATCTGAGAATCCTTTATCCAGCAAGTCTGTCATTTAGAATAGGAGAGATAAAGGTCTTCCCAAACAAACAAAAACTGAAGGAATTCATCACCACTAAACCAGGCCTACAAGAGACCCTAAGGGAGATCCTGTGAGACAAGGTACCAGAGACATCATTACAGGCATGAAACCTACAGACATCGCAATGACTCTAAACCCATATCTTTCTATAATAACACTGAATGTAAATGGACTAAATGCTCCAACCAAAAGACATAGGGTATCAGAATGGATAAAAAAACAAGACCCATCTATTTGCTGTCTACAAGAGACTCATTTTAGACCTGAGGACACCTTCAGATTGAAAGTGAGGGGATGGAGATCTATCTATCATGCTACTGGAAGTCAAAAGAAAGCTGGAGTAGCCATATTTACATCAGACAAACTAGACTTTAATTAAAGGCTGTATCAAGAGATGAAGAAGGGCATTATATAATAATTACAGGGTCGACCCATCAGGAAGAGCTAACAATTATAAATGTCTATGCGCTGAATATGGGAGCCCCCAAATATATAAAACAATTAATCACAAACATAAGCAAACTTATTGATAAGAATGTGGTAATTGCAGGGGACTTTAATACTTCACTTATAACAATTGATAGATCATCTAGACATCGCATCAATAAAGAAACAAGGGCCCTGAATGATACATTGGATCAGATGGACTTGACAGATATACTTAGAACTCTGCATCCCAAAGCAACAGAATATACTTTCTTCTCGAGTGCACATGGAACATTCTCCAAGATAGATCACATACTGGGTCACAAAACAGCCCTTCATAAGTATATAAGAATTGAGATCATACCATGCATACTTTCAGACCACAATGCTATGTAGCTTGAAATCAGTCACAGGAAAAAAATCTGGAAAACCTCCAAAAGCATGGAGGTTAAAGAACACCCTACTAAAGAATGAATGGGTCAACCAGGCAATTAGAGAAGAAAATAAGAAATGTATGGAAACAAATGAAAATGAAAATACAACAATCCAAATGCTTTGGGATGCAGCAAAGGCCGTCCTGAGAGGAAAATACATTGCAAACCAGGCCTATCTCAAGAAACAAGAAAAATCCCAAATACAAAATCTAACAGCACACCTAAAGGAAATAGAAGCACAACAGCAAAAACACCCCAAAACCAGCAGAAGAAGAGAAATAATAAAGATCAGAGCAGAAATAAACAATATAGAATCTAAAAAAAAACTGTAGAGCAGATCAATGAAACCAAGAGTTGGATTTTTGAAAAAATAAACAAAATTGATAAACCTGTAGCCAGGCTTCTCAAAAAGAAAAGGGAGATGACCCAAATAGATAAAATCATGAATGAAAATGGAATTATTACAACCAATCCCTCAGAAATACAAGCAATTATCAGGGAATACTATGAAAAATTATATGCCAACAAACTGGACAACCTGGAAGAAATGGACAAATTCCTAAATATCCACACACTTATAAACTCAAAAAGAAAGAAATAGAAAGCTTGAACAGACCCATAACCAGCGAAGAAATTGAATCAGTCATCAGTCATCAAAAATCTCCCAACAAATAAGAGTCCAGGACCAGATGGCTTTCCAGGGGAATTCTACCAGACATTTAAAGCAGAGATAATACCTATCCTTCTCAAGCTATTCCAAAAAATAGAAAGGGAAGGAAAACTTCCAGACTCATTCTATGAAGCCAGCATTACTTTGATTCCTAAACCAGCCAGAGACCCAGTAAAAAAAGAGAACTACAGGCCAATATCCCTGATGAATATGGATGCAAAAATTCTCAATAAGATACTAGCAAATCGAATTCAACAGCATATACAAAGAATTATTCACCATGATCAAGTGGGATTCATTCCTGGGATGCAGGGCTGGTTCAACATTCGCAAATCAATCAATGTGATACATCACATTAATAAAAGAAAAGATAAGAACTATATGATTCTGTCAATCGATGCAGAAAAAGCATTTGAAAAAATTCAGCATCCTTGCTTAATAAAAACCCTCGAGAAAGTCAGGATAGAAGGAACATATTTAAACATCATAAAAGCCATTTATGAAAATCCCACAGCTAATATCATCCTCAATGGGGAAAAACTGAGAGCTTTCCCCCTGAGATCAGGAACACGACAGGGATGCCCACTCTCACCGCTGTTGTTTAACATAGTGTTGGAAGTTCCAGCATCAGCAATCAGACAACAAAAGGAAGTCAAAGGCATCAAAATTGGCAAAGATGAAGTCAAGCTTTCGCTTTTTGCAGATGACATGATATTATACATGGACAATCCGATAGATTCCACCAAAAGTCTGCTAGGACTGATACATGAATTTAGCAAAGTTGCAGAATACAAAATCAATGTACAGAAATACACTAATAATGAAGAAACAGAAAGACAAATAAAGAAACTGATCCCATTCACACTTGCACCAGGAAGCATAAAATACCTAGGAATAAACCTAACCAAAGATGTAAAAGATCTGTATGCTGAAAACTATAGAAATCTTATGAAGGAAATTGAAGAAGATATAAAGAAATGGAAAAACATTCCGTGTTCATGGATTGGAAGAATACATATTGTTAAAATGTCAATGCTACCCAAAGCTATCTACACATTCAATGCAATCCCAATCAAAAGTGCACCAGCATTCTTCTTGAAACTAGAACAAGCAATCTTAAAATTTGTATGGAACCACAAAAGGCCCCGAATAGCCAAAGTAATTTTGAAGAAGAAGACCAAAGCAGGAGGCATCACAATCCCAGACTTTAGCCTCTACCACAAGCTGTAATCATCCAGACAGCATGGTATTGGCACAAAAACAGACACATAAACCAATGGAATAGAATAGAAACCCCAGAACTAGACCCACAAAAGTATGGCCAACTAATCTTTGACAAAGCAGGAAAGAATATCCAATGGAAAAAAGACAGTCTCTTTAACAAATGGTGCTGGGAGAACTGGACAGCAATATGCAGAAAGATGAAACTAGGCCACTTTATTACACCATTCACAAAAACAAACTCAAAATGGATAAAGGACCTGAATGTGAGACAGGGAACCATCAAAACCCTACAGGAGAAAGCAGGAAAAAAACCTCTCTGACATCAGCTGCAGCAATTTCTTACTTGACACATCTCCAAAGGCAAGGGAATTAAAAGCAAAAATGAACTATTGGGACCTCATGAAGATTAAAAGCTTCTGCACAGCAAAGGAAACAATCAACAAAACTAAAAGGCAACCAACGGAATGGGAAAAGATATTTGCAAATGACATGTCAGACAAAGGGCTAGTATCCAAAATCTATAAAGAGCTCACCAAACTCCACACCCGAAAAACAAATAACCCAGTGAAGAAATGGGCAGAAAACATGAATAGACTCTTCTCTAAAGAAGACATCCGGATGGCCAACAGGCACATGAAAAGATGTTCAGCGTCGCTCCTCATCAGGGAAATTCAAGTCAAAACCACACTCAGATATCACCTCACGCCAGTCAGGGTGGCTAAAATGAACAAATCAGGAGACTATAGATGCTGGAGAGGATGTGGAGAAACGGGAACCCTCTTGCACTGTTGGTGGGAATGCAAACTGGTGCAGGCGCTCTGGAAACAGTGTGGAGGTTCCTCAAAAAATTAAAAATAGACCTACCCTATGACCCAGCAATAACACTGCTAGGAATTTACCCAAGGGATACAGGAGTGCTGATGCATAGGGGCACTTGTATCCCAATGTTTATAACACCACTCTCAACAATGGCCAAATTATGGAAAGAGCCTAAATGTCCATCAACTGATGATGGATAAAGAAATTGTGGTTTATATACACAATAGAATACTACGTGGCAATGAGGAAGAATGAAATATGGCCTTTTGTAGCAACGTGGATGGAACTGGAGAGTGTTATGCTAAGTGAAATAAGCCATACAGAGAAAGACAGATACTGTATGTTTTCACTCTTATGTGGATTCTGAGAAACTTAACAGAAGCCCATGGGGGAGGGGAAGAAAAAAAAAGAGAATAGAGAGGGAGAGAGCCAAAGCATAAGAGACTCTTAAAAACTGAGAACAAACTGAGGGTAGATGGGGGGTGGGAGGGAGGGAAGGGTGGGTGATGGGTATTGAGGAGGGCACCCTTTGGGATGAGCACTGGGTGTTGTATGTAAACCAATTTGACAATAAATTTCATATTAAAAAAATAAAAACAACCAATACAAAAAAAGTTATTGATTTTGGGGCATCTGGGTGGCTCAGTTGGGTAAGCAACTGACTTGGGCTCAGGTTCGTGAGTTCGAGCCCCGCATCAGGCTCTGTGCTGACAGCTCAAAGCCTGGAGCCCATTTCAGATTCTGTGTCTCCCTCTTTCTCTGCTCCTCCTCTGCTGGTACTCTGTCTCTGTCTCTCTCTCTCTCAAGAAATGAATAAACATTAAAATTTTTTAAGTTATTGATTTTTTTGCAACAAAAATGAGAAGAAAAGGTAGGGTTTATAAATGTAGAACTAAAATGCTTCACAACATTCGTATAAGTAATGGGAGGGGGAATGGAAATACACTGTTGTAAGGTCCTTATGTCATAGGTGAAGAGGCATTATGTTATTTCAAAGTAGACAGAGGTTAAGTTAAAGATACATATTACAAGCCCTGGAACAATCGCTAAAAAGAGGCACACAAATCCAAACAAAACAGGGATGCATCTTATGAACGAACAAAGGACAAACACTCTCAGTTCATTCTCTCTGTGGAATTAATTCTTCAGATCATATGAGCTTTTTTCCTCTTGACCTTGGCTTAAGTAGTAGAAATTCCCCTGTGGGTTAAGATCCAGTGTGATCAGAAGTGAGACAGCCAATGGCTTTCAGATTGAAAAGCCATGATGTTTGAGACACTAAATCATTTGGAAATAGAAATTTTCATTAAGTATCAGCCTAAGTGAAATCTCTTTTTCTCTTTTGTTACTAATAGTATATAGAAGCTGTTGCAACAAAATAATTTAAACACACACACACACACACACACACACACACACACATTTCTCATTGCACTCCTACCTACCCTCCAGAGCCCTCACCCAACTTTTCTCATGGCCTTTTAGCCCCTTCATCCAGAAACTGGGCCCTTTATGCTGTCACTGATGTAGTGCATTAACTTCATTGAATGAAGTCTGTGAGCTTCCACTGTTTACCATACAGGGTTCTTACAGGGAAGTCCTTTTCCTTTTCTGTAATATATTCACTTTCCATTGATTCCTCAAGCTCAATTTCAAATGTGCTCTACCTTTTTCCTCGATCACAAGAATCCTCCCCTAAAAAAAATCTGCTTCTCCTCAAGTCCATAATCTGTTGTCTCTTTCTCACAGCACTCACTATCCACTCTGTATTGTAGCAGTCTGTATCCACATCTCTGTCTTACTCATTGAGCTGTAACTTGTCCATATTTGTACTTGACAGAGCCCTGCACATAGAGGAGACTTCATAAATGTAGGAGAGGAAGGAAACAGGCTTTTGAGGTTATTTGAGCTATCATTTTGCCTTTTGGTTACTGGGAAGGCACAAATGTCTGAGGATCAAGAAAAAAGGATTTTACCAGTTCACTTGCCAATATAAAGACAAAGATCTATTTCCACATTTAATAACAAAACCTCATGTAAGAAACTCAAGCACAATACATACCCACTTATATAGAAAAACCAAAAGCCAGAATGAACCATGTTAGGGAAGTGAAGGGTTTGAACCCTCTCTTAGAGAGCTTTGATAGTCCAAAGTAAAATTGTTGGAGGAAGTCATGTAAAATCATGTGCAATGCTCAGAGAGGTAGATCAGGAGATTTCAGTTCATCTTGGTCCAGTCTCATGAATGGAGAGGATTTAAAAACAGAAACTGCAACTTGCCCACTTTGAGTCACATGGATGAAGAAGTAAAAGAAAAGGAAAACGGGGGGGGGGGGAGGAGCCAATTCTGAAGAGATATAATCAAGCAGTCGTGACCAAGAAGCAGCAATTAGAGAAAGTGTATTCTTTAAGATGGTTTCCCATTCGCTGGTCCCAGTACTCAAAAACAGTTGGCTGAATGTCTGCAGCATGACTCACAAATCACAAATGAATCTTTTTTTAATTTTTAAATTTTTTGTTTTGAAATATTTTAAGACTCATAAGAAGTTGCAAAAATAGTACAGGATTTCCCTTTTCACTGTGTCCACCCAAAGGTAACATCTTACATAACTACAATACATTATTGAAATTAGAAAACTGACATTGGTATAATATTGTTAACTACAAACTTTATTTTTACCTACATTCATTTTGTGTTTGCTTATAGTACAATGACATTTTATCTCACATATAGATGCACAGTATCATGTAACCACCACTGCAATCAGGATACAAAACTGTTCCATCACCACAAAGGAACCTTCTCATGCTATCCCCTTAATGGTCAGACTTCCCCCCAAACCCTAACCTGGCAACCACTGACTTGTCTCTATCTCCATAGCTGTACCATTTAATACTGTTATATAAATAGAGTTATAAGGTATGAAATCTTTTGCAATTGGCTTTTTTTGCTCAGCATAATACTCCTGAGATCTGTTGAAGATTTTGCATGTGTCAATAGCCTGTTCCTTTTTGTTGCTATGTAGTACCCCATTATACGAATGCATCAGTTTGTGGATTCACACATTGAGGGACATCTGGTTTTGGCTATCATAAACAATGCTGCAATGACCATTAATGTGAATGTATGAACACAAGTTTCATTTCCCTGGGATAAATACCAAATAGTGCTGTTGTTGAGTTCTTCAGCATATATGAAATTTTAAAATGCATCTTTCCTTTAACTTTCCTATTCTTCAGTTGTCTTCTTTCTTACAAACCAAGTTTCCTGAATAATACCATGTCTGTATTCCCCACCAGAAGAGGAGTCTTCCAAGACAGGGGTCCTTCCTTAATAATCATTGCATAGGCAGTGATCATGTCTACCACAGAGTACATATGAAGTTATGTTGCTTGGTTTTTCTCTCAAAATATTCAAGGCTGCTTGGAGTAATTTCTGATCGATCAATCACTCATATTTACACAGTAATCAATCACTCACCTTTTAAAGAAATTCTGAAGTGCAAGGAGGCTATGTGGTATCATTCTGAGCAGCAATTATCTGAGACTAGAATCCCATGTTTCAAAAGAAGTCCCCTCTGCTCATCGTAATCACCATCCTGGTTATCTCTTCAATCTTTTTATACCTATCAAGGGTAGCCGCAAGTACCCCAACTTGGGGGTGGTTAGTTGATTTTGAACTTTTTTTATTGTAAAAAGCAAGTCTATATGATAAAATCTCAAGGGAAGTTGAGGATATGGTGTATTAGAGAAGAATTGAAAGGACATTTAAGACATGAGGAACAGGGTAAGCACAATGGAAAACAATCTTAACAGGAATAAAAAGGTTTACAGAGAATGTGACTCCTTAAAACAGCACCAATTTAATGAATTATGTTAATAACAAAGCCAACTAATGATTTAATCTTTCTCTTGACTTTTCACTAGCTAAATAGATATGATTTTTCTTAAAATATCAAAGCATATCCGTTGCTTTTGTAACCTATGATGTTCCCTTGATATCCTTCTGTCTTTGCCAAATTAGGAATTATATAGATGGGCATCCCCATTCCCATTCCCTAATTTGAGCACAAGTATTCGGGTGTTTGCAAGAGTTTCTCACGATGCTTGATGTGATATGTATCAGAGGGCCATCAGCACATGTTACAGGCATCAAGAGTCCCTACAGGGGTTGCCTTATGGCCAGGAAAAAGCTACGTGTCAAATGAGTTAATCTTGGAAATACTGACAACTTAGTAGCCATTAAAATTCCAGTATCTTCCATGCATTTTCCATGTGTAGGGACTTGGGAAATAAAGTAGGTGGAGGAATCTAGGGAAAGGACAGAATGGGTAGGGACAGTGCTTGGAATCAGCAGTTTGCTATCCTTTCATAGAAGAAAATGCTGCTCTTTCTTTCTCTCTTTTTCTCTGAAATTGCATGTCACATTTCAGTGATTTTCCACTTGAAATGGGTATTAGGGAAGTGATGCTATTGTCAAAAAGTCATAGAAAGGCAGTTTCAACTAGATTAAATGGAAAGCAAACAAAAAAACTGAAAGTGAACTCAAATCTTTTTATTTATGAAAGTGATAATTTTCTTTCGATGTGTGAGTTGTGTTGATCCAGAGTTAGAAAACCAAAGACTTAAATTTCAACTGAAATAAGAATCTTGTTCCCTAATACTTGGAGGATTACTCATCCAATAGTCCTCCCAGTATAGGCATGGTGTTATAAAAGACCAGTTTTGGCTACAAGTGAATAAGATGCTCAAATAACAGCAGCTTCAAATGTTATATAATAACAAATAAGAGAGCTTCAAATTGCTCTCAGATATAATAACAAATAATAGAGCTTCAAATTGCTCTCAGATACAAATGAATTCTGAAGATAAGCATTTCAGAGCTTGTATAGTAGCTCTGTGATTATTAGACACCCAGCCTCCTTATATTTTATTGTTCTATCATCTTCAACATGTGGCTTTCACCATGTGGTCCAAGATGACTTCCCAAGTGCCATGATGTCCACAGAGTCTAAAGCAGGATGGAGAAAAATCTGTGAAAGTTCTTAGCCCCACCTATAAGCTTTTCCTAGAAGCTGCACATGACACTTCTATTTATATCTCATTGAGGGAGATTAGTTACTTAGTCATATCTAGCCTCAAAGAAGGCTAGGAAATGTAGTTTCTATTTTGGTTGGTCATAAACACAGCTAACATTCAGAGGTTCTATTATTAAAGATGAGGGATAAATGAATCTTGAGAAATCAATAGCAGTTTCTGTCATAGGTTTTGCACAGTAGGATCTGTTATTTATGGCTTCCCCGAATCTTTTGACCATGTTGTCTGTTTTTTGGGGGGAGGGTATGTTATTTGTTTGTTTTCATCATTTCAAGTCCCTAGTGAGAGCAGTTGAGAGGTCAGAAATGAGGCTGGAGAGAGTCCAGAGGATCAATCATGGAGGGACTCATTCATTCTGTCAAAGAGTTTAGATTTCATAGGGATTGGATATAGATTTATCTGGAAGTTAGATACAATAGATGATAGACAGAGAAACAGACATATATATAGAAATACAATGCTTTTGATTACCAACTGTGTTTAAAGCTATTTTAGCGTGGAGGTTGTAACAAAACTAAAATTGACACTCCTTGCTCTTCAGGAGTTTATAATTCTGTAGAGAAAATATATCCATAACTAAAATCCAATTCAAAGTTATAAAAGGTTATAGCCCCTTTTAATTTACAGAGAACTTCTACATCAATGATTGAGTAAATGATTAAAGCAAAGAAATGGAGTCTGAAAAGGAAAGGATATTTTGGGGAAATGAGTAGTTTGTTTTGACTGAATGGGAATACATATAAGAAATAGTGGGAAGAGCCAAACAAAACAAATTAAGAATAGATTGAGAAATAAATTAAGTATATGTTCCATGTTTCTGAACATTTAAAAAATAAGAATAGAAGACCTAAGGACTCCTGAATACATATATTCAGATTTGTTTGAACTTATTAAGTCTTTCCTAAACCAGATACTATATCAGACACCAAGAAGTCCAAGCCTCAAAAAACCCACTGAGCCCCAGGCATGTAAGTATTATTGGTGATTCATCATCAACTCCATAAGGTCAACTATGTGAGGTCATAGAAAACTCTGACTTGACTGCTCTGACCATTCCACTGGCTGGGACGGTGGCCTGGGATATTTATACCTTGTCTCCAAAAATCCCTACTGTTTCTGTTATGTATCACTGTGTAACAAACCACTCCTAGAGTTATTTATTTTTGCACAAGATTTCTTTCTTTTCCTCTCTTTTCTTTTTCCTTTCCTTTTCTTTCTTTCTTTCTTTCTTTCTTTCTTTCTTTCTTTCTTTCTTATTGCACAAGATTCTCTGGGTACTTCTGATTCACATGGTGTCAGCTGGGGTTCTAGGGAAGGTAGAAGGTCCAAAATTACTTCAGTTACATTGTTGGGAGTTGGTATTGATTGCTGACTGGGAGCTTATCTGGTGCCACCATCTAGGAGGCTCAAGCATCTCCTTGGGGCTGCTTAGGCTTCCTCACAGAGTAGGAGTGAAGATCTAAGGAGTGTTCCAAGTGGCAAAGGTGGAAACTGTACATGTTTAAGGACCAGCCTCAGAAGTAACACAGCATAATACCTGTTTATTCTTTTGTTCAAAAAAGATCACAGGATCAAGCCAAATTTAAGGAGAGGGAAAAAATACTCCATAGCTTGATAGGTGAGCAGAAAGGTTATATTGCAAAGATATGTGGAATGGGAGATATTGTTGCAATCATCTTTGCAAAAAACAATTTACCAATATCCTCTGTCCATAACAATTTATATGCCTCCCACATGAAAAATATTCTCACCCTAGTACCCCAAATTTATCTCATTTTAACACCAGGTTCAGACTCAAGGTCAAAGATTTTTTTCATCTAAATTAGGTCCAGTTAAGAATGAGTCTTCTTGGGGGCACCTGGGGGCTCAGTCGGTTAAGCGGCCGACTTCGGCTCAGGTCATGATCTCACGGTCCATGGGTTCGAGCCCCGCATCGGGCTCTGTGCTGACAGCTCAGAGCCTGGAGCCTGTTTCAGATTCTGTGTCTCCCTCTCTCTGACCCTCCCCCGTTCATGCTCTGTCTCTCTCTGTCTCAAAAATAAATAAATGGTAAAAAAAAAAAATTAAAAAAAAAAAGAATGAGTCTTCTTGGATTCAGAAACCTCTGAAATATCTGCCCCATTCCTACACCCAACAAACAGTGGAAAAATGGATATAGGATAATCATAATACACATTCCAACTCAGAAATGGGAATAGGTAGTACCCAGCAGTCACTTGTTTATGGAAATTCTAATATCCATCCAGGCACATGTTGCTAATCTTTCCTACTCCAGTGCTGAGAAATGTACATTGATTAGGATCCAGTTCTGCTCCCTCTGAGTGATTCTCCTTGATTTTTGGCTCTACCTTCTGAATTATAGGCTTTTCCCATTGAATTATTCTTCCTTTTCCATAATAAATAGCCCACTTTTGTAGTTGAGAAGTTTTCTCATTCTGCTTCTTGACGATAGAATGTTAGGGGTCCAGAAACCATGATTAATTTTGAACTATCTCAGTTCCTTTTAGTCTAAATAGGCAGTGCTTCCTTTTGATATTTCTCTTAGAAACTTTGAAGGTTTCCTATGACTCTTATTGGAGTAAGCATTCTTGGATGGGAGCCACACACATTTTTGGGGGATTAGCATCTGCAAACCAAAGCCATATTCACTCTTAAAGATAGGGTCCTTCCAATTTGGGGGTGAGGTTTGGCTGTGGAACACTTTCCCTAAAATTTTTGCAAGTTCTTTTTCCACCTGCAGTGTCTATTAAGCATGCCCTTAAATTTTTTAGAAGATTTTTTCTTGTAAATCTAACTGACAGTGTAAGAGACATGGGTTTTAATTTTTATGAGGTCTTAATAATCTTACAGACACATCCTTGACTTGGCTTTGACCTGAGACCACATTATATTAGCTTCACCCTGGGCTTGATTTTTTTCCCAGAGTCATTTCTTACTTTGCCAACTTTTTGCCATCTGGAGAGGCTTGGAATGAGAAACAGTTTTATTTTCCAACCTTGAAACTTTTGGATTAGAAAATCTGTAAATTTTGCTTGAAATTCAAATTGTTTCTTTGGATCTTCTTTCTCTTTCATCATTCCATTATCAGCAGTTAAAAGAAGACAACTGACACGTTCACCACTCTTCCTGGAAATCACTCTTGCCAAATCCACAAGTTCATTAGTTATAGTTTCTATCATCCATGTGACAGCAGGTGACAGTGATGTTAAATCTTCCATCACTACCTAAGATGAGTTGCCTTTCCTTCAGTCCCCAGTATTATTCTCCTCATTGCCTTTTTAGCCTCTACTGAGTCTTCTGACCCCTCTTCATTCCTCCCCATAGTCCATTCTCAAAATCAATACCATGTGTTTTAGGTTTTATATTACAGCTATTCCCTACCTCTATACTTCTCAAAAACTTAGTTACTTAAAGCAATAACAGTTTATGATATATCAAGACTCTGTCAATTGACAAGGTGTTTTTTTCTGTTTCCTGTGGTGTTGGCTGGAGTGTCAGGGTGAATGGGAAGTCCAAAATGACCTCACTTACATAGCTGGCAGCCGGTTCTGGCTGCTGATTGATAGCTCATCTAGTGGTATTAGCTGGGGGTCTTGGTTATCCTCAACGTGGGCCCCTCCACATATCCGTTTTGACTTCCTGGCATTTCATCACATTTATCACATTTAATTTATTTCTTATGTTAGCATTGTAATGTAGATATTACCATCCTCAATCATTCAGCAAATAGCACCAATGATTAGTAGCAATATGCCAGGAGCCATGGTTGATTTAGGAGAATAAAAAGTCAAGTAAGACACAATTCCTGTCCTAGAGGAGTTTATATCTAATGGAGGAGTTAATCAATGATTATGATGAAAATCATATATGGGAAACAGAAGTTCAGAAAGGTTAAGTATATTGCTTTTCATCTAAAAGCTGATGACTCAAGATATGAACCTAGATCTTCCTGATTTCAAAATTATGCTTTCTCTTCAGTAGCATTTAGAAAGTTAATATAAGTGTCCATACCAATGGTAATGAAGATTCAGAAGTTATAAATGAAAGCAGGGTAAAATGCAAAATATTTTTCAGGTAGAAGAGACAGGACTTAATGACTGCTTGCATGAGGTAGATAAGGTCAACAGAAGAATCAAAGGTAAGTCCCATGGGACAGAAACTGGGAAATCAAAAGGAAGGATGGTGGTTTAAAATGATTCTATTTTTTAACTTTGAAGGACTTTGAAGGACTACCCAAATATATGGATATAATCCAGCAAGCAGGATAAAGACAGAGAACTTGTACTCATTTATTCAATTTTTTTGAGCATCTACTGAGTGTCAGGTACAGGGCAGGTGAATAAGAAACCGTACCCCTAACTTTAGTGATCCAATAGTCAAGGTCTTACAGTCTTACAGGCAGATGATTACACTTTGATATGATTACAGCCACAGTAAAGGTAATTACACTAGTAGGTACAAAGGAACAAAGAAGAAAGTAAAGATGACACTAGGGAAATTAACTGTACATGGATGGCCATTACACCAGGATATGGATGCAACTGCTAAGAGGGAAAAAAGGAAGAAAATGGCTAAGGACACTTATTCAGATGAGGATTCAAAGGAGGTAGGAGGAATGTCCAAGGAGTAGGAAAAGAATCAGCTACTGAAGTCCAGGGAAGAGAAAATTTCTACAAAGTTACCCTAATATTGCAAGAGTCAGGGGCAACCCAGGGGAATGAGATGTGGTCAGGAACTTTAATATGCAATTGATGTAGGGAAGTCAAAGAGGATTAAGACCAAGAAGAAAATTCTTTATTGGGATTGAATTCAGTTCTGTCTGTTTATATGGAAGTCAGATAAGCTATGATAATTCAATCTTTCAAAGACATTAAAATGACTTCCAGATAAACAAGTATATTGGTTATATAGCTCTATCATAATGACTCATATCCCAGGAAGGGATAAATGAACTATAAGCTGAATGAGAAAGAAACACTTAGCTGAGATAATTAAGTTAGCTAGGCTTAATTGAGGGTTCAGAAGCTCTAAGATTTGGAATGAAAATGGTAGAGGATAAGCTTATTTTCAAATATGGAAGAATAATTTCAGTTTAAAAACTGAAGAGGCCTAAGCATTTAGTATCTGAGCTGTCCCATTTCGGCTTCTTGCACTCTCTGAAGAAAATTTCATTGTAAAAGCAGAAATAGCTATTTATTTGGGGGAAAAAAGGACAACTATTCATTTAAAAATTTTTTTATTCCCTATAAGAAACTTTTAACTACAACATAAAAGTATTTATAACAGGATGTTAAAATGGGGTTTTCCTATCTCAGTTTCATCTAAAATCACAAAGAATGAGAACAAAACAATAGGTGTCAAATACCCCCACAATCTAAAATGAGAAGCTAGGCCATATATGTAAGACTTGCAAAAGAAGTATTCTGGAAATTTGTTTTGGCAACCCTTAGCATAATGACTGCCTCAAGGATATTTAAAATATTGGAGAGGCCAAGAAATAGGACTATTTTTAGAGAGAATTTTTTTAGAAAGAGTTGTTGGAATGCTATGGAATTCACTACTAATCCTGACTCAAAAACATATACCTCACCACCATGAGGGAAGAGAGAGGTGTCCTTACCCCTTACCTCAAGCCAAGTAAGTGGAGATGAAGGAAAGTACTCAGAGCTTCACCTTTGTCCCTAAAAGTCTGCAAAATACATAGACAGATCCTATATCCATTTCAAAAAAAGTCCAAATGTGGGAAACGGTGGAGGCTGCACTGGTAAATAGCAGCATGCAACCACACGTTTCCCAGTGATTAATTTTAGAGCTCAAATTGGGACCCAGCATGGATACCACCCGAGAGAGCTTCCTGGAGGGAAGATGGGACTCAGTAGAATAGACCACTGGATGTCCATGATCCAAGGAGAAATTTTAAGGAGACACCTTGAAAAGAAGCATTGCCTTAACATCAGAAATGTATTCGGAGGTTCCCAGTGGGGAAATCATTAAGAAACACATGAAAGCTCCCCAAGAGATAATGAGTCAGCTTTGGATATCTGCCAAGCTGAGAAATCAACAAAGTGAGATCATGACTGTGTGACAGTACTAGCAATGTTAAACCTTTCCTGCCTCCTGCCCCTCATGGATCTTCTTTCTCTCACTCTTCCCCTCCTGCCACCCCTTCCCAAACTGCTCTCAAGTTGGGCAAGTCAGAGACAACTTATGGTAGTAAGGTGAGTTAAAAACTTTAACCTCAAATAAAGCTTTAAGTCTTGATTATTACCATGGACTAGCCATTTTAATTCTGAAGTGAGATTGCTATTGCACTTAGAAGTAAAAGATTTGTTTTACTTTGTTTTGTTTTGTTTTGTTTTGTAGTAGCTTAGGGCCACAAGATCTGCCTAAGATTTTATTGAAGGCCAGGAAAGAAACAGTTTACACAGACATTTTAAGGGGCAATGTGTTTTTGCTTTCTTCCCATACTCTAATGAGTCTCAGTGGCTCATTGTAATGTTTACACCTAGGTAGTATTCTTTGTACTACAGTATAACATGATGACTAAAGGTGCCACTTGTGGAGTAAGACCAAATACAAATGTCAACTCCACCACCCATACACTGTGTGAACTTGGGCAACTAACTGAGTCATTATAAGCTTTCTCTCCTGGAGGATGGGGATAATAATTATACCTACATGATAGGACTGATATGAGGGCTAAGTAAAATTATGTACATAAATCATTTAAGTACAGCACCTGCCATAGTTTGTACTCTATAGATAGTAGCTATTGTTATCATTTACCAAATAGTTGCAAGTAACCTCTTTTTCCTTGTTCTCAAGAGCTTATTGGTTGATGTTTGTCTAAACAGACTATTCTTAATTTCCCCACCATTCATTAAACTTAACCTTTTAGATACCAATTTCCAGCCCCTCTCTGAAGCAAAAGTTTGCAGTCATTCCAAGCAGCCCAGCAACACTGTAGGATGGGGAATGGAAAGTATAACCAATTGAAAACTGCAGGCAGAACTTGAGCAAGCGGAAAGTGATTACTTTGTCTGGCATCTCCCCAGTTCCCTGCAGAGCAAAAAATCCTCTGTACCCTTGCTAGGAGTGGTGTAGGATTTTGGAAGACTTCTTAGCCATCACAGCGATTTTCCGCCACTTTTTAGAAAATCATTTCACTGAAATTCTAGTTGCATAGGACACATGGCATTTTGATACTTTCAAATATTTCAACTTATTTCATAAGGATGGTTGTCAGATTCCTTCCTTATGAGTGGGGAAAGAATCAACATAATTTAAGATAAACATTCTTGAAAATTAGAGCATGCAACTCTCAATCTCAGAGTCATGAGTTCAAGCCCCATGTTTAGCATGGAGCCTACTTACCTAAATAAATAAACAAGAAAATAACTAACTAACTAACTAAATATTTAACAGTGTACATCGAAGCTAAAATATATGGTAGATAATACAGAGAATAACTTCGTGGCTTTAGGGTGGAAAATAATCTCCTAATCAAAAGTAAAAAGTATGAACCATGAAGAATACAATTAATAAACTTAAAGTAAAATTAAGAACTTAATCTCATTTAAAAAGTGGAAATAGCAAGACACAATTAGGAAGAGAAACTTGGAAGCATATGATTGACAAAGGATTACAATCAATCTAGGCTATATAAAGAATTCCTACAAACTGAAAAACAAATGAGCAAAAAACCCCAAAAATTGCAAAGGCACTTTATAGAGGCAGTAACTATGAAGAGAGGAAAACTTTGCACGTAATCATGAGAGTGAAATTTCAAACCACGGTGGTTTCCACTTGAACCAACTGCCAAAAGTTAAAAGGTCTAACGAATTTGATTAGGACATGAAGCAAATGAAACTGTATCTATACTAGAACACTACCTATATCATAGAAACCAAGATGGTGCACAGTGTAGAGGTAAAATATTCTCTTTTTTTCTTAAGGTAAGAAAACAATAGACATAAAATTTAGGTGGCGGCTATCTCTCTTGGGTGAGGGGGTAGGGGTGGTATCAGAGGGAGTTACCCAGGGAACTTCAAATATTATAGCAATGTTTTGTTTCTTTAACAGGATAGTGGGTACACAGGCATTTACTGCATTATTATTTTTTATAACCTGCCTGTATCAGCTTCCTCCAGCTGCTGTAACAAAGTACCACAAAGTGGGTAGCTTAAAATAATAGAATTTTTTTTATCTCACAGTCCTATAGAAGCCTGAAACCAAATGCTGTTGGATATGGAGAGCACACAAATATAATACAACAGATGCTTCCTGATATTGTCCTTGTTCATTCTGGGGTGCCAAAGCAAGCAGGATGTATTCAGCTGCAGAGCATGCCATCTTCCCCTTTCCCCAGCTGACACTAGGGGAAAACCCTTCCTTTTGCCTCTTCTGAGCTTCTAGCGGCTTCTGGCCTCACAACTCCAATCTCTGCCTTTGTCTT
This sequence comes from Herpailurus yagouaroundi, assembly GCF_014898765.1. Lineage (NCBI taxonomy): Eukaryota > Metazoa > Chordata > Mammalia > Carnivora > Felidae > Herpailurus > Herpailurus yagouaroundi. The sequence goes on from NW_024412396.1 coordinate 53,720,848, forward strand.
CGCATAACTGTCTCCCTGTGTGTATCGTTCTGCCCTCTCCTCTTCTTGTAAAGACAACACCAGTCATTGATTTAAGACTCTTGCCCTATCAGGGCTGTTACTCTATTTAGGGCTCACCCTAATCCAGTGTGACTTCATCCTAACTAATTACACCTGTAATGACTCCATTTTCAAATACAGTCACATTCTGAGCTTCTGAGTGGAAATGAATTTTGAAAGGATGCTATTCAGCTCACTATAACTGCATATATTTTATTATTATTCATTTGTATCTACTCATATTTGGCTTTACAAAAAGAATGCATTATGGATCTCGGTGACATGTCATTAGGGACCATGTCCAGCTTGATGCTTAAATGCTGTTGACTACAAAGAGGACACAAATATATCACAATGGATCCTTCCTGATTATTGACTTGGTTCATTCCGGTGTGCTACAGTAAGCAGGACATATTCAGCCCCCAAGGAGGCCATCCCTCATTTCCCTCCTCCTCCTGCTTACTAAATGTAAATATGGATGATTTTAAATAATTATACATATATATGTATATATATATATATATATATATATATGTGTGTGTGTGTGTGTGTGTGTGTGTGTGTTTAGAAACTGAGAGCACACATGAGCAGGGGAGGGGCAAAGGGAGAAAGAGAATCCCAAGCAGGCTCCACACTGTCAGCAGAGAGCCTGATGTGGGGCTCAATCTCACGAACCACGAGATCATGACCTGAGTCAAAATTAAGAGTCAGGGGCTTAACCAACTGAGCCACCAAGTGCCCCTGATTTTAAATTATTTTAAATGGATGATTTCATCATGCATTCTCCAGTTCACCTTGTATAGCACAGTACAGTGGTTCTCAAAGTGTGGTCCCAGGACCAGCAGCACCAGCATCACCTGGAACTTGTTATAAATGCAAATTTTCAGGTTCCACCACAGACCTATTGAACCAGAAACTCCAGAAATGAGGACCAGAAGTCTGTTTCAACAGCCCTTTTGATGATGCTGATGCATGCTCCATTTGAGAAGCACTGGAATAGTGGAGAGGGCACAGACTCTGTAGTCAAAATGTTAAGGTTTGAGTCCTAACAAGTTTGTCACTTCTTAGCTATCCTACCTTGGACCAATCATTTACTTTTTTTGTTTTCTCTTCTGTAAGAGAAGAAATGTGGTTTCCTGTTGTGTTGATAATAGCACATTTCTAAAATGGTTCTTATGAGGATTAAAATAGTTAAATCCATGTAGAATGTTTAGAACAGAGCTTGGCACACAAGTACTATATAAATGTTACCTAATTAAATGTTTGCTACTGTGGAAAGGGAAGGGGAAGGGAAGGGAGTGGAGAGGATGAGAGGGGAAAGGTAGGGGGAAGGGACGGGGAAGGAAAAGATCTGCCTGCTTCATTGATGTGCATTAGCTTCCCAGCTCCTAAAAACAAACAAATTAGCATTGCTGGTCTAAAATTCCTTGAAGATACTTTGTCCTCTTTTGGAAATTTTTTTTTTTAAATTTCTTAGCCTTCTACCTGCCATTCCTACCATTTCATCAAGTAAAGGTAAGCTGGTAATTCTATAATTGCATCTGCAAGTTCTATATGCTGAAATGTAAATCAGTTGAGTAAAGGGTACTTCTCCTGGGCTTGAAAATTAAAATTAATTTAAACCATGAGGAATTCTCTTACCAAATATTCACCCATTCCAGGTTTCACTTTTCTCCTAATGATATTTGTTTCTCTCCAATTTGAATATCCTCCTCTTTAATAGAGAATGCAAAAGTTCTTTCTTTTTTATAATCCAGTCATTTGAATTTTCCCTAATGATAGGCCTCTTACTTCATTGATATTATTATGAATGGTACTTAGTTAAATTGCATTTAGTCACTTATTCAACAAGTATTTTTTGTACACTTACTATACGCAAGCAGTGATTTGTATGTTAGGAATATAGCAGTGAACAGAATACACAAAAATCTTTGTCATGAATCTAATCTCTAGTTATAGTATATAGATAATATAAATAAATATATTAATAAATAAAGTATTTATTAGGTCAAAAATAAATGGCATAGGGAAAACACATTAAGGTAAGGGGGATTGATAATTTTGGGGGGTAGTATTTTAAATAAGGTGTTCAGGATTGACCATTTTTATGGACCTAACTATTTTATTTCATTATGGTTTCTCCTCTTAGAAACAGAAAGCTAGGAATAAGACTTGATTCCCCGACTTTGAGCTTTCTAGGATATCTGTTCCATTTAGGATTCAGTGAAGGTGGTTTCCAGGATGTGGTCTTCATAGGATGGTATATTTTTTTCCCAGGGCTCCTAGAACAAATTACCAAAAACTGGGTATCTTAAAGCAATTGAAATTTATTCTCATACAGTTCTGGAGACTAGAGTCCCAAATCAAGGAGTTGATAGGGTTGGTTCCTTCTGATAGGGTTGGTTGCTTCCTTCTAGGGAGGTTCTGAAGGAGAATCTGCTCCTTACCTCTCTGTTGGCATCAGGTAGATGTCAGTACTCATTAACTGTCATTCTTTAACTTGTGGGATCCTTGCAAAAATCCCTGCCCCTATCTTCCCATCACCTCTTATCTGGGTCTGTGTGTCTTCTCCTTTTCTTATAAGGTATTTGTCTTTGGATTGAGGCTCCACCTAGATAATCCATGATGATTGTTTTTTTATATTTATTTTTTTGAGAGAGAGACAGACAGACAGAAACAGAGACAGAGATAGAGACAGAGTATGAGCAGAGAAAGGGCAGAGAGAGAGAGGGAGACACAGACTCTGAAACAGGCTTCAGACTGTACACTGTCAGCACAGAGCCCATCCCAAGGCTCGAACCCATGAACCATGAGATCATGACCTGAGTCGAAGTGGGATGCTTAACCAACTGAGCCACCCAGGCACCCCCTAGATGATCTTGTTTAGAGACCCTTAACTTATTCACATCCACAAAGATCTTTTTTCCAAATAAGGTCACATTCACATATTTCAGGTGGACATATCTTTTATCCCAGTAGGTAAGATCAGAGAGTTTAGTTATTGTGGTGAGTGTTTCCTGCCCATAATAATAGATACTCTAGTCAATAGTTGTAGCTAATTTGAGGACAAAATTAGATTCAAGAGTAGGTTCTCTCCATTGTAAAATTTAGGCCAATTCAGCACCAACCTGTAACTCAAGTCATCTACTGTCTAAAAGCTATTATTTATCTGTGACAGAAATTGAGAGTAGGCTTTTAGAAACTTCTATAACAATTTGACAATGTCTATTGAATTTAATAATAAAATATTGAGGCTTATGTTTCATGTTTATTAAAACCTACTTTCTAGTAATTAATTGTTACTGTATTTCTAAAAATATTAGCCAGTGATTAAATTAAAAACATGGATTATTTGAGGAGCACTTATAGGCTTTGTTGGTAACACAATTTAGACAATAATTTCTTTCCACAATTATGTCTGTCCACAGGACTAAAAACATTTCAGTGTCAGGAATGGAGGGGATATGTGTCACAGACAATGTGCCTTATAACACGAATAACAATTTCTAATTATTCTCGTGAGGTATCTCAGCATCTAGCTTTAATTTTGTCACTATTATGGTACTGACTCATCCAAGGCTGGTGCAGTAAACTCTTAAAATATCTATGTGTCAGGAGAATTGAATAAAGTTCTGGCTCAGAAGTTGCCATCCACATGGCTACAGACTGCTTTCTTTGCCTCTCTGGTCAAGTTTTCTCACCTATAAAATATATTTCTTTTGGCTTTGAAGTCCTATCCAGGATTACCACCACCACTATCAAAAATAAAGTGTATGACAACACAGGGACTATCACCTAGGGATTAGGTGGAGAAATGGCATTTTTTTTTCAAAAAAGTTTTCAAACATACAGCAAAGTTGAGCAAAGTTGAACAAAGTTTGCATTGGAAAAGTTCTAGAACCAATTCCAATGTGGGGAGTGGAGGAGAAGTTCCTCACACATCCAAACAAGCAATGCTCCAACACCAGCTGGGAGTCCTATGATTCAACCCAATTCTGATGCTATCTACCCAGAGCAAGCACCACAATGTGAGGGGCTCAGTTCTGCAGGACTGGCCTCTGCTTCACATACCAATCACAAGCCCAGGTTGTTGCCTGTGCTCCTGACTGACCAGGTGCAGATTGCAGGTTCCTATACCCCTTCCTTGCACTTCAGAAGCCAACCACAAGTCTAGATTGTTACCTGTACTTCTGACTGACTGGCTATCAGAGGTTCCCACAACAGCATTCTTGAGTTGGATTAATTTGCTAGAGTATTCTAGCACAGAATTCAGAAATCCATTTACTCCTAGATTATTGATTTATGACAAAGGATATTAAAAGATACGAATCAACAGCCAGATGAAGAGCTATATTGGGTGGGTTCCTGAACAAAGTTGCTTCTGTCCTCATGGAGTTGGGGCTTGTCATTGAGACACATGGAAGGGTTCTGGTTCCCCAATCTGGAAGCTCTCCAAACCCCCTCCTTTTGAGTTTTTTATGGAGGTTTCATTACATAGGCACGATTGATTAAATCATTGGCCATTGGTAATTGATTTGATCTCAAGGCCCTTTTCCCTCTCAGGAAAACAGGGGGTGGGACTGGAAGTTCCTACCCTATATTCAAGATTGGTTCTCCTATCAACCAGCCTCCATCCTTAGGTGCTTTCCAAAAGTCACCTCATTAACATAAACTCAGTTGTGGAGAAGCAGGTCTGGTTATAAATAAGATGACACACCTTTCACATTTACGGTTCTGAAATGATTTCAGGGACTGAGCATAAGAGACCAACTATAATAATAGGTGCTCCCATTGCTCTTATCACTCAGGAAATTCCAAAGGCTTGGGGAGTTGTAAGTCAGGAACCTTTGCCTAGACCAAATATATATGAGAGATATAATTTAGTGTTGTGAGTGGCCAAATACATATCTTTATAAATCACAATATTGCAGCAAGGAATACCCATATAACTACAACCTAGATTTTACCATTACTATTTTCTCATACATGTTTATCACCTATCTGATTGTCTCTGTAATCACTAATGCATACATTTTTCCATTCTGGGTTGTATTTTTTAATTTATTTCTAAGATAATAGCAGACATCACTGCACTTCTATTTAAATACTGTAACAAGATTGTCATTAACCAGAGCTCAATATTTGACTAGTTCTCTTTTGATATAAAATTTGTATATGAAGAAATGAGCAAATATTAAGAGTATATTCACTGTGATTTGACAAATGCATACATTTAAGTAATCCTACCCCCACCAAGATTTTCAATATTACCATCAATCCAGAGACAACCTAGTCCTGAGTATTCTACCTCAAATTAAATTTTTCTATTCTAGAACTTCATTCACATGAAATGTTCTTTTTTTATGTGATACATTTTTTACACAGCATGATGGTTCTAAGACTCATCTACAGTGTTGCACATATTATTTCCATTTTTTTAAATATGAAATTTATTGTCAAATTGGTTTCCATACAACACCCAGTGCTCATCCCAATAGGTGCCCTCCTCAATGCCCGTCACCCACTTTCCCCTCCCTCCCACCCCCCCCCCCCATCAACCCTCAGTTTATTCTCAGTTTTTAAGAGTCTCTTATGGTTTGGATCCCTCCCTCTCTAACTTTTTCTTTTTTCTTCCTTCCCCTCCCCCATGGTCTTCTGTTAAGTTTTTCAGGATCCAGGTAAGAATGAAAATGTATGGTATCTGTGTTTCTCTGTATGACTTATTTCACTTACCATAACACTCTCCAGTTCCATCCATGTTGCTACAAAAGGCCGTATTTCATTCTTTCTCATTGCCACGTAGTATTCCATTGTGTATATAAACCACAATTTCTTTATCCATTCATCAGTTGATGGACATTTAAGCTCTTTCCATGATTTGGCTATTGTTGAAAGTGCTTCTATAAACATTGGGGTACAAGTGCCCCTATGCATCAGCACCCCTGTATCCCTTAGGTAAATTCTTAGCAGTGTTATTGCTGGGCCACAGGGTAGGTCTATTTTTAATTTTTTGAGGAAGCTCCACACTGTTTTCCAGAGTAGCTGCACCAGTTTGCAATCCCACCAACAGTGCAAGAGGGTTCTCATTTCTCCACATCCTCTCCAGGATCTATAGTCTCCTGATTTGTTCATTTTGGCCACTCTGACTGGCGTGAGGTGATATCTGAGTGTGGTTTTGATTTGTATTTCCCTGATGAGGAGCGATGTTGAGCATCTTTTCATGTGCCTGTTGGCCATCCGGATGTCTTCTTTAGAGAAGTGTCTATTCATGTTTTCTGCCCATTTCTTCACTGGGTTATTTGTTTTTCGAGTGTGGAGTTTGGTGAGCTCTTTATAGATTTTGGATACTAGCCCTTTGTCTGATATGTCATTTGCAAATATCTTTTCCCATTCCGTTGGTTGCCTTTTAGTTTTGTTGATTGTTTCCTTTGGAGTGCAAAAGCTTTTTATCTTCATGAGGTGTCAATAGTTCATTTTTGCTTTTAATTCCCTTGCCTTTGGAGATGTGTCAAGTAAGAAATTGCTGTGGCTGAGGTCAAAGAGGTTTTTTCCCGCTTTTTCCTCTAGGGTTTTGATGGTTTCCTGTCTCATGTTATTTCCATTTTGCTGAGCAGTATTCCATTTTATGAACATGGATGAGTATACCACAATTTTGTATTCATTCTTCTATTGATGGACAACTCAATTCTTTCCATATTTGGGCTATTATGAATAAAATTCCTATGAACATTTTTATATAAATCTTTTCGTGAACATATATTCTCATTTTTCTTGATTAATTTGTGCTTCTATGCTTATACATGTGATTTCTTTTGAATTAATTTTTTTGTATGGTACAAAGTAAGGGTAGAGACTCATTCTTTACACAGATATGTAGTTTCTCAGCACTAATTTTTGAAAAGACTACCCTTCCCCCTCCTTTCTCCATTGAATTATCCTAGTACCTTGTTGAAATTTAATTGACCATAAACATGTGTTTCTTTCCAGGCCTTCTATTCTGTTCCCTTGATTTATATGACTATTCTTACCACAATACCAATACCACACTGTCTTGATTACTCTAGCATTATGGTAAGTCCTACAGCTTTGTTCTTGTTTCAAAATGGCTTTTTTACTTTTCAAGATCCTGTACCTTTCTGAATAAATTTTATAATCAGATTATCAATTTCTGCCAATAAGAGCTCTTCATTTCAATCTATAGGTACATCTGGGGAGAAATGATGTCTTTACTAACATTGAGTTTCCATTTTGCAATTAAGGTCATTCAGTGATTATGAAATTTCCAATATTAGGTTTTCCAATTCTAGACTTTCCATTTGATTCTTTCCTTGAAATTTTATTTTCATTCACTTTTTCATTCCCTGTGAGCATATTGCCCTTTATTTTTATAGAGCACAGCTTTAAGGGATATTTGAAAATACTTTTCAGCTACTTTTAATATCTGTGTCAGTCATCTTGAGGTTATCCATTCACATTTTCTGGTGTCTTCTGGTGCCAAGTAGTTTTGGATTTATCCTGTACATTATGGAAGTAACATTGTAGATGCTCTGGATTTTATGTTCCTCTAAAATGAGTTGATAGTTTTCTTTGTTTTCTTTTTATAGGTGACAAACTTCGCTAAATTGTAAAGCCTGTCCTTTGGATGCCAATTCAAATTCAGTTCAGTTCTTTTATTCTTAGTTGCTTCTCTTGGAGTCTGGCTCATCCATCCATCGTTCAGGTGTCAGTGAGATCTTCAAGCAATGTTTATACACAGAGTGGGCAGCTTCTCTTCTCCCGTGCTCTTTCTGGGATTCCCCCGCCACCCCCACCCCCCACCCCACATTTGCTTTTCAGAGGTTGTCATTCCCAAGCTCTGTCCTCTGTTTTTTAGGCCAGAAAGACTGGGTTTTCTGTTAGACTTTCACCTGCCCTAAGCTAAAAGCTGGTAAAAAGGAAGAAGGAGGTGGTGGTGGTGGTGGAGGAGAGGGAGGAGGAGAAAGAATACAGGGTTGAAATATGTTCAGTGTCTTTTACTTCTCCTAAGTGTTGGCTCCCCTTTAGAATCAATTTATGTTAATTCTCCAGTGCTTTCAGGTACTTTGTTGTATTTTTCCCAGAGTTTAGAGTTATTATCTGTGGGAAATCACATTGGGTAATCTTGGCCTTACTAGAAGCAGTGAAAAATAGAATATTTAAAAGATGCTTGTAATTAGAGCCTATTGATAAAAAGAGGACTGCATTTCTCTTAAAGAGAACACTCTCAGGAAACACTTTAATGGTTCTCTTGCTTATATAAATATTAAGCCCAGGGCTAGAGGGATAAGAGGTATTAAAAACAGATGGGATGCAAAAATTGATGTGCATAATAAAATATAGGAATATACAGGAATATGGTTCCCTGAGGATGGTTCTGAAATAAAGAGGAAAAGATAGAAAAGAAGGGTGACACAGAAGTATCAGCAGAACTTTGCTAGAGTCAGAGTACTAAGAGATGAAAAAACTAAGAAAATAAAGGAACCTCCTTTATTTTAGAAATATTTTCTATATGTAGAAAAAATGTGGTCCAGACTGTCTGATATTCAAGTTTAAGTTGTATCTCTGTTTTTATTTTAAGCCTTCTCCTTATCCCAAACTGATAGTATATCCCACTATCAGTTTTATTGTAAAAGAAAAAAAAATGGGAGCATATTCTCCTTTTCACCTGATTACTTTCCTGTATTGATTACATACTACTTCCCTAGCAGGTATATTATTTGAAAAAAGTCATCACTAAATTAACTTGAAGACAACAGCCTCCTAGAAAGATTAATGATATATAATTTACCTTTATGAAAGAAGCAAGCATCCAATAAATTAGAAAATGCATACCATCACCCAAGTAAATTGTTAAATATCCCAAGTGCTTACCTTATTGAGTATTTGACAAATGGATTTCACATTCATTCAATTACATCAGTGCTATTTTCATGTCACTTGCTCTATTGTTCACATAAATGTATGTCTTTTTACTAATGATGTTATGTGTATTTAATTCCATTCATTCTGTGTCAGGGAGGGATATTCAGCAAGGATAATCATGTGTCATAGGTACTACTACTCAGATTCCTAGGTTTCAATGATAGTCTTATTCTATCTATAGGGGATGCCAAAAGTTTAAGTTTTTATACAAGAGGTTCCTTTATTATTTTTTACACAACCCATGATTCCGTGTTTGGAAATATTCTTTTCCAAACAATAATTTTCCTTCTCATTTAAGTAGTGAAAAAAGGTGCAATTGTCCAGCAGAATTTACACTTGGGTAAGAACAATAACTGGGTTAAAACAATTTCTTCTAAACACAAAATCTCTGTGTTTTAGTTAGTCTAGTAGTGTTTTCATAACTAAGTATACAGCATTTGTTTTATTTTAAAAATAATAAACATGATTTGCAAAGCCTATACCAAGATATTTGTTTTAATGTCCCCCTCCCCCAACTTCCATTCTTCTTTTGATAACCATACATTTCTTTTCCTTTGATAAACAACCTCTCCACCTTTACTTGCTTCCAAGGGTGGCCACAATAAAGTACCACCAAATAGATGGCTTAAAACAACAAAAATGTACTATCTCACAGTTCTGGAGGCCAGGAGTCCAAAACCAAGGTGTCAGCAGGGTCATGGTCCTTCTGAAACCTAAAGAGGAGAATCCTTTTTTTTTTCCCTCTTCCTATCTTCTGGTGATTTACTGGCAATCTCTGGTGTTTTGTGGCTTGTGTTGCATAATTCCAGTCTCTGCCTCCATCACATTGCTTCTTATAAGGACATCAGCCATGTTTGATTAAGGACTCACCCTATTTTGGTATGATCTCATCTTAATTACTTACATCTACAATCACCCTATTTCCAGATAAGATCACATTTTGAGATATGGGGTTTAGGATTTTAATATATCTTTTTGAAGGGCACAATGAAACCATAAAACCACCATTCTCAGTCGTCTGGATGGATCTGACTCTACATTTGGCTCAAGGGATGGGCGTATGGCTCAGGTCTAGTCAATCAGAGCATATTCCCCTGCCCAAGCTGCTGTATTTCAGGTCTGTGCACATGTATAAATCAGAGTAGACAAAATATAATGGGTATTTTGCTGTAATTTTAAAAGATAAGATACTCTTATTTAGTTTTGTTTAATTTGGGGGCTGTATAAAGCCTGGACTCACTGCTAGCAGTTCTCTTGCCATGAATGGGTACTGCTGCATGGAGAATGTGTAAGAGAGAGAGGGAGAGGGAAAGGAATAAGAAGAGGAAGAGGGGGAGATTAAGCAGGATTTTCCTAAGAACCAAGAATTTGATTCATGCAATTATGAAGGTTGAGAAGTCCCAAGATGTGCAGTCAGCAAGCTGGAGACCCAAGATGCACCCAAGATGTGCAGTCAGAGAGCTGGTGGTATATTTCCAGTATGAATCTGAACACCTGAAAACTGGGAGAACTGATGGTATAAGTTCCCATCCAAATGCTGGCAGGCTTTAGACTCAAGAGATTCTATTTTTAAGTTCCTGTCAGAAGGCAAGAAAAGACTGCTATCACAGCTCAAGTAGCCTTTATGTTCCATTCAGGCCTTCAACTGATTGCCTAAGTCCCACCCACACAGGAGAGAGCAATCTGCTTTACTCAAGCTACTCATTCAAATGTTAATCTCATTCAAAAACACCTTCCCAGAAACGCCTGAAATAATATTTGCCCATACATGTGGGCAGCCTGTGACCCAGTCAAATAGGTACATAAAATTAATCATTACAGAGACAGAGAGACCACTTTCTTTGCCATGGTTTGAGCTCCTAAATTCATCCAGCCATTCATGAAGCTCTACCTTTTGAAATAATGATCAATATATTCAACTATTTCTTTTTTTTAATTTTTAATGTTTATTTTTGAGAGAGAGAAAGAGACAGAGCATGAGCAGGGGTGGGGGTGGGGGGGGGCAGAGAGAGGGAGATAGAATCTGAAGCAGGCTCCAGGCTCTGAGCTGTCAGCACAGAACCTGATGTGGGGCTTGAACCCACAAGCTGTGAGATCATGACCTGAGCTGAAGTCGGACACTTAACCGACTGAGCCACCCAGGTGCCCCTATATTCCCTTATTTCTTAAGTCATTTCAGTTGTCTTCTCTAATTTAAATATCCATTACGGGGTGTCTGGTGGCTTAGTTGGTTGAGCATCTGATTCTTGATTTTAGCTCAGGTCATTGTCTCACAGTTTGTGGGATTGAGCCCCATATCAGGCTCTGCACTGAAGTGTGAAGTCTGCTTGGAATTCTTTCTCTCTGTCTGTGTCTCTCCTCCGCTAGTGTACTGTCTCTCAAAAATAAATAAATAAACTTAAAAAAATAAATATCCATTATTATCTTCATAATATTCTAGGCCCCATTGGCTCCAAGATGAAATCATTGGTAAATATCATAGCTGAGATTATATTCTTTATCTGTCATCATCCTCAGGCCTTTGGGAGCAAACTATAGCTCTATGCTCCACTTGGCTATAGGTCAATAACTTGAACCATGGTCACCTATTCTTTAAACAATGGAAATAACATACTGTAGTGTTACTTTTTGCCTCACTAAGGAAATAAACTCTTTGGGCTAGAATATGCTTGCTATTTATGCTTTTTTGGAACTTTTCTATCTATTATTCATAGTTGTGTCCCCAGACCAAAATATCTCATTGAAGTATTAAAAACAGAATCAGCTAATAGTCCAGGAGAGCAGATAACTTTATGTCTTAGCATAGTGATTAGAGGATTTATACAACCCCAGCAGAGATTCAAAATTCTCCACAATTTCATACAGTCTATAAGTTGACATTTTCCTAGCCCTTGAGATGTCTGCATTTATGACTCTATAGAGAGAGAACTCAATCAACCAAGCAATACAATCAGTCTGCTTTCTTTAACACTTGCTTTCTGTAAAGTTTTTTGATTGCAATGACACACAAAACATAGGAAAAAAAATTGCTCTCCACAAGATAGAAACTATACCAACTCAAGAATAAAATAAATCATCTAAAGGAAGTAAGAGTGCCAAGTGTTGCTAAAAAGATTTCACTTTACTCAGTGGTATCTAAAAGTTTGCCCCACCATGTTTGACTTCACCTGGGGTCCTGCTTCTGTACTTGCAAGTTAATTTCAGTAGTCAATAATGGGGTTGGATTCCTGTATCATATGATCATGGCCCAGCCAGCCATATGTAGATGTTTCTGTAAAGTTTCTTAGATGCTGAATCATGTCATAAATCTGCTAGAGGAAATTGCTATCTAAAAGAATTATATAAGAGAATTTTTTCTGAAAGAAAAGCATCTATTTGGTAAAATAAAATGTCCTCAGACTTTATGTTTATGTATAAGATTTGTTTTTTTCTTATTTTGGACTTGCGTTAAGCAAGTTTAGAGTTCTCTTTTATGAAACCAAAATGAAACAGTTCACACACCAAATGAAACAGTTTTCAGACAACTCTAAAGCAAGCAAGAGCAGAGGAGGTTGGACCTAATTAACTGAGGACTGTGCATAAGTGAAATTAGTGTCTTTCCCTATTCTTCCTTTGAGGCTGATTTTAAATATTTAGATTGAAATATACATATATTTCACACACATATTATATTTTTATTTGGTAATAAAGCTTATTTTATAAAGTTATAGAAAGGGAGAATATAAATCTTACCTAGAGAGTTTTGGACTCACTCTATTGCAAGTGACAGAAACCCAATTCAAACTAGCTTGAGGAAAAAAAAAAAAGCAATTTACCAATTCATTGGATTTTTAGTAGGATAGGAATATCTGGTTCCTCAAAGCCTTGCTGATAGTAAGAACTGCCAACTTTTTATCAAAATTTTTAATGTTTATTTATTTTTGAGAGAGAGAGAGAGAGAGAGAGTGCAATCAGTGGAGGGGAAGAGAGAGAAAGGGAGACAGAGGATCTGAAGTGGGCTCCACACTGGCAGCAGAGAGTCTGATGCTGGCTCTAACTCAGGAACCATGAGATCATTATCTGAGTCAAAAGAGAGAGTCAGATGCTTAACTGACTGAGCCACCCAGGCACCCCCATCAATTTTTGAAACATAAAAAAGATATCACATTAAAGAATTTCTTCCCCTTGATTATTAGTGATACTGATATTTTTTCATGTTTTTTAGCTATTTGACTCATATTCTTTCATCACTTGCCTGTAAGTTCATTTTAATTGAAATATTTCAAGAGTGGCAATATTTGATCCTTATCAAAGGTTGTATACGTTTTCCTATTGTCTTTTGACGTTCAGTATGGATTTTATTTTGCTTGCCATTAAAATTTTTACACAGAAAACTCTGCCAATCTTTTCCTATGTAGAATTATGGGTTACTCAACACACTTAGAACAGCCTACTTTTGAAAAGCCTTCAAAATTATTTTCTTCTTTTTTAAGGATTTTTTCTCCATTTAAATAATTTATCTGGAGTTTTGATGTAGGAGGTATTCATCTGGCAAAGTTTTCATATTTCACATCTTTGGTGCGGCAACTGATCCTACAAAGTGAAATGGGAACAGAGACAAAGAGATGGCAAATTTGACCTGGCACAAAAAATGATGAATTTGCTTATTTTGTTTTAGTTTTATTATCTAGTGGGGTTCTTATAAGGTAATTACCTGTTGCTATGTAAAAAACAAAAACAAAACCAAAAAATTACTCCTTATAACACAATGACTTAAAATAAAAGTAAACTTTTTCTATCCTCCCAGTTTCTTTGGGTCATGAATTTTGACATATCTGAGTGGTTCTGCTTCAGGGTCTCTCACAAACTATAGTCAAGATGTTTGCAGGAGTTGCAATCATCTAAAAGTTTTAGCTACAGATTCTGGTCCCAAGGTAAGTCACCCAAATGGCTGGCAAGGTGCTGCCGATGAAGGCTCAGTTCCACCCTAACTGGGGCTTCTCTGCAGGACTATTTGAGTGTCCTCATGAATGGTGCTGGTTTTCCCCAGACCTAGTGATCCAAAAGAGAGCAAGCTAAGTGAAAGATATCCTTTCTATAACCTGATCAAAAATGTCAAATTGCATCACTTCTGCCATATTCAATCTATTAGATGAAAGTTACTAAGGAGTCAAGTAAAGTTGTCAGGATTGAGCATCATCTCCAAGCTCAGCTTTCTATGTTGATTTTAGTCCCAGACAGGCCTTTTCATGGGCTGTAAGATGATGCCAGCTTTGGTGAACACATTCTATCATCTTGATATGTTGATTTTCTTAGCTCTGGCTCACATATTCCACCACTAAAGCTGCTGGTGAAGTCAGATCCATGCCACACAAATTAAGAGTGAAGGAAAAATACACTCCTACACAGAAAACAGATAGTTATGGAAGAAGGTGGAATGATGCTAGTAAGCTAAAACAAACAAATAAACAAACAAACAAACAAACAAAAAGCATGTATCTACTATCTATCCAGATATACACACACTTGAAAGTCATATTAGTATGTTTTAGATTATAATTCCTATAAGGCAGAAATTACACTTCTCAAATTTACTTTATAGAGTGCTAATTACCGTATCGTACAAAAGATATACCTACCCAATGTTTTTGGATGATTATTGCTGAATGATTTCAGATTATTTGAGCATAGATGTTTCTAGCCAGGAGTCATACAGAAGTATGGAATATCAGCATGCAGGGCATGGATAAAGGCAGCCTGTGTTTAATGAGTATTGAAACAAGAACTGGACATTGCTGGGAGATCTTCATGGCAGCAGTTGAAACAGCACAATTCAATAGGTGACAAAGCCTAGTTCTTGTTGTCCCTATAACCACTGAAATGTCAGATCTCATCATGAACACATGCCTATTTTAAAAAATTGAAAATACATGATTAACTATGCCTTTTTAAAAATTTTTATTTATTTGAGAGAGCTCACACAAGTAGGGGAGGGGCAGAGAAATAGAGAATCCCAAGCACACTCCACACTCAGCGCGGAGCCCAACATGGGGTTCTATCCCATGACCCTGAAATCATGACCTGAGCTGAAATCACGAGTCAGATGCTGAGCCAACTGAGATACCCAGGTGCCCCAATTCATGAGCCACCTTGTCATGTCACAAACTTACACTACAATTTCCACCAGAGTTGACAAATATTATAGAGATTTGCTAACATTATGCTAAAATTCCTCTCTGCTGTAGAAGACTCTTGACAAGCATACTCCAGAGATTTCTTACCTCACACTATGGTTCAAAGCATCTATTTAGCTGAATGGCTAAAGGACCACACATAGAAAAGAGGAAGTACTACTTTAGTTTCCCACAGACATTACTGTACAGGAAGTGCCTGTGTCAACAGCAGCTCCCGCAGAAAGGTAAAGTTACCCTAGGGTATCCAACAATTAGTAAAATTCATGTTAATTCACACTGTTTCTTTTTAAACAACTTTATTGTGATGTAGCTGCATATTCTCAGGCTTGACACAACTGATTTTGTGTTCAGCCACATTGTTGGCATAACTTGAGGGGTTCCAAAGCCAATTCTGTTCCCCAGATGCCCCCTTAACTCTACACAAAGGCTGAAATCCCATAAGGGTGATGCCTTCAGTTAAGTTTTTTTGTCACAATGCTTAGTAAAACAGAAAGTAAATAGTTCCAGAATGGGTTCTTAAACACACATCAATGTCCAGGAAACGAGCTTACTGAGTTCCTTCTAAGCTGCTTCCAAAGAAAAGAGGCAGCCTCGTGGCATTTTAAATTTCTGCGTGGTGCCATGATGGACACATAAGGATACATGGACCTTTGTGTGGGAGAATAAAGATGATGGTATAGAAGAGGACATAAAAGGGAGAGATGGATGGGATTGAGGACAAACTTTATTTGCTTCAGTAATTTGGCCGGGGGGAGGGGGGCCCTACTCATTTGTTGGGAGGTAGGAATTGAAGCATTAGCCTATAACATCAGATTGGTTAGTCAGCTGTGGCCTTTGATTCCATCTTCACTATATTAGTTGTTTCTCTGGAGAAATAGAACCATATGGTGTATATGTGTGTGTAGAGTGACGATAAAGATGGTAGATACACAATTTCTTTTAATCGCTCATACAGCTGTGGAAGCTGGCAAGTCTAAGATCTGAAGGATATGCTAGAGACCTAGGAAAGAGTTGCATGTTGTAGTCTGCTGGCAAAATTCCTCTTCCTAGGGGGGAGGTCAGTCTTTTTTTTCTATTAAGGCCTTCAACTAATTGGATGAAGCCCACCTACATTACTGAGGGAAATCTACTTTATCAAAGTTATGATTTAAATGCTAATTTCATCTAAAAATAACTTCACAGAAACATCTAAATAATGTTGGACCAAATATCTGGGTGCTGTGGCTTAGCCAGCTTGACACATAACATTAACTATCACATTCTTTGCAGCCACTTATGGAGAAAAAAAAAATGGTTTTAGGACCATATCTTCTAACTATGTCTTGCCTAACAAACAAAGGGCTTTTTGGATGAAGTTTTCAATCACAGTTCTCAAAAGCTATAGTCACAGAAATGTGTCATGCAATGAAGATTTGGCAAAATTAATGGCATTTGTCTTATTCAGGACAGTTCACTGAGCCACATAATTCGAAGACATAAACTATATTGCCCCATGTCAAAGGTAATGCAGTTCCATAGATGCCAATTTTCAGCTACTGGGGCACAATAATTAATCTTCAATGATCTGTTGACAGGCCACACCTTATATATTATCTGGAGAAAATTATTACTTTATGTAGTCTTTTTTTGTTCGTTTGCTTACTCAATTTGTAAAAATATTTAATGCCTATAATGTGCTAGTATGTGAGTTATATGCTAAATATATGGAATAACTTGAAAATCCATTTCTTCATAATTAAAATAAAGAGGCAGATTAAGGGGCGCCTGGGTGGCGCAGTCGGTTAAGCGTCCGACTTCAGCCAGGTCACGATCTCGCGGTCCGTGAGTTTGAGCCCCGTGTCAGGCTCTGGGCTGATGGCTCAGAGCCTGGAGCCTGTTTCCGATTCTGTGTCTCCCTCTCTCTGCCCCTCCCCCGTTCATGCTCTGTCTCTCTCTGTCCCAAAAATAAATAAACGTTGAAAAAAAAAATTAAAAAAAAAAAAAGAGGCAGATTAGTATGGGCCCATTCCTCCCCTCAAAAAGAAAATGATAAGTGTTTTGAAGGTCCTAATTTGCTCCAGAGGAGTTAGGTAAAGGAATGATTCTCTGAAGTGATTCTTGAAATGAGACTTAACTGCTAAGTAATAATAATAATAATAATAATAATAATAATAATAGAAAAATAGTAAAGATTCCTTGAGCACTTTTTTACATACCAGGCATAGTTATAAACACTTTACAGATATTCATTTATTTAATGAGTAATACTTTATCAGATGACTTGGGGTTGGGTAGCATTCTAGGTAAAAGACACAGCATGTAGAAACATGGTGGGCTAAGAGAGGTGGACCCACTCAAAGAACTAAGTAACTTAGTAGTGGAATACAAGGCTACTATGCAGAGTATCAGCAAATAAGACTGAAGATCTTGCCTCCTGGATATCCTGTTAACAGCAGGCATTGTCCCGCTTAGCCTCCAGATCCAGCACCCACACTCAGTGCTTTAGAGTATGCAGTAGTTCACCCACCGATTCAGGTACTCTGAATATAGTTATCCATCTATTTATGGTGTCAATTGTCTCAGGGTCTTGACATGTTTCCTTTGTTACCTGAGTCAACTAGGAGCACTCAGAATCATTGCCACCACTACAGCTGCCCTCACCTTTGGTGCATTTGGGTTATGGATTGTTACGACCTTTTCTCTTTGTCAAATAGATTTTATATAATCTATCATCTATCTATCTATCTATCTATATCATCTATCTATATACATACACATATAATTCGTATCAAAGTCTTTGGGATAACTGGAGACATCAATACATGCTCATTCTACCATTATGATAATTTTGTCTACTGGGACAATGCCTCAATCATCTGCGTTTTTTTTTTTCAGGTTTTCTGATGATTTTGGTGGCACTGGACTCATGGTGAATATTGAAACCTTCCTGAACTTGGAACCAGTGACTCCATTTGTTTCCTCATCTAAAGACTCAAGAGGCTGTTTATTCTGTCTCTGTACTTTGAGAGCAGAGAGAGACAGACAGTATCTGAATCTGCTGACTGTCCCCCAAGGATCATAAATCTTCTTTCTTGATGGTCTTTGTCTAGTGTCCTTTCAAAGACTCTCCATTAGTCCCCTGCTGAGGATCAAAGGATATAACAGAATGGCTTAATATGCAAACATGGTAGCTTATAAACTGCCGACATCCCAGGCGAGAGGCCCTTTGGGTACTTTAGCTTTCCTTTTCATATTTTTACTGTGTTCTCTGTGCCTCATGTCTTTGTCAGGGTCTGGGTGGTGGCGGGGCCAAAGCTGTGCAAGAGCTCAGGGACTCAGATAGAGCTTAGAAAATAGAGGAAATTCTAAAGTCAGAGTGAGGTTCATAACAGAAGTCCCAAAAGTTGGGGAAAAAAACCCTAAGTACATTCATCCCTAAGGTCAATTATTAAAGGAAAAAAGGTCAAGATATTTGAAGTAGACAAATGCCTTGTAGGATATGGTGACAAAGCAGAGTATCAGCTCAAAGGGTCTCAGATTTTTTTCTTAGGTTATCTGGGTTTTCTATCAGAATTTCTACTATTTTGCCTGAAAGTAGTCCTTTGGGGTTACTGAGGGACCCAGGTTTCATCTTGCCCCTCTCCTCAGTTTAAATGCCTTGCTCTGCTTCCAGCTTATTGTTTAAAACGGAATTTTCTTTCCAAATTGTAGAAATGTTGCTCAGCATCATTTCCTCCATTTGCTCTGTCTTACTACTCTAGTAAAACTCTATGGTTCGAATCCTCCATGACTGATTTAAAAACAAAAATTGCACTCTGTTTCCAATAGCATTTTTTAAATAAAAATCTGATTGATACAGAACTTATTTACCATAAAAGTAAGGCTTTTAAAGCATACAATAATTATATTTTAAAGTATACAGTAATTATATTCATAGGGTTGTCCAACTATTACCACTGTCTAATCTCAGGACACTTTCATCACCCCCAAAACAAATCACAAGTCACTCCCCATTTCCCTCATTCCCTCAGCCTCTAGCAACCCTGAGTCTATTTTCTATTTTTATGGATTTGCTCACTCTGGATATTTCATATAAATGAGATTATACATTATGTAGCTCATTTTGTGATGGGCTTGTTTCACTTACCATAATATTTTCATGGTTTATCCATGTTGTAGCAGGTGTCAGTACTTTGTTCCTTTTCATTGCTGGGTAATATTCCATTGTAGAAATATACCACATTTTACTTGCTCTTCGGTTAATGTAGATATGAGTTCTTCCCATCTTTTGACTATAATGAGTAATGCTGCTATGACCATTTGTGTATAGATTTTATTGTAGACATAGATTTTTTAGTTGTCTTGAGTATATACCTACTAGAGGAATTACTGGGTTATATAAGTCTGTTTAACCTTTTCAAGAACTGTCAGACCATTTTCCAAGGAAGCTGCTCTGTTTTCATGTCAACCAGCAGTATATAGATTTCCAGTTTTCCACACTTTTGTCGAGAATTCTTATGTCTTTCTGCTTACAGCTATCCTACTGGGTAGGAAGTGGTATCTCATTGCAGTTTTGATTTGCAATTCCTTTATGGATAATGACATTGAGCATCTCTTCATGTGCTTATTGGCCATTTGTGTACCTTCTTTGGAGAAGTCTTACCCAAAGACTTTGATCATTTTTTATTGCTGAGTTGTAAGAATTCTTTATATATTCCAGATGTAAGTTCTTTGTCAGATACATTATTTGCAAATCTTTTCTTCCATTCTGTGAGGTTTTTTTTTTTTTTTTTTACTTTCTCCTTGGTGTCCTTTGAAGCACAAGTTTTTAGAGAAAACCGCCAGAAGACTAGCAGAACGGATTCTGTAGCACAGATGAGAGGCCCACAGAAGAGGGGCTCCTCCCAAAGTGAATCACCGAAGGATAAGCGAGCTGAGCCTGCCCCTCCCACCCCTGTACACCTTGCCGATCCACCCCAGCTAATACGCCAGACCCCCAGCACCACAAGCTTGGCAGTGTGCAAGTAGCCCAGACAGGCCACGCCACCCCACAGTGAATCCCGCCCCTAGGAGAAGGGAAGAGAAGGCACACACCAGTTTGACTGTGGCCCCAGCGGTGGGCTGGGGGCAGACACCAGGTCTGACTGCAGCCACGCCCACCAACGCAAGTTATTCAAGACAGCACAGGGGAAGTGCCCTGCAGTCCGGCACCACTCCGGGGACTATCCAAAGTGACAAAACAGAAGAATTCCCCTCAAAAGAATCTCCAGGAAATAACAACAGCTAACAAACTGATCAAAAAGGATTTAAACAATATAACAGAAAGTGAATTTAGAATAATAGTCATAAAATTAATTGCTGGGCTTGAAGCACAAGTTTTTAATTTCTATGAAGTTCAGCTTATCCATTTTCTTTTGTCACTTGTGCTTCATATTTGGTTCTTGATATACCTAAGGAATTGTTAGAATTTAGAAAAACTCTGCTCTCTATCCACAGTCTGTTTTTTTAATGTTTATTTATTTATTTTGAGATAAAGAGAGCACATGATCAGGGGAGGGACAGAGAGAGAGAGAGAGAGAGAGAGAGAGACAGATATGGAGGGAGAGAATCCCAAGTAGGCTCCACGCTGTCAGTGCAGAGTCTGATGTGGGGCTCAATCTCACCAATTGTGAGATCATGACCTGAACCAAAATCAAGAGTCAGACAATCAATGGACAGAGCCACCCAGGCACTCCCACACAGTCCGGTTTTAAAGATTGTTATCTCACTATGGACTTAAGAAAGTTCAAGCTCAAGGCTAAAAAATGACCTCTTTGTACTAGACAAAGATGCAGTAATTTTTTATGGAAGGTTTCCTTTTGGCTTTAAGAGATTGCTTTTTGTTGAGGTAGACAAAAGGCATATCAAAGACATTTTTTTCAACTTAGGGTTTAGATGGAGAAAGATGTATAATCACTAGGGTATCACAGACCTATAGAAAAGATGCAAAGTTGAAAGGGCTAGTTGAAATCTGAGTCAGAGCAGGGAATGTGTGGTGAAGCATTGAATGTCAAGGCAGGGATGAATGATATTCTCTCAGGAATGAACCATTAGATATTTTGAAGGGAAAGGTAGGAACATGATTCCTTTGGGGATTTAAGAATATTAATGAGATTACAGTCTAAAGAAATGATTCCAAAAAGATGGCATAGAGGGAAGAAAGCCAACAGAGAACCTATCACAATAGATTAGGTGAGTTAGTGTAAACAGGAGGCTTTCTGGTAACAGTGGGGCAAGAGGAAGGATGATGCAGACACTGGGGTGGTGGTTCTGTCAAGTCCCTGGCAGCTGCTGGTGTGCAAAGTGGGGACTGATGACAGGAGCAAGAAAACAATCTGGTTTAAACAAGAAAAATCTTCTTGATTAAATAGATAAAGAGCCATTTTGAAGTAATCGTGGTGCATTGTTCTGCTGTTCCAAAGGGTTTGGAGCTTCCTTAATCAAAAATAATCTGAATTATATTGTTTTTGAAAAATATTCCTGCAAAGATTTTTTCAGCCCCCAGGACAAAATACTTTTGAAATGGGGAATTTATTTGTTTTGCATTTGACTCTAGCTGTAAGTGGAGAAAGGAGCCTAAACTCTGTTTTCAGCTCCTCATGGAAACATCTTAAAATTCTCATTTCTCTATGCAAATTAAAGGCAACTTAAATGGCAGTATGTGTTTCCCTCTTCGAGACAGAAAAAAAAAAAGGTTGTGTATATGTGACTGCAATAGGATATGAATAGTGTTCTTCAGTATATATTTTTGTACTTATACATTGCTCCACTGTAGGCCCTGGGGGTTTCTAACAGACATTAAATTTGTATGGCAGGTCTACAGGAGTGATCTGACTTTCTTTCTTTCTGGCTTTTCTTCCCATAAGCTCAAGAAAAGATAATCAATATTATATCTATATCTGCACAGATATCGATCGATCAATCGATCTATCTATTATCTATCTATCCACCCAGCCAACCATCTATCTATATCCATCCATCCATCTATCCATATTTATGTCTAACCATCTACCCATATCTATATCCATATCTTTAAAAAAAAATTTAATGTTTATTTTTGAGACAAAGAGAGACAGAGCATGAACGGGGGAGCGTCAGGGAAAGAGGGAGAGACAGAATCTGAAGCAGGCTCCAGGATCTGAGCTGTCAGCAGAGAGCCTGACATGGGGTTCGAACTCACTGACGGTGAGATCATGACCTGAGCTGAAGTCAGACGCTTAACCAACTGAGCCACCCAGGTGCCCCTCTATATCTGTATCTATATCTATGTCTATATCTATCATCTGTGTGTCTATCTATCTACCTACATACCTACCTATCTACTTATCTTGAATTAGACCTTATTTACCATATTTCCCACACAGCCATATGATGAAATCACCTTTGGGACTAATTCTAATTGTGTTTCAGTGGTAGTTTTTTGTTTATATGCTTGTTTTGTGTTGATCGAGTTTTGTCAGAGCAACTTTCAGAAACATCATGAATGCTGCGGACCCTTTCCCAGGGAACACACTATATTTTGCATATACTTTTAGGGGGCATGCAGATTTCCTTAAAGCCCAGTCTCACTCTGTGAAGAGGCCTCTCACAGCATCATGCTCAAATGTTGAGGACACTCTAAGATCAAGATGGTTACATTGGCATGACTGCCCAAAAACCATGAGTACAAATTACATTAAAAAATAAAAGAATTAGGGCACCTGTGTGGCTCAGTTAGTTACACGTCTGCCTCTTGATTTCAGCTCATGTCCTGATCTCATATGGTTCATGAGATCAAGCCCTGCATTGGACTCTGTGCTGGCAGTGTGGAGTCTGCTTGGAATTCTCTCTCTCCCTCTCCCTCTGCCCCTCCCGCACACACCCTCTTTTTCACTCTCTCAAAACAAACAAACAAACAAACAAACATACATACATTTAAAAATAAAAAATAAAGGGGCGCCTGGGTGTCTAAGTTGGTTAAGTGTCTGACTTCAACTCAGGTCATGATCTCCCGGTTTATGAGTTTGAGCCCCGCATTGGGCTCTGAGCTGACAGCTTGGAGCCTGGAGCCTGCTTCACATTGTGTGTCTCTATCTCTCTCTGCCCCTCCCCAACTTGCGCACTGGTCTCTCTCTCTCTCTCAAATATAAACATTTAAAAATTAAAAACAAATAAAAAATAAAAACTCATGGGGCGCCTGGGTGGCTCAGTCACTTAAGCGTCAACTTGATTTCAGCTCAGGTCATGATCTTAAGTTTCATGAGTTCAAGCCATGTGTCAGGCTCTGTGCTGACAGCTCAGAGCTTGTTTGGAATTCTCTCCCTCTCTCTGTCTGCCCCCCCCCCCCCCCGCTGGTGCACATGTTCTCTCTCTCTCATAAATAAACAAACATACATTTTTAAAAAATAAAATCATATCTTGTATATCTTAACAAGGTGAGGTGTTAATAAGAGACTGGATAACTTGTGATATTTTAATCACTTAACAAAAACCATAGTGCAGTAAACTACTTATTATTCCCAAATAATATAATAAGTTATATAATAGGACATAAATCAAGAAGATGTGGAGATGTGATGAGCTACCCTATCCCATTTGTCTACTCAGAACTAGGTTGGTACAAGGTATACACCCAAATCAGTATCTTCTGAGCATGAGTTATTTTCAAAATTTTACTTGTTCTTTACTTTGGTGGAATTAAGTGCTTTAATTTAAGAGCACTTTTACTAGACCGCAGATAGAAGTAATGTAAAGGTGCTGGTCCTACAGGCCTATAATAAAATTGGAGTTTACTTGATTAGGCCTCAAACGTTCACTCTGGCAACAAGGCAACCAGTGATGGTTGTTAGTGTCCATTGGGAGCAGTCTCTGTCCTAGGATCTAGTCTGGATGGATGAGCCTAAAACTGGAGATCACAATACTGGCTCCACATGGCCTCTGATATGAAAGGGATCCAGAAGCGCTCCATTCCCTTCCAAAGTGGAAGGTCTAGGAAGATTCGGTGGGTCAGCAAACACCTGGCTTTGAGCTACAGAGAGAACAGAAGAGGGCAGCTTTGTAAGAGGCAATGCTGATGGCAGGACCTCCATGAACGATAATACAGATTGGCCCTGTGCCAAGGAGCTCACTGAAGGCTTGCACGGCTATAGTCTGGTCCATGTTCTGCCTGCAGAGTCAGGCCCTCTGGTATGCCCTCTGTGTCTAGCGGCAGGAGGAATTTTCTCTGATTCTGAAAAATGCCCTGTGTAGGCTAGTGATGGCCCTGATTCAAGGGCACTGGCAGGAACTGCGGTCCTCTCAAAGTCAGTGGAACAGGCTGCATCACCACCAAAATCAGCACTGAAAGAAACTGAGTCTCAGAGAGAAGAGGAAGACAACATGGAAATAGGCCAACCCCAACGCCTCGAGGTCAGCTCCTTTCTGCAACCAGATGCCACCTTAGGAGTAAAAAGTGGAGGGGAGGGTCAGCCCTGGCAGGAATCTAAGCTTGAACTGCCTGAAGATTTACCCAAATGAGATTTTTCAACCTGAAAGAAACGGAAGGAAATCAGAGTCTGCCATAACTAAAATGGTTTGTGTCCCTATTTCCTCCTCAGCAGACACACCCAGACTTTGAAACTTGTTAGGATGGGTTTCACATAGGAGGTGATGATACTTACAGAAAACAAAGAACTCTCGTTTTGCATGACTAAATGTAGTGGTAACTTTTTGACTTGTTTGTTATATCTGTTCTCCCTTGCAGTCTATAAGCCTCTCTCCACACATTTGTGGTATTTACTCATGTCTTCCCTGAAGCTCTCAAAATGCTTTGTACGTAGAAGATGCTCAATAGATTTGC
The DNA here is from genome assembly GCF_014898765.1 of Herpailurus yagouaroundi. Lineage (NCBI taxonomy): Eukaryota > Metazoa > Chordata > Mammalia > Carnivora > Felidae > Herpailurus > Herpailurus yagouaroundi. Next base: position 53,745,835 of record NW_024412396.1, read on the forward strand.
ATAGGGAGTGTTTCATTAATGGCTTAGAATGTGATGGGGCACATTTAGCTCTGCCACAAAAACTGGCTGCCTTTGCAGACTCCAAATAACTTATGTCTTTGTTTTCATCACATTTTATGTCTTTGTTGTCAGTGTCTTGGTTTTTGGCAGAAGAGAGGAGGCAAACCTGTTAGTTATATATGTGCAATACATACACTCAAAATGTTGGCATATCCACGAGCTAAGCCTGATAAAAATCTGTTCAACAATCTTACTAAATTAGTTCTTTAATCCTATGAAAGGAGAAAAATACTAGGAGATGAATAGAAGTCTTGGAAGATGCTGGCTTAGCAATTCTGAAAGCTAATTCTGAAGATTTCTCTAATTAAGTTGGAAATAGTAAGGCACATTTCTCCCTAGCGTTCCTATTTCCAAAGCAATACTGCACTCCACATCCTTGGCAGAAGTATGTGATCTCTTAAGAGGGTGACATTACTACCTTCTATTTAGTTTGTGAATGGTACCTATGACACACTCAGACAGAAGAAGCTAGACTAGGCACCAACAGGAAAGGCTACATCTACTGTCTGCCTAGAGTATACAACAGACCTTGACCATGTAACAGTTTACTCTGTTACAATACCTTTGGATATTTATTGATTTTTTAAAAAGATTAGTGATGATTTGAGATAATTTTTCTTTCTAAAATACAAATCTTGGAGTGCCTGGGTGACTCTGTCAGTTGAGCATCCAACTCTTGATTTCAGCTCAGGTCATGATCTCATGGTTCTTGGGTTTAAGCCCCACGTCTGTCTTTGAGCTGATAGCAGGAAACGTGCTTGGGGTTCTCTCTCTTTCCCTCTTTCTCTGTCCCTCCTCCACTCTCTCTCAAAATAAATAAATGTAAAAAAAATGAAAATCTTTATCTTCACTAGCTTTCTTTGATGAATCCCCAATACTTGTCTATTACTTTTTAATAATTCATTCTATAAATACTATACTGATTTTTTTTTGCTAAATGCTTTTTTTCACTGTGTATATAGCACACATAGATTGACTGCATGGTTTTTAAAGCATGTATACTATCACACTGTACAGTCCCAATATAAGTATTTATCAATAGAAAATGGGTTAATACAGTATTTATTTTTAATATTTTTACAGTTAATGCTGTCATAAGCATCTTAAACACATATTCTGTGATTCTGTGTCTCCCTCTCTCTCTGCCCCTGCCCCACTCGCATTCTATCTCTCTCCTTCAAGAGTAAATAAACATTAAAAAATTTTTTTTAAACGTTTGAAGTATCAGTATACTCATAGCCCATTTTTGAACCACCATTCAGGAAGTGCTGTTCTAACAAACAACAGTATGTCCATGTTTATTATATTTTTAAAAATCTCCAGTCTAATTCACAAAAAAATCCTCATTTCTAATTTTGTATTTCCTTGATAATCAGTGATGCTGAGCAGCTTTTTTCCTGTACAGATTGCTATATTTTTCTGAGAATTAGCTCTACACAGGCTTTGCCACCAGGATATTGCTAACCTCCACACTTCTGAAACTCCTTCTGCTGGCCAATCTCTCTCCCCACAAACATTCATGAATCATAGTTTCTGAGGATTTGGCACATGGTGGGGTTGATTATGTTCATTGGGTCAACCTCTGTGGCTGCTGTCCTGTTGAGCACCTGTGTCCCCACTCTGGAGACCTCTCTTTTACAGTTCCAAACACAGTGTTAACATAAGTTTGTTTTGAGTTTAGAAAACCTGGAGAGAATAGAGGCTTACCTCATGGAATAGCCAATAAACTAAAACTAAGAATCAGACTTCGCTGTTCCGAAGGTTCTTGCCCTTGTCAACTGGGGGAGACCCTTAGCTGTCCCGCATCTGCTCTGCTCTTGCCCAAGCCTCTCCTCACATCATGGGCCCTTCTTTCTCCCTGTCTCTGCCCTTCTCACAGTTCCAGATCTTATAACCTCTCCACAAACCCTAAAGTTCTGGTCATTGAAATTCAAGGCAATCTCAATCTCACACCTAAACTTTTCAATTAGGCTAAACCCAAAGAGATTTTTTTCTTAGACGATGAAGTCCATCAAGGTGTTTCCTGAACAAAAAACCCACTCTCTTCTGTGATAATGATAAAAGCACTGCAAGTTTTTTGCTCATTTTTGTTGTCTTTTTGCAGGAGCTCTCCTCCCAATTTTCCTAGTGGGGCCTTTGTTTTTTCCTTTTAATTTGGACAATCAGTTTAATTTATTCAGTGAAAATTCTGGCGTGAGTGTTTTCCTTTATGGTTTCTGGCTTTAACATCAGGCTAAGACTGTCTCCACTCCAAGTGAATCTTTAAAAATTCATTTGTACTTTTATATGTACTGTTAAATTATTGTTCAACCTGTAAATATTTGTTAAAAGTGCCAGAGAGGGAATATAGCACCCCTACTCCCCCAAATACTATTTTTTATATCCTCAGATATTATAAAGAGGTTCTTTAAACTCCATGTTTAATAAAGACAACAAAATATTCACCTTAGAATGACTGGAATTTTTTATCCCGTAGCATGGGTTGAAATAACCCAAAACTATAAACCTCAGTCTGTGGGTTCTTACTTTAACTCCTAGACCTTCCTCATGAAGGTATTTGTGAAAATGAGCCAGGTTGGCTGGAAGAAATACCCTCACTTGGAGTTTCTCCTCTTCTTTCTTCCTGTTTAGCATGATCCTCACGTAACTTAGGGCTCCACAATCTTGGTGTGACTTTAGGGCAATTGTAGCAGCAAGACTTAAATTCCTTGATATTAATATAGAATCCTTGATACATGGGGGTAACTATTCCACACAGACCAAATACGACGCTTCCTCAAACTGCTCATAAACATGTGTCTCTGATCCTGCTGGCTATCATAGATCCTGTGGTAGTGAAACCTAAGGAGATCTATTTTGTGCTAAACTCAGCCACACTTCTGCTGTGGTTGCCAGTAACTCGGTAGCAGCTTCTGTTTCTCCGTACTCAATGTCTCCCAATTGCGTGGAAAGAAGTAGTAGAAGGAAACAACTTCTAAGTGGGCTCCTGCTACTCTACCCAACCCTACAGGGGTCTATGACACTTTCTGGATCATATTATCACATACTCCCCTGCTAGACTTAAAGCTCAGGTTTTGCTCTGAAACTATTTTATGCCCACCAGGGCTAGATTACACTCTCCTGTGTGGGGTCATGTGGGGAAAACTGGCTGTACAAATTCATACTCCAATGAATCCAGCCCTAAGTGTAGGCAGCGTGAGCAAGTGTGGAACAGAGAGATGAAAAATCACTCTTGAACAGGTGGTTACAGAGCCTAGGACTTCATTAACATCCTTTATAAAGGTGGCCTCCTTGAGAATACAAGTGTTTGTGTTTAAATTAAATCAGGTATAACCATTTTTTTAATTGTAAATCAGAAAACTTAGTTTATCTAGTAAATCAGGGCCCATGAAAGCACTAAATCAGAAGAAAATAATAGGGAAGTGACCACAGGGAGGAGACCGGGTTTAAAGGTGAGGAAAGACAAGTTGTAAAGTGTCATTGAAAGACTCTTGGGTTGTAGTCAGAACTCTCATGTTCATTCATTCATACAGCAAATATTTAATGACCACTTAGTATGTGCTGGACAATGAGCCTGCCACTAAATACATAAAACTGGCTGTCGGGGAGTTTATATATTGATGGGGAAGACTGATAAGATATATAATTACAGGGGCACCTGAATGGCTCAGTCTGTTAGGTGTCTGACTCTTGATCTCAGGTCAGGTCGTGATCTCATGGTTTATGAGTTCGTGTCCCCCCATCAGGCTCCACCTGCTTGAGATTCCCTTTCTCTCTCTCTCTGTCCCTCCCTTGCTCATGCATGCTCTTTCTCTCTCAAAATAAATAAATAAACTTTAAAGAAAAAAGATATATAATTATAAATGGTGATACCTACCATGGGGTCAAATGAGCAAGGTACAGGGATGAGAGCACACTTCACAGGTTGGGGGTTTTTATTAGGTACATGGGTCAAGGAAGGTCTCTTTCAGGAGACTTAAAATTGAAAATCCAAAGGACGATCAGGCGCCATTATGCAGAAGACAGAGAGAAAGTCGTGTGCAAAGACTCAGAGAGGTGAAGAGTTGAGTTTGAGGAATTAATGGGACTGATTGGATGGCAAAGCATTGGAAACAGCAGAGAGAGACATAGGTGAGGTTGCACAGTGCACAGGGGTCACACCATGAAGGACCTTACTAGCCATCATAAGTGCTTTGGGTCTATTTGAAGTGCAATGGGGTCACAGGTAGGCTTTAAGCAAGCAAGGATGGGATAGGATTCATGCTGTAGGATTATTCTCTAGCTGCCGTATGGAGAATAGACTTTTCTCTCCCTTAACTTGCTATTACAGCCACATTTGCAGATTGTAAATGTTCTCTAACTTCCCTTGGAGTTGTGAAACTGTAGACTTTTATTAATGCTAATAAAGAGCTACAATGGAAAAGGTGGAAGGAAGAGAGTGTGTTGCTGGTGGTGGGGATTTGGAGAGGACAGTACATATAATTTAGTGAATAGTTATGCATAAATGTAAAAAATACATGTTAGTAGGGCTATAGTATTGTATCTTCATCCCAATTCTTGGGATTCTCACCAATTGCAATTTGATCTTTTTGTGCTAAAGATCTTCACCGGTCTTTTGTTAAAATGCAAATATTTTTGAGACTCTCAGCCAGCTATTAGCATTTATGTACTTCCTATAATTAGGTTTGCCTGAGTGGTACCTCAGAGGTAGTAGAGATCTGGGCAGGTATGGAATACAGCAGAGGTAAATTTTGATAAGCATATAGGAAATAGTGTGGGGAAAATAGTCTTAAAGCGGGGGTGGGGGGGATGCCTGGAAAAGGTTGGGGACAGCCTTTTGTGGAGCCCTTGTAATTAGAAAAATAACATGAAGGCTTTGGGCATCTGATGTAGGGAGAAAAAGAGAAGTCTGGAGGAAGGAAGAAGTTCTACAAAGGTGGGTAGTAGTTTCCAGCTTTCGGTTCACTTCTTCATGGTCTTAGATATGACATTTTCATTTCATCAGTGATCCTAGTTCAGTATGTATTCTAGAAAGGCTCTTAGCCTCTCTGGTCTCTATCTCTCGTCGTATGATGATTAGACCAGATGACATGACAAGTTGCTTTCTTCTCAAACATTCCATGAACTCCCTCACCATTGTGGAAGGTGAAGGCAAAGACAAAACTTCTTCATTCCATAAAAATACACAGGTACACAAAGGGCTGGGCCAACTGTCCACAGTAGAATTCATACAAACTGCACAGAATCTGGAGTATCACAGCTAAGGTTAGGACACTTATCATGGAATAATATTATTCTTTTCAAACATCATCTCAGGGTGCCTGGGTGGCTCAGTCAGTTAAGTATCTGACCCTTGGTTTCAGCTCAGGTCATGATCTCATAGTTCGTGAGTTCAAGCCCTATATCGGGCTCTGTGCTGACAGAGTGGACCTCTTGGGATTCTCTCTCTCTCTCTCTCTCTCTCTCTCTCTCTCTCTCTGCCCCTCCCCTCCTCAAGCTCTCTCTCTCAAAATAAATAAACTTAAAAAAAAAAGTTAAAAAAAATCACCTCAATTAAAATGGAAAGTTGCCAGGGGCAACATGGAAAGAGCTGCAGGTAAATATTTTTGTTTGTTTGGAGGCTGTTTGCTAAATTCCTTAGCTGAATTCTTGTCATGTATGGTACAGGATGTGGTGAAAACAAAGGCACTCTTGAGATACTCTGAATGAGAAAAACTTCCGGGGGAACATCATGGAGTCAGGGGTCACCCTTCATCCATCCCGTAAAACCAATCTATTATAATTGTTTCATGATATTTATATCACCAGGAAAATGTGCTTACTCTAGAAATGTGTTATACAGACATATTGGGAAGATAAGGGGAAAAAGGAATTGTATCTCTAATTAATACTGACATCCTCATTCTCAATTTTTTTTATGGAAATTTGACAACTACAGAAGACAACAATTCTTAAGGCTATGAAAACTTTGCTTAGAGGAGCCACCAACACTTACTTTTAATTCAGCTTCTTCATTTGCACTTGAAACTCACTTTAAACCTCGTTAGGCAACAGAAGGGCTTTTTTGTACCTTTGTCTCCATTTACAGAAGCACGTGTCACACAGGAATGAATGCTGCAGCACCAGGACAGTCTCTCTTTTGAGGACAGCGATGATGAGGGTCCCTCTATTGCAGAAACCACTGGTTCCACAGTTTTCTCAGGTCAGCTCCAGAAACACCTTTTATTTAAGGAAAGGAGAATCAACTCTTCGAAGTGGCTTCATGGCTAAATTACAGTCTTAAAAATAGTAAGTGTGGGGCGCCTGGGTGGCGCAGTCGGTTAAGCGTCCGACTTCAGCCAGG
>NW_024412396.1:53752637-53851866 GCF_014898765.1 Herpailurus yagouaroundi
CCTGGCTGAAGTCGGACGCTTAACCGACTGCGCCACCCAGGCGCCCCTGTTATTTATTTTTAAATAAACTCAAAGTAAAAGGAAGTTGATAACCTATTTGTAGGAAAAAAAAAACAGTTTATCTGTACACTCTAGCCTTTTATTTTTGGGAAAGCCTTTGAGAAAAAGTTACTGGGTGCTTCGATGCCTCATTTTCTTATCACTTGCAATGGAAGCAGAATGTTCTCTTCCTCCTCCTCTACCTCTCTCAGGTCCAAAATTGCTAATGTGCCTAACACGTGAGGTTGTTGAGAAAGCACTGGAATGATAAGAGTGTAGGCTCTTGAATCAGAGATATCTTGATTAGATTGTTGGTGGTTCCACCACATAGTTGTGTCGTGACCACTTGTAGACCCAGAGAAGAGGGCTCTGTCCTGTCCTGGGCTCTGTGGATTAAGAGACCTTGCATATCCAAAACATGCAACTACATTTATTAAATAACCCCAGGTGGCTTCTGTTCCTGGGGATCCTGTGCTCATCACGGGCACATAACCCTCAAATCCGTTTTCATGGTTAACACAGTTCAGGACCCAAAGAAATGCTTTTCCACACTTCCTGCCCTATGTCTTCAAAGGAATGTCGCTTCCTCTCAAACACCAGGAAGGCTTGCTGGTTGTGCCGCTGGGGACAACAAAGAAGAACACTGCTTTGGAGTGCAGGGAGGATTGGAGCTGCAGCAGAGGCGTTTAGATAAAAGACAAATTAATTAACTTGTCAAAACTTCCTCTCAGATAGCATAAATGCAATACATTCTTACATAATGAAGTGTCATTTCCAAGTTGTACTGAAACAAATGGCTGCAAAGGCATCCACTAATTAGCACAGTTTCTGCCACACTTGTACATGGTGTCTGAGGAACATTCTGTCCTGCTAAACATTCAACAACTCGTATACGTTCCACTTGTACATATAGGTGTGTATGTGGAGATGTAACTTGTAAGAAGCACGAAGCCGTCTCTTTACATCACTATTTGGGTAGATAGGAACACTAGAAGTGAGAATGGTTTTATTTCTATAAAAACATTTTATTAAATTTCAAGAACTAAAATGTTCAGCTTTCTTTAAATTGTTTTGATATTCTTTAAATATACAACATACTTTGGGAGGGGGGTGCCTGGGTGGCTCAGCCGCTTAAGCATCCGACTTAGCCTCAGGTCATAATCTCATGTTCCGTGAGTTCAAGCCCTGAATCGGGCTGACAGCTCAGAGCCTGGAGCCTGCTCAGATTCTGTGTCTCCCTCTCTCTTTGCCCCTCATCCACTCGTGCTCTGTCTCTTTCTCTTTCTATCAAAAATAAATAAACATTAAAAGATTTAACCATATTTTGTATTTGGCTCTTTAAAATATTTTAGAAGAAAATAAATTTAAAATAACTGTGGAGCAATGTTTTGATCCTTTATATTTACTTTAATTTACAGTTTTGATAAAACATATTTGATGCTTGGTATGTGAGCTTTGATAAAACACGTTCATATGTTGCATACTCTCAATACAATGATACTTTCCTTTTTAATCTTTCAGATTACTATAATTGATTGAATCCAAATTATGTGAAAAATCTTGTTTAGAACAGGGTATTATACAGAAATGAACAGAAAACTAAGGAAAATATATATAACAATGCTCATTTTCTCATGTTATTATTAAAATATTTTTAGTTCAGAGACAGAATACCCAAATGTATACAAAAATAATTAAATTTAATCATCTTTAACATTTTGTCAACTTTCAGCAATACAAAAAAGATAGCCTTCCACTTATTTTTTCAATTTGTTTTATGAAAGTATGTGTGTTGAGGCAGAAAAATGGGATATACTTATTTACGACTCTGATAGTTTAAATTATAACTATTAAGTACGCCGCCATGAAGCACAAAATACTATACCCTTGCCCAGATCCTACAATTTCTATGAATGGGGCTGAGTGAATGATCATCAGCATTAAACTTCTTGGTGCTTTAATTTCCTCATCTGTAAAATCAGAATGCTAACACTTCCCGAGATGATGAGAAAGATGGTATGAAATAACACCATAAAGCCTTTAGCACAGTGAGAGATGGTAAGACTCCAGTCGTGGTGTTTATAATCATCTCCTTACACGAAGTAACATCTCACTCGCTTCTGACATAGCACCGTCCGATTAAATTGTTATTAAGAGGCACGTCATCTCTTTATATAAGCATCGAAAGGTACTGAACCCTGGAAAGTATGAATTTATTTTTATAAAAATATTTAGTGAGATGTTATTAAATTTCAAAAACCAAAATGGAAATTCCAACTTGACTTAAATAAATCTGATAACACTTCCTAAAGTAATTAGAAAGATAAAATGAAGGGAGACTCATCAAGCCTTAACTCAGCAAGTATCTGAAAGATGGTGAGAACTTGCTTGCTGGCTTTCTCGTTTCCTTTCATGAACTGATCTATGCCATAGCACTGTTCTGATTAAATAACAATCCCAACCAAAATTAACACCCCACCACCACTAAAAACATGAAAATATATTTTGAAAAGCTTCTACTGCTATGGAAAATGGCTATTTTATTTTGTTACCCTCCCTTTATTTACACAGAGGGAGAACATGTGTGGTGTTCTTGGACTCAGGTATAATTTTTTTAAAGAGGTGTTTATCTGGCTCCTCTTGTTCTCTTTCTTTTCCTTTTCCATTTTACTGTTTTGTATGGAGTTCCACTTTTATAACACCCAGCATAACACTAAGTGTAGGTGTTTAAGAAATACAAATTTAATTTTTGGGTACTCCTTATTTTTATTTTGCTGAAAAGTCTTGAGTTAGTTAAAAAAGAAGAAAGAAAGAAAAAAAAAAGACACTAGCAGGGACTCTTAAACTAAAGCCCTTACCTAGTCATCACATGGATTTCTGTTCATTAAATTGATGGCTCTTGTACTAATCATGCTGCCTATTGACTGAAAAAAAATTTTTATACTAGAAATCACAAGAGTAAAACACAACTCAGAAGCTAAAAGGACATAAAGGCAGACAGGTAGAAATGAAAGTTAGATGAAAACAAAGCCTAATTTGAGTGATATCTTTAGCTTATAAACAAAATAACTTTAACAACCATAAGGTTTTGAAAAAATGTTACCATTAAGTTCATCTTTTGCTCTCTACATGATATAATAAAAGCAATGGACATTTCTCCCTTATGAGAATTGTCAGGATAGATGTACTACTTTCTTAACAACAACAACAATGAAAGTCAAATCTAAAAATAGGCTTCATTATTCCAATTAATGTCAAAACTTGACCAGGAAGCTTTCCTAATGCTCCCACTAAAAGTACCCAAATCTGGGCCCATATTTCTTATCATTTGAGAAACTCAAATCCATTTACTTCTAAGTTCTCTACGTTCAGTCACTGTCACTTTCAGAAGGTCTATAGAATGTCCCCACAACCTTCTATGATTCCCCATAGCCTTATTCTGACATTTAATATCATCCAAAATATAGTCACAGTCATTCATACAATATTGTTTTTATCCGAAATGTAGTCATCAAATGATTCAAACAAACCGTACCTTTCTTTACTACCTGAATATTCTGGGTCATTTTGCTTTTGATCTCTATCTGGAATGATAGCCTGTCTCCTACTTCCTACCATAGAAACCCAATTTATCCCTTGAAGCTTAATGTTCTTAATGTATCCAACCACTAACTGAGTTTTTTTTTTCCTCTTTAAATTATTCTCCTTCTATCCCAAGGATTTTATTTTATTTTATTATTATTTTTTTTAATATATGAAATTTATTGTCAAATTGGTTTCCATACAACACCCAGTGCTCATCCCAAAAGGTGCCCTCCTCAATACCCATCACCCACCCTCTCCTCCTTCCCACCCCCATCAACCCTCAGTTTGTTCTCAGTTTTTAACAGTCTCTTATGCTTTGGCTCTCTCCCACTCTAACCTCTTTTTTTTTTTCCTTCCCCTCCCCCATGGGTTTCTGTTAAGTTTCTCAGGATCCACATAAGAGTGAAACCATATGGTATCTGTCTTTCTCTGTATGGCTTATTTCACTTAGCATCACACTCTCCAGTTCCATCCACGTTGCTACAAAAGGCCATATTTCATTTTTTCTCATTGCCACGTAGTATTCCATTGTGTATATAAACCACAATTTCTTTATCCATTCATCCGTTGATGGACATTTAGGCTCTTTCCATCATTTGGCTATTGTTGAGAGTGCTGCTATAAACATCGGGGTACAAGTGCCCCTATGCATCAGTACTCCTGTATCCCTTGGATAAATTCCTAGCAGTGCTATTGCTGGGTCATAGAGTAGGTCTATTTTTAATTTTCTGAGGAACCTCCACACTGCTTTCCAGAGAGGCTGCACCAATGTGCATTCCCACCAACAGTGCAAGAGGGTTCCCGTTTCTCCACATCCTCTCCAGCATCTATAGTCTCCTGATTTGTTCATTTTGGCCACTCTGACTGGCATGGGGTGATATCTGAGTGTCATCCCAAGGATTTTATACTCTTTATGATATTTTTAATATTATACCTTAAAGTTTTGCTGTTTATTTTTTGGTTTTTGTTTCTCAAGGGTGAGTTACATTTGTAAATTTCCTTTCTGGATTATTTCTACTTTGAAACAAGAATTGGATTTTACTCATCTTTATAACAATGGCAGCTCTCCTAAAACTATTAAAGTAAATATTTGTGTTGACTCCTTTTCCAGATTTTTAAACTATTCCTAGACATATCTGAATTTTCGAATAGTAGAAAGAACATTACAAAAGCTGAGGGATGCTGGCTTAGTTGAATAATCTCTTGTGTAGGATCATGACTGTGGTTACTGTTCAAATTGTGGCAATACAAGGACTTGCTCAGTGGGCTTCTGTCTGATTTCTGTAATCAGGAAATAAGTCACAGCAAATGTATCTGTTCATTCATTTCGGCACCCCCCCCCAACATTGTAAGCACCTATTATGTCCTACATTTAGCAAAAAAAAAAAAAAAAAAAAAGACAAAGTCACACATATTTTTGTACATTTATCTTTGGTTTAACAGACACAAAACAAAAACCAAAATCCTTTCCAAAATGGTGTAATCCACTTAACTCTGAAACCCAGAAGTTTCTATTCTTTCTCTTTTATCCTCAATGGTCTTATTTTGCACTGTTTGAATCTATAAGTTGCTACATGTCCCTTTGAACACAGGCAAAGGACAAGTAGTGAACATTAATACTACATCTGCCAATACTCATCATCTAAATGTCTCAAAAGTCCTCCAGATCATATCAACACCTACAAAAAGCACTCTGAGCTATATCCTGCTCTATTTGGAAACAGAATGATGAATAAACTAATCTCAAGCTTTTTTGTTTGTTTGTTTGTTTGTTTTTGCTTACTTTTATGAAATATCAAGAATTTGGGCACTGAGCACGTGTAGTCATTAATGGTCCCACAGCACAAATTGCTGAAAACGAGATGCTCATAACCCAGACACCTTGGCCTAACTCCAAAGAAAGTAATTACATTCAGTCTACCTGAAATTACCAGTGCAGTGAGAACTGGAATCAGGTGTTGTATCCTGCTTAGCTGAACTATTATGCAACATCATTGTACAGCAATAAAACAGCTGCTACATTTGACTCACTTCTACTTTCTCCCAGTTTGGGCAACTAAAATGGCTCTGTACAAAATTTTTTGAATGAGAAATTAGACAGATAAGACCTACGGATTCTTCCTTCTTTTTCCAAGAACTAGGAATTTTGATACCAAGAGAATTTATTGATGGGGTTATATCATCTCAACATTAGAAAGAACCTGGTTGCAAAATAGCTTAGACATGTTCAAAATCACCATTAGGAAGTCATTTTTCATCATCTCTATCAGCAAAGAAAAAGATTAATAGCATGGTCTATAAAGATCCTCTAGTTTAGTTTCTTTAACAACAAAAATTTAGGGATGCCTGGGTGGCTCAGTCAATCGAGTGTCCTACTCTTGATTTCAGCTCAGGTTATGATCCCAGGGTCGTGGGATCAAGCCTTGTGTCAGGCTCCAATACTGCTCATGGAGACTACTTGAGATTTTCTCTCTCTCTCTCTCTCTCTCTCTCTCTCTCTCTCACACACACACACACACACACACACACACACACACATACTCTCTCTCTCTCTCTCTCTCTCTCTCTCCCTCCCTCCTGTTCCCTCTGCTCCTCTTTCCCTCTCATGCTCTCTCACTCTCTAAAAACAAACAAACCCAACAATAAAAATTTATACTCCTGTATTGAAACACTTCTCATTATTGTTTAACCAATGATCAGAAACCCAGTGAATGAGGCATCATGATGTCTGCTATAGGTGGCTCTTAGTAGCATCACAGTTCCTTCATTTTTTATTTGTTTGTTTTCAGGCCAGGATAGGTTTATTAATTCCTAGAATTATAAAACTTTTATGTATTTTACTGAGTGTCATTTATTATTTAGATAATTTGGTAAACTACAACAGGAAGAACTTGTAACACCGTTCCTCATTCCTAGATATTTATTTTCTTTTTCACAAGCTGCAAATGAAATTGGCTAAGTCTTTGGGCTTATTGATAAAAGATCAAGAGAAAACGAGACAACATCCATCAAAGGGAATAATTAATAATTGCAAGCACTTATTGGGGAACTTACCAGGATTAAAGATAAATAATTTGCCTAATTTCATAGTTAAAAAGTGATAGAATCAAAATTTAAGGAAGGCAGTTCCATAATATAGATGGTGGGGAAATATCCAACAGCACAGTAGCATAGGATAAAAACAAAATTTATGAAATACTGGGACGGAAACAAAGCAAATTTCTCAAGTCCTTTGTAAATAAAACTAGCATTAAATTTTAATCTCAATTTTTAAAAGGCCAAAAGGGCTATTTAAGCATATAAAATAATAATCATTGATCTGCCAAAGTTTCAAGTATAAGGCCACTTGCTTGAACAACTATGATTCCAGATGGTTTGATCAAGCACAGACTATCTTAATCAAGACATTCAAGTAACTTATATTGTTTTGATGCTTGGCTTTAAACAAAAAATAAAAAAAAAACAGAGGGGTAAACAAGAATTTATAAAAACAATCTTTCTAGCGAGTGTTTCTTTATTACTGTGAACTAATCAGTAATACTTAGAATAATATGAGGAGACCAAGAGCACCTGTTTATCACAAAAGGGTTCATTTAGGTTCACTTTTCTTCACTGAGACATTAAAGTGACTAAGCAAATATAATCAAACACTTTTGTTTGAATTTTGTAGAGAATCCAATATGTATTTCCTCTGGGGTTCTTTTTTATTCCTTTTGTTGTGGTTGTTTAACTCTTAGTTGTCTAGAAAATTCATTAGATAGGACAACTTACTTCTTGGGCATCACGATTAATTTAGGGTTTGTTGTGTTACTCAGTGAAGGAGAATCGGATAGTAAGCTACTAATCCCAGAAAGGAATTTTATTTTATTTTTAAAAATTTATATATATATTTGGGGGTGGGGAGAGACAGAGGCAGAGAGAGAGGGGGGCAGAGGATCCAAAGCAGGCTCTCTGCTGATAGCAGAAAACCTGATGCAGGCTCAAACTCATGAACCCTGAGATTGTGACCTGAGCCAAATTTGTATGCTTAACCAACTGAGCCCCCAGAAAGGAATTTTAAAGTATACTCTCTTCTCACAAGGGGCTGGATGGGGGAGAGGTTTTTTGAAGGAGTGATGCTTCTTTTATCTTCTATGTCAAGTATGACAAAACCTCTCATGAATGTTTGCAATTACTGAAATTGCTCTCTTAGTTTCTAAGGTAGTGGCTTATAAAATTTGGAGTGTGTCAGAATCATCAAAGAATTTGTTAAAACAGATTGTTGGGCCCCACCTCCAGAATTTCTGATCCCTACTTATAAAGTAAGACCAAGGATTTATATGCCTGACACATTCCCCAGTGATGCTGATACCTCTGGTCTGCAGACAATACCTTTGTGAAACACTTTCCTAAGGTACATGGAGGCATCCTTTTGCCAGACTCACCCCTTTGAAATCTGTAGTAGACACTTTTTTCCCCCTACTTAACACCCTCTCTCTCTCTCATTGTGCCACACTTTCCAGAAACTCTAACCACACAGCTTCCACAGTACTAGTATGACTCCATAGACAGTCATCAGGGTGGCTCGTCCAAGACTATGCGATTGTTCTAAATTCTGCTGGTCAGGGCATTTCCCTGAGATTTTTTTTTTTTTTCAATTTTAGACTGGACATGTGAGAATCTTTCTCTCTGGTGCAATAAGCCCAAGGTTTGAAACATATCAGCTCTTGGTATCCATATTTCCTTCATGTGGTGAAATGTAGACTGTAGGACAGAGGATAAAGTAATGTGCAGTGAGAAGCAGACATGAGAGACCAAAGAAAAGCACTGGAGGGTTGAGTTCCAGCTGTTTGTGAAGTATCATTGCACTTCTATCTTTCCTGTTTGGATAAATCAAGTATCTTAGTGACCTGCCAGAGAAATTGTGTTTTCTCCTAGCCAGCCAGAACTGACTTTTTATTACTCACCACTAGAAAGGTAACAGCCCTTTTATCTGTACTTCTCAATGCATGCAAGTTTATTTCTCTTAAGGAGTTAAGATGATATAGAACCAGATAGCAAATCACCTGTATTTTGTATATAATTAAACTATTTGTAGAAACACATCACAGATCATTTGAAGAAGAAACCATGTTTCTAATTACAAGATGTAAAAGGAACAAATGCTCATGTCCATATATGGACTATCCAAGGTTGCCATGGCTATCTGGAAACTTGGACCTAATATAAGTCTCCAGCCGGCAGCCAGACCACCAGGAACCGGAAGAACTATTTCAGAACAAGATGTCCATGTGCTTCAGCAGCCAAGATCACATATATGGCTCCTAGAACTTGGCTTGTTCTTCACTTTGAGGTTCTCCAGTGACCAACTCCTCCCAGTTTAACCAAGACTATCCTGGTTTTAAAAATGAAAGCCCTATATCCCAGGAATCCTTTCACTCCTGAACAAACCAAGACAGTTGGGAAAAATACATTGAACACACTGTTTACTGAAGCAGTGATTCTTTGACCCTTTCTTTGGAAAAAACTGATCTTTCAAAATGGAAGCTGAATAAGAAAACCTGATGATCTTGGTTGCAAGAGAAAAGGAGATGTAATAATATATCCTCCCATTGAAGAACATCAGCAAATCCTAAGTATCTACTCGGCACATTATTGATCTGCACCCATATTATTTTAAGTATTTTTTTCCATATTGAAGACCAGACTTCACAAACTTGGCCTTTTCTTTTTTAACATTTATCTATCACAGTTGAAAAAAGCATCTTAATCTAGACTGGTCAATGCTAAACTGTGTCAAAGCTGAAGATGTTGATGTATTTTCTAGACTCTTCCTAGTCTACTCCATTTTTATTAGCAAATTCACCTTAATATATAAATGGGTGATAATGTGTTACCCCTAAGGTATTATTTGATTTTTAATACAAGACTCTTATGAATACCTTAATCTCAAGGAAATTTCTGTTACTGAATTTATGAGTCATTAATTGACCCAAACCACATTAGTGTTCATTTTGAACAATACTATATTAAATTTGTTACATTACATTGTAATCCAATTATCATTTAACCAGATGTATCAGGTCCTCTCAGAGATACCTATGTACAGAGTTAGAATTAAACATCTGCTGAAGAAATAAAAATATGCCAATATGACCATTTTGGACATAGAAGCTTTTGGCAAATAATTCAGGTTTGTATACCCCAAGTTACCCACAGCCTCTGGGTTAACAGAAAGCAATGACTTTATATTTCAACCAGAAACTCATCTTTTTCCTCCTCTTTCTCCAATTTTCAAGAATGTCACTATTATTCTTCTACCTTCCTAGGCTTGAAAACTTGGAGTCTTTCACTTTCCATGTCCACAAATCACTGGTCTTGTAAATGTCTTATGGTTATCTCTCTGGTGCTACTATCTTGGTTCAGGTGATAGTAACTTCACACTAGAGTTTCATAATAACCTCCTCTCTTGAGATCCTCCCCTGTTTCTCCAGTCTTAAAAAAAATTTTTTTAATGTTTATTTATTTTTGAGACAGAGAGAGACAGAGCATGAATGGGGGAGGGTCACAGAGAGAGGGAGACACAGAATCTGAAACAGGCTCCAGGCTCTGAGCGGTCAGCACAGAGCCCGACGCGGGGCTCGAACCCACAGACCGTGAGATCATGACCTGAGCCCAAGTCGGACACTTAACCGAGCGAGCCACCCAGGCGCCCCTGTTTCTCTAGTCTTTAATCCATTTTGACATTATCACAATACTAATTTTCCTAACGTGTCATTTGACCATCCTAACTATGTGTGGCACAACATTAGTGATCTCTATCTCATGAATTTAAAAGATGCATATGAAACAGTTACTATTTATAAGATATTTTCAATAGTAATCAAAATGAAACTATATTGTTTGTGGCAGTTTTAATATAAATTCATCCCTGATATCTGAATCTGAAGTGTTCTAGCATCCAGCATAGGTTTCATATCTCTCATGTGACATACTTACTACTGAACTTTTGACAATTTCTAGGAATCAGTACCATGTGCTACATTCTGATTCACAGAGAATAATAAACTTGTGGTAATAGACCCAGCCTCCCAAGATCTTGTTCCCGTTTTTCATAAATGCAAAACTCCACAGCTGCCAGTCTCATGAATTAGCCCAGTATGGAGTTCTAATTTTTCCATGTGTTTTTTCTCTTGAAAAATGCCACTTATATTCATTTAAGAAATCACAAAGTAAAAAGGCAACATCATATAAAATTAACTGCAACAAAACCTAACTAGGGAAACAAATATTTATAAAAATGAATAAAACTTCTGGACAATTTTAAACAAATGTGAATCTCGAATCTCAATAACCAAGAAAACTTGAGCTGTAGAGCTTAGCACTCTGTCAGGCATTCCAAGGAATAGTGAAGTGTCTCTATCAAAGGGAGGTTACAATAGCTTGATGAACAAAAATAAGAGGCAGAAAATAAAAGGCAATCCAAAGCCAAGCACCGAAGTATATGGTGCAAATATAATTGCCACAGGTCATCCATGAAGGTGAGGTAAGAGAGCCTTTACTAGCCTCAGAAATGACTTTTTTGGAATAGCTATTCGTTGTTCTAAATCTTGATATATAGACAAAAGGAAGTTAGGTAGAGAATAGCAAAAGTAATTTGGTTGAAGGAAATAGAAGCAGGTAAGAAAGACGTGACTACTCGATGTTGCAGAAGGGGAAAGAAGCATGCCAAACTGAGGTTTCAAGGATGGGCACAATCCACCAGGAAAAGAAGTGGGAAAAGGATATTCCACAGGAAGGGTATGAACATGGAGCGATGCAAAAGGGTTTTACTTAGAGTATTGCCAGGCGTATAGATGACTAAAGCCCATGATGATAAGAGAAGGCTTAGAAGTGAGATTTATTTGAAGTGCATAAAATGTAGGGTTGCCATCGTTATCAGTAAAAATCATGACACTCAGTTTATACCTGCACCTTGCTCAGTTACCATGACTGTTGTGGGAAAGGCATGACCAGGCAGTGTTCCACACCTGGAAAGTACCAGACTGATAGATCAGTACCCTAAGAGAAAATCTAAAGCACTGGCTCAGAGGCAATATCCAGGAAGGATGGGGAGTCATTCTCTAGAAAAAAATATATGCACTATATCAAAGGTCTTTATATGGTACTATGTCCCTAGGAGGTAAACATAAATTGGTCCAGAAACCAAGGGACAGTAGTAGGTATGTCCCACTCAGAGTTACTTCCAATGACCCACTGAGGGACTTGATGCTTTTCATCCTCACAGCTTAAAAGCTCTTTTTCTCAAAAATAACATATTTTTGCTTAATCATCTATAGCAAATGTTTATATAATGATTGTCATTTTGTACCAACAAGAAGTAACAATGCATTCAGCAAAAGAAATGGAATGAGAAAGGAATTGAGTTTCTTTTCTTACCTCTTCCTTCTTCTAGAGGTCACCTGGATCATGGCCTTTTTCTGCATTTCTCCAACCTCTCCTTCCATAATAACCTCTTCAACTCTGTGCCTCTTGACTCCACTGCTTCCCTGTTATAAAGACCCTTGTGATTACATCAAACCCACCTGGATGAACCAGATACTCTCTCCATCTGAATATCCTTGACTCATTACATTTCCAAATTCCCTTTTGCTGTGTAAGGTAACATATTCACAGGTTTCAAGAATCAGAACACTGATATTTTGGGAGGCATTCTATCCACTACACTAAACCTCAGTTTTCTCATCTGCAAAGTGGAGATAATAAAAGAAATTGCCTGTTAGGATCGTTATGGGGATAAGAAGTCTATCTATAGCTCTTAGCAGAATATCTGACATATAATAATTATGGCCAATGTTATTGTGTCCTTACAAACATTATTTAACTGAGGCTATGATATAAATAGTGTTCCCCCATTTATATCCTAGTTAGATAAACTATATCCATAGCATTTTTAGCCATGACTTCTGGAGCTTTATCAATGGTGACACAGAAAGTGCTTCCGTAGTTCCAAGGTACTTCTAGTATGCCTGTGGCTTTGGCAGAGTGAAAGATTTCAACTGGTACATCTTATTACATGGGTGGTCGAGTTATTGAACTCTATTGACAAAGGGCTGGATTTTCCAGCAAGATGGAGCTTCATTAAAATTCTGCAGAGACTGAAAATTCAATAATCTTTCTCACAAAGCACTGCATGAGCAGGGCTGATTAGGCAATTCCTTTCTCATTCCATTTCTTTTGCTAAAAGCATTGTTACTTCTTGTTTGGTACAAAAAGACAATCATTAAATGAGCATTCTCTATAGGTGATTAAGCGGAAAGTTTTAAAGGTGTGCTGACTCCTTTCTCAAGGCCTAATTGAGGGCTTGAAAGGGGAGGGGAGAAAAAAAAAAACAAAACAAACACGATTACCGTATTCTGGACTGAAATATGGAAAGCATCATGACGCTAATAAATACTTGGCAGATTTTTCTTTTAGACTCTAGCTCTTCCTCTTATTTATCAAACTTGCTTTTCCCCCACCAACCCACTTCCTCACTTTTCCCCTGCCTGACCCTCTTTCACTCTTCTTTTTCCAGAAGAGTTAACTCATGGTGGACATAATACACAATTGTGCCCAATGAGCCTTATATTTTCCTGATTAAATCCACTGTAATTACTGGACTTGAGAGCAGATAACACACAAGTACCTATCTTTCTAGCCCCACTTAATATCTAATAATGATTGCATCAATAGAGTAGTGTGAGAAACCTGGGTTGCCACATGTAAGTAGAATTTTAGGATAAAACTAAGGAACTCTTCCCTTTCATTCATATATAAACTCTCTCTCTCAATCCTCTTTTCTCTATTTGATTTTCCATCCTGACAGAAACAGGCTTTGTCACAGTAGTTTTCTCTGTAGAATATAACTAACCTGGCTTTGCCATAGCGCATTTTTTAAAATATGTTTTGTTCACCGGTATATAGGAGAATGGCAAGCATGTAGTTGTTAAATATTTGATTAATACATTAATTAATTAATTAATTAATTAATCAACATTGAGGGCAATAACAAATGAGATCTGCCCTGTTCATGTCCTCTCTATAACAATAACTTGATGGGGGTCTCCTGGGTGGCCCAGCCAATTAAGCATCCACTTTCGGCTTAAGTCATGATCTCAACAGTTCATGAGTTCAAGCTCAATATCGGGCTCTCTGCTGTCAGCGCAGAGCCCATATCGGGTCCTCTGTCCCCTCTCTCTATGTCCTTGCCCCACTCACTCTCACTCTCTCAAAAGTAAATGAACTTAAAAAAAAAATAACTTGATGGGATTCTTTAACTTGAGTCTTTCTAAAAATAGGAAAAGTATTCATTGAAAATATCAATCTATGCTATGAGAAAATAAAGCTAAATGTGTGCAACTATCTATTATTTTATGCTTAATTATATTTAAGAAAAATGTAAATAATATTGACTGAGGTTCTGATGAAAGATTTTCATTTCTCTTAGTTAAGGGAGCCCTTGAATGCTCCTGACTAGGTATTCCTAAGAATATTCTTTCTAATCCAGTCCAAATTTCTCATCTTGCACCATCAAAATCCTGCTGGTCTTCTTAAGTTTGAGCCACTCTGTCCTTGTCCCAAAACAACTTGCTCTAGGATGTCACTTTTTCACATCAGCCCTTCATCCTTAATATTTCATGAACTAGGCTAAAGAGCAGATATCAAGTAGCAGGACTTTACCCATTTTATAAAAAGAATGTTTTCATTCCAGCCAATTTCCTTTATAAAAATACCTGCTGCACATTACTCATCTGATTAGTTTCCAGAAGGCTCTAGGCATTACTCACTGGCCTGAGCATCATCAATGTCCTGCCTGTGTCTTGCCTATGTCTCTGCAATGGAAAGGGTATTTTATTCTGCTCCCTTTGGCAGAAAGAGAAACAGGTATGCTCTATATAATTCCCTTTATATCAAACTCCATGGGCATCGCAAAGTATTTGGTTGTATGGGAATTATAAAAAGAACACAAGCCTTATCTGCAGGCTACAGAGCTTGGTCTCCCTTTGTCACGACTTTGCAAATGAAGGGAAGTGTCCCGAATGCAGCATGGGAGACAGAAGAGGGTAAGCACACCCATCCCACCCCTTTCCAGCTCCAGAGCTCCTGACTTATTTTTTATGGGTTGATACTGTGTTCTGTGTGTGGTCTGAGGAGTGGGATGGGATGGACAGTGTGAAATGACTAGAAAAGGCAGTGTCTTCTTTGCAGCAGGCTGGATGAGAGCTCATCGCAGGACAGATGGATGCACTGTGAGCCAAGATATGGAAGTTGCAGGCAGGGCAGATAGACACTGCACTTGAGGATTCACAGACACCATCTCCCCTGCTGAGATGTTGCCTGAAGCAACCAGGAAACTACTTCAGCTGGCAGAGCCCTAGAGGCCAGGCTGGTTCGCTGGGGGCTGGACTTGCTATCTCTGCCTAAAGGCTTCAGGCCAGTGATAACCACAGATGGAAGTGAAGAAAACAGTAACATACACTGTAGGTATCAGCAGAGTCAAGCACAAAAGAGAACTAATATTCACATAATTTTCATTCAGCCAAGTGAAAAAGCAACAGGAATAGAAAGTCTTATGGCTCCGAAAAACCCAAGCCCCTTCTTCAAGCTCGCTCTTCCTTCCATGTAACTCTGATGCTCTCTGCAAAATCATAAAGTAGACAATCATTGCATTTAGCCCACAAGTTTAGCTCTTTCATTGTATTGGCCCATCTTCCATTCCCACCTTGGAATCCCATACCCTCGTTAAAAGTCCTTTCTCTAACCAAAGATGTAAAGGATCTGTATGCTGAAAACTATAGAAAGCTTATGAAGGTAATTGAAGAAGATTTAAAGAAATGGAAAGACATTCCCTGCTCATGGATTGGAAGAATAAATATTGTCAAAATGTCAATACTACCCAAAGCTATCTACACATTCAATGCAATCCCAATCAAAATTGCACCAGCATTCTTCTCGAAACTAGAACAAGCAATCCTAAAATTCATATGGAACCACAAAAGGCCCCGAATAGCCAAAGTAATTTTGAAGAAGAAGACCAAAGCAGGAGGCATCACAATCCCGGACTTTAGCCTCTACTACAAAGCTGTCATCATCAAGACAGCATGGTATTGGCACAAAAACAGACACATAGACCAATGGAATAGAATAGAAACCCCAGAACTAGACCCACAAACATATGGCCAACTCATCTTTGACAAAGCAGGAAAGAACATCCAATGGAAAAAAGGCAGTCTCTTTAACAAATGGTGCTGGGAGAACTGGACAGCAACATGCAGAAGGTTGAAACTAGACCACTTTCTCACACCATTCACAAAAATAAACTCAAAATGGATAAAGGACCTGAATGTGAGGCAGGAAACCATCAAAACCTTAGAGGAGAAAGCAGGAAAAGACCTCTCTGACCTCAGCCGTAGCAATCTCTTACTCGACACATCCCCAAAGGCAAGGGAATTAAAAGCAAAAGTGAATTACTGGGACCTTATGAAGATAAAAAGCTTCTGCACAGCAAAGGAAACAACCAACAAAACTAAAAGGCAACCAACGGAATGGGAAAAGATATTTGCAAATGACATATCGGACAAAGGGCTAGTATCCAAAATCTATAAAGAGCTCACCAGACTCCACACCCGAAAAGCAAATAACCCAGTGAAGAAATGGGCAGAAAACATGAATAGACACTTCTCTAAAGAAGACATCCGGATGGCCAACAGGCACATGAAAAGATGTTCAGCGTCGCTCCTTATCAGGGAAATACAAATCAAAACCACACTCAGGTATCACCTCACGCCAGTCAGAGTGGCCAAAATGAACAAATCAGGAGACTATAGATGCTGGAGAGGATGTGGAGAAACGGGAACCCTCTTGCACTATTGGTGGGAATGCAAATTGGTGCAGCCACTCTGGAAAGCAGTGTGGAGGTTCCTCAGAAAATTAAAAATAGACCTACCCTATGACCCAGCAATAGCACTGCTAGGAATTTATCCAAGGGATACAGGAGTACTGATGCATAGGGGCACTTGTACCCCAATGTTCATAGCAGCACTCTCAACAATAGCCAAATGATGGAAAGAGCCTAAATGTCCATCAACGGATGAATGGATAAAGAAATTGTGGTTTGTATACACAATGGAATACCACGTGGCAATGAGAAAAAATGAAATATGGCCTTTTGTAGCAACGTGGATGGAACTGGAGAGTGTGATGCTAAGTGAAATAAGCCATACAGAGAAAGACAGATACCATATGGTTTCACTCTTATGTGGATCCTGAGAAACTTAACAGAAACCCATGGGGGAGGGGAAGGAAAAAAAAAAAAAGAGGTTAGAGTGGGAGAGAGCCAAAGCATAAGAGACTGTTAAAAACTGAGAACAAACTGAGGGTTGATGGGGGTGGGAAGGAGGAGAGGGTGGGTGATGGGTATTGAGGAGGGCACCTTTTGGGATGAGCACTGGGTGTTGTATGGAAACCAATTTGACAATAAATTTCATATATTAAAAAAAAAAAAAGTCCTTTCTCACCTTCCTTGAAAAGACCCTGCTCTCAGACTCATGATGGGGAAGAATCGGTGTTCTGGGTGAGCATTTGAAACAGTAGACTAAGTAAAGCAGATTGTCCTCCTCAGTGCAGCTGGGCATCATCCAACCCACTGAAGGCCTGAATATAATACAACTGCAGAAGGACACATTTCCTCTCTGCTTAAACTGCACATCAGTTTTCTCTTACTTTTCAATTCAGACACCATCAGCTTTCCTGGTTCTTAGGCTTGGAGACTGAGCCAGACCCCCAGGTTTCCTGGGTCTCCAACTTTCAGGCACCAGTCATGGTACTTGGTAGCTTCCACAATCATGTGAGCCAGTTCCTCAAATTCCTCATATTCAATCTCTATTTCTACCTATTTCTATACCTATACATCTATATATGTATACATATATGTATATGTATCTTACTGTTCTGTGTCTCTGGACAACCCTAACAAATACCAAATGTGCTCAAATATTTGTTTCTTTCTTAAATATAAAATGCTTGTCTTAACACTATTCATTTATTACACAGAGGCAGTATTATGAGCATTCATTTTCAACAGAATGTTCTGCAGCTATTTCTGAGATTTTCTGCCTTTCTTCTCAGGCTTACCATCATCATCTCTTACTGATATCAGGATGCTTAGCTGCAGTGGAAATAGAGATAATAGGACTACAAAGACATAAAGTAAAGCTTACAACTGTACTTAACCTGAGACCCAATTTTCTCATCCATAAAATTAAAAAAAATCATTGTGGGAATTAGAAAAAAAAATACATGCAATTGTAGCACATAGCAGGTGCTCAAATGGCAAATATTAGCATTATGATAAACAGTGAATTGAAATAATAGTGTGTCTAAAAGGAATTAGGAGCATGATGGATAGTTAAAGCAGTGGAGAGATAATACTGAAGCTCAAAATATAAGAACTTCCATATCTTTCCACTTCCCCATAGCCTTGACTTATCTGTTAAATCTCAATCGTCTCTAAGACATAGCTCAAAATCTCCACCACCAAGAATCCAGAATCAACTCCTGTTGGAATATTACATACCTGTAAAAAGTATGAGATCATGCCATTTGAGACAACATGGATGGACCTAGAGGGTATTATGCTAAGTAAAATAAATCAGAGAAAGACAAATAGCATTTGATTATACTCATAAATAGAATCTAAAAAAATAAAGAAACAAAAAGCAGAATCAGAACTATAAATAGAACAAATTGATGGTTTGCAGAGGGGAGTGGTATTGGAGATAGGGAAAAGTGGGTGAAGAGGAGAGGGAGATATAGGCTTTGAGTTATGGAAAGAATAAATCATGGTAATAAAAGGCACAAGAAGGAATACAGTCAATGATATTGTAACAGCAATGTAATGAGACAGATGGAAGCTACACTTGCGAAGAACACAGCATAAGGTATAAACTAGTCAAATCACTAAGTTGTACACCTGAAACTAATGTTATACTGTGTGTCAGTTTTACCCAAATAAAACAAATTAAAAACTAAAAATTAAAAAACGAATAATTACCACTGTTGTCTCCCAAAGCCTCGAAATTGAGACTCTACACATATTTGATTAAATTCCTCCACAATTTAATAAAGAATTCCATTGCCTGGGGCACCTGGGTGGCTCAGTCGGTTGAGCATCCAACTTCGGCTCAGGTCATGATCTCACAGTTTGCAAGTTCAAGCCCCCATCGGGCTCTGGGTTGACAGCTCAGAGCCTGGAACCTGCTTCAGATTCTGTGTCTCCCTCTGTATGCGTATTCCTCACTAGCACTCTGTCTGTCTGTCTCTCTCTCTTTCTCTCAAAAATAAATAAAAACATTAAAAAAAAGAATTCCATTTCCTATACATAAATTATTTATTTATTTATTTATTTATTTATTTATTAGAAATTAATGGTTGAAGGTAACACCAAAGAGTCACCATTCCTGGAACACCTTGAACTTATCCTTCTATGTGGCTATTATCCCTGTACTCCCCAGAATAAATGAATAAAATAAAAATAACGTGGAAATAATTTTATCCTTTGGAAAATGCAGAAATAATCACACTGTTCCTTGGGATAGGTTTAAGGAGAAAGAGTGGTGGTGAGTGATATTCTAATAAAGAGACATAAATAATGGATAATTGGGAGGTAATTAAGGAAATGGATGCCTGTTTAGAAAGATAAGACTCTAGTGTTATCTATAGATGAGAATGTGTCATCTCAGAGAGGGGTAGAACACAAAAGCAGAAGTACTTTTCTGCATTTAATTCTGAACAATGAGAGAAATCCTAAGATATCAAGGTGGCTGAGAAGCAGGCCTGCTGGCCGTCAACTCAGTATCAAAGGATTGAAGGAATGTCACATAACCAAGCTTTAAGTTCCCTAATGGAATGACTCAAGAGAGGGTGCTTTGAAAAGTGCCCAGCTGCTTCTATGCCCACAGGTGGACACAGCAACTCACTTAAGAGCATATTGATGCTGATAATCATGATGACAGGAAATGCTGAAGACAGTCACACTAGGATATGTAAATGCAAGGCCAAGAGGTACCCACTTTCCTGAAGGAAAGTATAACAAAGACTTCTGTAGCTCGATAAAGATGAACCCACTTGTTTCCCTCTGGTAGGCAGAACTCAGGGAGAGGGTGGATTAATATATATAAATACATCAGGGCTTTCTGGGAGGAAACGTAGAGCCAAAACCAGTATGTGCGTGTGTGTTTGTGTTTGTGTCTGTGTGTGTGTTTGTGTGTAGGGAAGGGGGACTGTAGACTAGCATGATCCTAAAGAATGACTGCAGGCAAGATAGGATACCAAGGGTGAATTCATCAAGGGAGAGAAATTCTGGACCAAGCAGCTGAGCTAAACAGTGGCCAACAAGGTTATAAGGAAGGCTGCTTCCAGTACAATCAAAGCCCCTTCGTTCACAGTTGTCCTGGGATGACAGCGACTTGGAGAATTGTGGCTGAGTGTGAAATGGTAGTTTCCCTTATACTCGATGTGATTTAGCCTAAGTCAGGACAGGAAATGTAAGAAATAACTAGTTTCACTCAATGAGTTTGAATCTCCTGGCCAAAATAAGTGGTTTTTCTGACAACTGAGAGTCCTAATTTACAAGAGTGCTAAACCATTCATACCAATTATTGAAGAACCTTGATTAAAAGGATAGTGTGAACAGAGAGGATGTGGTTCTGTGAATAATTGTCTGGTGAGATTATTGTCAATTTGGAACGGTTTATTTACTTAAAAGGTGGTTTATGAGCACTTTGCTCACAGTTATCATTGCTCCATTTTTTAAACTTTATTTTTTATTTTTTAAAATTTACATCCAAATTAGTTAGCATATAGTGAATCATTGCTCCATTTTTAAACATAAACTCACAGTGAAAAACTTATGCCATATCTACTTTATTTCATTTATAGATCACTTATATCCTGGTAAACTAGAGCAGAGCCTTGTTTAGAAGTTCTGTTTCTGAATTTTGGCACAGCATCGACAAGGCACCTCCCACAAAATGCTTGTGGACAAGATGGAGAGATAAGACTGGATAATACTTCAATCAGGTGGTGTGATAATCTGTTTTATCTTCATATTTGTTTTGTTCAATGTTTCATAATTAATAATCACACTAATAAGAATAGTAACACCTAACTTTTACTGAGTTTTTATACTGTTCCAGATGACACAAGGTTGTGTGTACTTTCTTGCTTGATCTCAAAACTTTGTAAGATACATGTTAACATTACTTCCCTTTTAAATGAGGCAATGGAGAATTAGAGATTTTCAGTCACAGTTAAGTAGCAAAACAGCAGTGATGGTTCACTCCAATGCTTTTTTTTTTTTTTTTAATGCTAGAGAAATCTTAGAAATAAAAGGAAGACACGGATTCCACCAACAGACAATGATAATAGACATATCAAAAACTTGTGGAAAACTTACAGGCTATTTTTGACTAGCAAATTTAGAAAAGTAAGAAAATAAAGACTGGGACACAAGTAGGTATTTCAAGCCATTTGCTTGTGGTGCCTTATAAGATAATCAGTGGCTGCCAACGTAGTGGAAGAAACACACAGCAGTGAACCAGACCCTTGGGGCAGGTGTCTAAGGGCCAACAGTAGGGTAGTTCCAAAACCATGCAGGAATGAGGAGTTGATGAAAATAGGTACAGCTAACCAGTTCTTAAGAATTCACTTCTCCTTTCAGATCAAAGCCTTCAAGGCTAGTGTTATACTACAAGGAAGCTACCTCCTTTCACTGGCTTCCCAAGGTTAAGAAGATGAATCCATGACCAGAAGAATTACATGGCAGAGTGACAGCAAATGGGAGCAATAAACAAGGATCTCTACTATCGGGACTTTTCATTCCTTATTCTTACTGGGTTCTAACACAGATGAAAGCTTTTCCCCTAAGTTCTTCTCCAAATCACACTAGCAATCAGAGTAGCCAATGCCCCCAGGGAACATAACTTCCCAGGGTATAATAACTCGACACCAGAGTAGTACAACTACCTCAAAAGGCACACAAGGATTTGGATTATGTATATTCCATCTCAAGTAAAATACTAGAGGTAAGGTGAACCAAAATTTTAAGACACTTCAGGAGATAAGAGAAAACATAATCATTATAAAACAAGAAAACAAAATCATTGCAGAAAAACCCACTAGAAATATTAGGCTTAAAAATTATAATAATTTGATGCCTCTATCTGGGCATGATGTAATAAATAGCATTAATTTTTTCCTTTAATGGTGAACAAGTAGAAAACTCAAATGAATGTCATGCACACACTATTTTCAGACATTTGACAACAGGTCTATGAAAGACTACGAAAAATAAGAGAAGGGGGACCATCTAAGAGAAGGGGAACAAGTGATATAAGCCTGATGATTTCCTTTGATTTCTACCATAAGGCATTTTTCAGACTGTGGCAGGGAGAGCAAAGCAAAATTGAGTTGAATAGCAGGGCTGGAAGCCGAGGCAGTTACAATTTGCGTGATAGATGGCTAGAAATGAGGAATAGCACCAGAAAATGCAAAGGTGTCTACTTTTGTCTTTGTTGAATTTTGAGTTGAGGGTAAAACTCCATGAGTCCAGTCAAAGAACCACCATAAAGAAAACAATTCCCAGAGCTCACATAATATGTAGCAGTGTTCAAGTTTTGGCCCACTAAAATGGAGAAACCTCAATGAAGATTTCAAAATGGCATACTGTATTTGTAGGCTAACCTACACAGGAGCCATAATTCTCAAAGTGTGGTCTATGGAACCCTGGGGGAACCAGAGACCCTTTTAAGGGGGCCATGATATAAAAACTATTTTTACAATAATCAAAAGACATTATTTTCCTTTCTTACTATGTTGACATTTACACTAAAAGTGCAAAAGCAATTGTGGGAAAAGTTACTGATGATTTAGCATTAATCAAGGC
Organism: Herpailurus yagouaroundi; assembly: GCF_014898765.1. Lineage (NCBI taxonomy): Eukaryota > Metazoa > Chordata > Mammalia > Carnivora > Felidae > Herpailurus > Herpailurus yagouaroundi. The sequence continues at coordinate 53,775,226 of NW_024412396.1, forward strand.
TATATTAATTAGTAATTATATTCTTCACCTCAGTGCATGTGTAGTTAAAAAAAAGCAAGTTTCAATTATGGATGTTCTTGATGAAGCTATAAAAGTAATTAAATTTGCTTAATATCCATTCTTGTTTACACATATTTCCTATGCTAGGTGACAAAATAAGATGTACTTCTTATAGCACTTCATATAGCACTTCTTCTGCATACTGAAGTGTGGTGATTGCCTCCAGGAAAGCATTTTTGTAATTGTTTGAGTTACCAGATGAACAAGCCACTTTTTTCATGGGACACAATGTTAGTTGCAGTGTGGAATCTGAAGCCATATAAATGAACTTTTGTACTCTACGAATAGTTGGGAAATTTTTCAAGCTATAAAAACTACAAAAACCGGGGCACCTGGGCAGTTCAGTTGGTTAAGCATCCAACTCTTGATTTCAACTCAAGTCACGATTTCACAGTTCATGAGTTTGAGCCTTGCATCTCCACACTGATGGCATGGATCCTGCTCAGGATTCCCCCTCTCTCTGCCCTTTCCTCACTCCCTCCCTTCCTCCCTCCCTCCCCCTCTCTCTCTCTCTTTCAAAAACAAATAAACTTGGGGCACCTGGGTGGCTCAGGTCAAGATCTCACCTCACATCTGTGAGTTTGAGCCCCGCGTCGGGCTCTGTGCTGACAGCTCAGAGCCTGGAGCCTGTTTCAGATTCTGTGTCTCCCTCTCTCTGACCCTCCCCTGTTCATGCTCTGTCTCTCCCTGTCTCAAAATAAATAAAATGTTAAAAAAATTTTTTTTAAAAATAAAAAAAACAAAAACAAATAAACTTAAAAAAAACCTACAAAAACCTACAGCCAATGTCAATATCACACTGAGTGATAAAACACTGAATTTTTTCCCCTTGAGATCAGGAACAAGGCAAGAGTTCCCACTTTCACCAGTTCTGCTCAACATTCTGCTGGAGGGCTGAGCTACTGCAATAAGGTTAAGAAAAGAGGCATAAATATAAGAGGAAACCAATTTGTTCCTATTTACAAAAGAAATGCTTGTTCACATAGAAAATCACAGGAAATGTCTAAAACAACGCTAGAATAAATCTAGCAATGTTATAGGATACAAGTTTAATATACAAAAAGCAATTATGCTTTTAAATATCATAAAAATTAAATTTAAAATATTAAAACTTGTTTTTTATAGTGCCATAAAACATGATACTTACAAATAAATTGGAAAAGACACTTAAGACCTCTACACTGAAAGCTGTACAACATTACTGAGAAAAATTAAAGATGACCTAAATAAATACAGAGATATGTCATCTTCATGGATTGATTATAAGACTCAATATTAAGGTGGCAATTTGCCCCCAAATGACCTATTAATTTAATTCATTCTTAATACAAATTCCAACAGGCATTTTAGCAACTGCCAAACTGATTCTAAACCTTAGATAGAAATTTAAAGGACATAGAATAACCAAAGCAGTTTTTTTTAAATGTTTATTTATTTTTGAGAGAGAGAACAGAAATGGAAGGGGCAGAGAGAGAGGGAGACCCAGAATCAGAAGCAGGTTCCAGTCTCTGAGCTGTCAGCACAGAGCCCACGTGCTCAAACCTGTGGAGTGAGGGAGATCATGGCCTGAGTTGAAGGTGGTTCCTTAACCAACTGAGCCACCCAGGCACCACCTAAAACAGTTTTTAAGAAGAACAAAATTGGAGGACTCAAAGTATCTGATTATAAGACTTAAATACATAGTTGCTAATCAACACAGTTAAGCATTGGTTAAAAAGAGAAACCCATAGATCTCTGAAACAGAATAGAGTCAAAAATAGAATGCCCACAAATATAAACAATTGAGTTTCAACAGAAGCAACAATTTACAGGGAAAGGAACTTTCAACAAATGATGTTGGATAAACTAAATATTTAAATAATAAAAAATGAATATTAACTCTTATCTTACATGATGCACAAAAATTAATTTGAAATTGATTATAGATCTAAAACCAAAAATATCAAATTATGAAACTTCTAGAAGAAAACAAAAAAGAGTTTTACAATCTTGTGGTATGCAAAGAAAATATTTGTAATAAGAATATATGAAGAATTCTCATAACTCAATAATTAGTTAAAAAATATAATAGAAATATAAACAAAAATATTTAAAAAGGCACTTCACAGAGAAGATAGCCAAGTGATAAAAAACGTACAAGGAAGAGGCTCAAAATCATTAGTAATTAGAGAAACACAAATTAAAACCACAATATAATCTAGAACTAACACTGTTGGAGGAAATGTAAAATGGTATGACTTTAGAAAATGGTTTGACAGCTTCTTAAGAATTTAAACATAATTATCATATGACCAAAGCATTCTGCTGCTAATAATTTACCCAACAGAAATAAAAAATATATTCACCCAAAAACTATTAGGCAAATGCTTATAGAAGCCTTATTTTTAATAGTCCCAAATTGGAACTACCCAAAATGTCCATCAATGGGTGAATGAATAACAGATGTGGTATAACCATGCAATGGAATACTACCCACCAATGGAAAGAAACTATTATATTACACAAGAACATGGATAAATCTCAAAATAATTACACCAAGTAAAAGAAATTTGACAAAAGAGTATGTAAGATATGATTTCATTCATATAAAATTCTAGAAAATGCAAACTAATTTCTGGTCGGTAAGCAGGTCAGTGGTTGCTTAGGGAGCAAAGTAGAAGGACGGATGGATTACAAATAGGCATGAGGAAATGTTTGGAGGGGTAATTAAAACTCAATTACAGTTTTGCAGGTGCTTCCATATGTCAAAACTGATCATGGTGTACTTTTTAAATACTTGGAATGTATTGTCCTTTACACATCAATAAAGTTATAACAAAAATTCAAGGCATACTTTTATCTCTTTCCACTGTAGCATACTAAAAACAATGGCAAGTGCAGTGGTGCTGAGCACCCGTAGCAGCCACCAAAGGGAATAAAATCTTCCCGGGAAGATAGCAGGTTCCAGGTCTAGAGAGGAACTGTGAATGCCGAGCCTAGAACATGTCATCATATCAAAGAACAAGGACGTTATCAAAGTCTACTAGGCTTTCTATCAAGAGGAATTGTGAACTTTGAATTCATAACTCCTCAACAGAAAAACAAAACCCCCCAGGCCTTTAGACCTACTACCAAACTTTAGGAAATGAAGCAGGCAGGCACCACAGGGATACAATTAGCCAAATGCAGCCTCTTGGAAACAACATGGTTTACTCCACACAGCATCAAAACTTAGTTATTCATCCATTCATTTAATCAAGAAGAGGTAAAACAGCAACTACATATTTATCCCTATTTTTTATGTCATGAATGTGATTCAAGCATTATTCTTGTTTTCACAAATGAAAGTGTAATATGTTAAAAAATTTTTTTTATGTTTATTCATTTTTGAAAGACAGAGAGAGACAGAGCACAACTGGGGGTGGAGTGGAGAGAGGGGGACACAGAATCTGAAGCAGGCTCCAAGTTCCGAGCTGTCAGCACAGAGCCCAATGCGGGGCTCGAACCCACAAGATGTGAAATCATGACCTGAGCCAAAGCTGGATGCTCAATCGACTGAGCCACCCAGGCGCGCCGAAAGTGTAATATATTTAAGATGTAGAGCATGGTTGTTTGATTTATGTATATTCTGTGAAAGGATCCCAACCACTGAGTTAATTATCACATCCATTACCTCACATATTTATCTTTTTATTAGTAGTAGTATTATTTTGTTGAGAACACTTAAGTTCTATTCACCTAGTAATTAATTTCAATTATATAATACAGTACTATCAAATATATCATGTTATACATCAGATCCTCAGACCTTGCTTATCTTACAATGGAAAGTTTGTACCCTTTACCAAAATCTCCCTATTTTCCGAATATCTGAGCCCCGGCAACCACTTTTTTACTCTCTGTTTCTATGAGTCTGACTTTTGTTTAAGATACCACATAGAAGGGGGGACTGAGGTGGAAGAGCAGCATGGAATTTTTTTTCCTCTCCCATCCCTGAAATGGAGTCAGAACACCACCAAACCATCTTGCACACTTAGAAAACTGATTTGAGGATTAACAAAACAATCTGCACAACCTGAACCACAGAACTCAGCAGGTATGTGGCGCAGAGGTGAACTGGGGGAGAGAGAAGCCGTGGAGGGTAGGCAGCTGTTTTTGTTTGTGGAGAGAGGATGGATATGGGGGAGAGTACAGGAAAAGCATTCCCCCTGAAAGCAGCTGGAGAGAAAAAGAAAGAATGGACTGAACAAAAAAGGGAGAAAAGATAAAGGAGAAAAGAGAGGGTTTAAATTCCTTTAAGACTTTATAAACAGGGAGAAGGCAGAGTCTGCAACTCTGCAGCTCAATACCTGGCAGTGCTCTGGTGGGAGGGGCAAATCCCCAGGAGCAGACAGCGATGTCCTAAGGGTCCTCAGGCCACATGAGGAAAGGCAGTTCCTCTGCTGGATGGACATTTAGTAGAGGCTGTGTGGCCACCCCAAGTCCTAGTGGACCCCAGAGAACAGCTGCATTCGCTGGTGTTGGAACAAGGACATTAAGGGTGAAGCCTGGTGCCAGGTGTATGGTGTGATTTACCATAATCCCTGAGATGCTGCTGCCACATGAATGTGTGAACTTTTTTCTGGGGTGGACTGGCATCCAGCCATAGTCTCTGATCATGTGCAGCAGCATAGTGGCATGAACGTTCCTGGGGGCAGGCCGGCACCTGGACATTGGTCAGCTCCGGGGGAGGGTCTGAGCATGTCCAAACTGCAGGGTCCTCAGAAGTGAGAGGTTTGGAAACACAGGCCCATCTGACATAAAACTTGAGAGGGACTTCTGCCTGGCAGGCTGACAACTTGGTCATGGACAGTGTAGAAGTGGGGAGTGGAGAAAAGCCAGAGACAAAGGAGGGGTGCTTGATTGCTGGTCAGTGAGGGCAAAGAGTTGTAATGCTAGCGACTGGGAAACTGGGTGACGCCATTTTCATCTCTCACATGCATGTGCATACATGCCTACATGTGCCAAAACATTCCACCCCAGTAAACAAAGCAGCCCCATCTAGTGGCGAATGGAGCCGTTACTCCAAGCCCCACCCAACTGGGCCAGCCAGCTCTAGAGGAACACCACAGGTCTCTCTGCCTACTTAGTTTGTGGATTATAAAGTGCTTCATAGTTTGACTTCTAGGGGAAAGTGGATATAATTTTAATCGTATTTCACTCTGTTCACTGGTCCATCTATTCAAGTTTTTTTCTTTTCTTATTTTTGAATACAGAAAGAGAAAAAATTTGTTTTTATTTTCCATTTTTATAAAAAACATTTTTCTTTATTTTTTTCCAGTATATTTTTTACTTTTTTGTAAATTTTTAAAATTCTATTTTACTTTCATCATTTCATTTAATTCTATATTATTGAGTTCATATTTTTAAATTTTCAAAAGTTTGCCTTTTTTTCTTTTCTTTTTCTTTTCTTTCTCGTTTTTATCTATTCTATCAAGCTTTTTAAACAAACAGTACAAAAACACACGTAGGATCTAGAGTCCTTTATTTGATTTTTTTGTGTGGTTTTAAATTTTTAAATTTTAATTATTTTATTTTATTAATTATTTTTCTTTCTTCAAAATAATGAAATGAAGGAATTCACCCCAAAAGAATGAACAGGAAGAAATGACAGCCAGGGACTTAATCAACACAGATACAAGCAAGATGTTTGAACCAGAATTTAGAATCATGATAAGAATACTAACTGGGGTTGAAAACAGCATAGAATCCTTTCTACAGAAATAAAAGAAGTAAAATTTAGTCAAAATGAGATAAAAAATGCTATAACTGAGATGAAATCTCAAATGGATGCCACAGTGGCAAGGATCAAAGAAGCAAAGCAGTGATTCAGCAATATAGAGGACAAACTTATGGAGAATAATGAAGCGGAAAAAAAGAGGGAGACTAAGGCAAAAGAACATGATATAAGGATTAGAGAAATCAGTGACTCATTAAAAAGGAATAACATCCAGAAGGGGTGTTAGGGGTCCCAGAAGATGAAAAGAGAGAAAAAGGGGTAGAAGGCTTACATGAGTAAATCAAAGCAGAAAACTTATCTAACCTGGGGAAAGACACAGACATCAAAATCCAGGAAGCACAGAGGACTCCCATTAGCTTAAACAAAAACCGACCATCAACAAGGCATATCATAATCAAATTCACAAAACACTCAGGCAAGAAAAGAATCATGAAAGCAGCAAGGGGGAAAAAAGTCCTTAATCAACAAGGGAAGACACATCTGGTTGGCAGCAGACCTATCCACAGAAAGTTGGCAGGCCAGAAAGGAGTGGTAGAATATATTCAATGTGCAGAAATGGAAAAATATGCAACCAAGAATTCTTTATCCAGCAAGGCTGTCATTCAAAATAGGAGAGATAAAGTTTCCCAGACAAACAAAAACTAAGGAGTTCATGACCACTAAACCAGCCATGCAAAGAATTTTAAGGGGGACTCTCTGAGGAGGAGAAAAGACAAAAAAAAAAAAAAAACAAAACCCACAAAAACCAAAAAAGACCAAAAGCAACAAAGACTAGAAAGGAGCAGAGAACACCACCAGGAACTTCAACTCTACAGGCAACATAATGGCAATAAATTCATATCTTTCAGTACTCACTCTAAATGTCAATGGACTAAACGCTCCAATCAAAAGAAGCAGGGTAACAGAAGGAATAAAAAAAAAACAGATCCATCTATATGCTGTTTACAAGAGAACCATTTTAGAACTAAAGACATCTTCCAATTGGAAGTAAGTGGATGGAGAATGATCTATCATGCTGATAGTAGCCAAAGGAATGCTAGAGTAGCCATACTTATATCAGAAAATCTAGATTTTAAAATAAAGACTGTAACATGAGATGAAGAAAGGCATTATATCATAATTAAGTGGTCTATCCACCAAAAAGATCTAACAATTATAAACATTTATGCTCCAAACATGGAAGGACCCAAATATATAAATCAATTAATCCCAAACATAAAGAACCTCATTGATAATAATACCATAATAGTAGGGGACTTCAACATCCCACCTACGGCAACGGACAGATCATCTAAACAGAAAATCAACAAAGAAACAATGGCTTTGAATGACACACTGGACTGGATGGACTTAACAGATATATTCAGAACATTTCATCCTAAAGTACCAGAATACACATTCTTCTTGAGTGCACATAGAACGTTCTCCAGAATAGATCACATACAAGGACACAAATTAGCCCTCAACAAGTACAAAAAGATTGAGATCATACTGTGCATATTTTCAGAGCACAACCTATGAAACTCGAAATCAACCACAGAAAAAATATGGAAAGATAACAAATACTTGGAGACTAAAGAACATTCTACTAAAGAATGAATAGGCTAACCAAGAGGTTAAAGAGGAAATTAAAAAGTACATACAGACTAATGAAAATGATAACACTACAGCCCCAAACCTCTGCAATGCAGCAAAAGTGGTCATAAGAGGGAAGTATATAGCAATCCAGGACTTCCTAAAGAAGGAACAAAGTTCTCAAAATACACAACCTAACCTTACTCCTTAAAGAGCTGGAAAAAGAACAGCAAATAAAACCCAAAACCAGCAGAAGATGGGAAATAACAAAAATTGGAGCAGAAATCAATGCTATCAAAACCAAAAAACAAAACAGTAGAACAGATCAATGAAACAAGAAGATTTTTTCTTTGAAGGAATTAGCAAAATTGATAAAGCACTAGCCAGCTTTATCAAAAAGAAAAAGGAAAGGACACAAATAAATAAAATCAAGAATAAAAGAGGAGACATCATAACCAACACAGCAGAAATAAAAACAATAATAAGAGAATATTATAAGCAATTATATGCCAATAAATTAGGCAGTCTGGAAGAAATGGACAAATTCCTAGAAACATATAAACTACCAAAACTGAAACAGGAAGAAATAGAAAATTTGAACAGACCCATAAGTAGCAAAGAAATAGATTAAGCAATCAAAAATCTCTCCCAAAAAACAAGAGTCCAGGGCCGGATGGCTTTCCAGGGGAATTCTGTGAAACATTTAAAGAAGAGTTAATACCTATTCTTTTGAAGCTGTTCCAAAAAATAGAAATGTAAGGAAAACTTCCAAACTCATTCTATGAAGCCAGCATTACCTTGATTCCAAAACCAGACAGAGATCCCACTAAAAAGGAGAACTACAGACCAATTTCCCTGATGAACATAGATGCAAAAATCCTCAAGATACTAGCCAACTGGATCCAACAATACATTAAAAGAAATATTCACCATGACCAAGTGGGATTTATACCTGGGATGCAGGGCTGGTTCAATATCTGATAAACAATGTGATACATCACATCAATAAAAGTAAGGACAAGAACCACATGATTCTCTAAATAGATGCAGAGAAGGCATTTGACAAAATACAGTATCGTTTCTTGATAAAAACCTTCAAGAATGTAGGGACAGAAGGATCATATCTCAAGATCATAAAAGCCATAGATGAAAGGCCCACTGCTAATATTATCCTCAATGGGGAAAGACTGAGAGCTTTCCCCCCAAGGTCAGGAATAAGACAGGGATGTTCACTCTTGCCACTGTTATTCAACATAGTATTGGAAGCCCTACCCTCAGCAATCAGACAACAAAAAGGAATAAAAGGCATCCAAATCAGACAGGAGGAAGTCAAACTTTCACTCTTCGCAGATGACATGACACTCTATATGGAAAACCCAGAAGATTCCACCAAAAAACTTCTAGAACTGATCCATGAATTCAGCAAAATCACAGGATATAAAATCAGCGCACAGAAATCAGTTGCGATCCTGTACACCAATAATGAAGCACCAGAAAGAGAAATCAAGGAGTCCATACCATTTACAATTGCACCCAAACCAATAAAATACCTAGGAAAAAAAACCTAACCAAAGGGATGAAAAATCTATACGCTGAAAACTATAGAAAGCTTATGAAAGAAATTGAAGAAGACACAAAGAAATGGAAAAACATTCCATGTTCATGGATTAGAAGAGAAAATATTAAAATGTCTATAACTACCCAAAGCAATCTACATATTCAATGCAATCCCTATCAAAATAACAATGGCATTCTTCACAGAGCTAGAACAAACAATCCTAAATTTTGTATGGAACCAGAAAAGACCCTGAGTAGCCAAAGCAATCCTGAAAAAGAAAACCAAAGCTGGAGGCATCACAATCCTGGACTTCAAGGTATATTACAAAGTAATAATCAAGACAGTATGGCACTGGCACAAGAACAGACACTCAGATCAATGGAACACAATAGAGAACCCAGAAATGGACCCACAAACGTATGGCCAACTAATCTTTGACAAAGCAGGAAAGAATATTCAATGGAATAAAGACAGTCTCTTCAGCAAATGGTGCTGGGAAAACTGGACAGTGACATGCAGAAGAATGAACCTGGACCACTTTCTTACACCATAGACAAAAATATACTCAAAATGGATGAAAGACGTCAATGCAAGACAGGAAGCCATCCAAAATCCTCAAGGAGAAAGCAGGCAAAAACCTCTCTGATCTTGGCCGCAGCAACTTCTTACTCAACACGTCTGTGGAGGCAAGGGAAACAAAAGCAAACATGAACTACTGGGACCTCATCAAAAAAAAAAAAAAGCTTCTGCACAGAGAAGGAAACAATCAGCAAAACTAAAAGGCAGCAGACAGAATAGGAGAAGATATTTGCAAATGACATATCAGATAATATCAGACATATCCAAAATCTACAAAGAACTTATCAAACTCAACACCCAAAAAACAATGAATCCAGTGAAGAAATGGACAAAAGACGTGAACAGATACTTCTCCAAAGAAGACATCCAGATGGCCAACTGACACATGAAAAAATGCTCAACATCACTCATCATCAGGGAAATACAAATCAAAACCACAATGAGATACAACTTTACACCTTCAGAATGGCTAACATTAACAACTCAGGCAACAACAGATGTTGGCGAGGATGCGGAGAAAGAGGATCTCTTTTGAATTGTTGGTGGGAATGTAAGCTGGTGCAGCCACTCTGAAAAACAGTATGGAGGTTTCTCAAAAAAACTAAAAATAGAACTACCCTATGACCCAGCAATTGTACCACTACGCATTTATCCCAGGTATACAGATGTGCTGTTTTGAAGGGACACATGCACCCCCATGTTTATAGCGGCACTACCAACAATAGCCAAAGTATGGAAAGAGCCCAAATGTCCATTGATGGATGAATGGATAAAGAAAATGTGGTATATATACAATGGAGTATTACTCAGCAATCAAAAAGAATGAAATCTTGTCATTTGCAACTATGTGGATGGAATTGGAGGGTATTATGCTAAGTGAAATTAGTCAGAGAAAGACAAAAATCATATGACTTCACTCATATGAGGACTTTAAGAGACAAAACAGATGAACATAAGGGAAGGGAAACAAAAATAATATAAAAACAGGGAGGGGGACATCACAGAAGAGACTCATAAATATGGAGAACAAACTGAGGGTTACTGGAGGAGTTGTGGGAGGGGGGATAGGCTAAATGGGTAAGGGGCACTAAGGGCACTAAGGAATCCAGAACCCAGAAATGGACCCACAAACGTATGGCCAACTAATCTTTGACAAAGCAGGAAAGAATATTCAATGGAATAAAGACAGTCTCTTCAGCAAGTGGTGCTGGGAAAACTGGACTTCGACATGCAGAAGAATGAACCTGGACCACTTTCTTACACCATACACAAAAATAAACTCAAAATGGATGAAAGACCTTAATATAAGACAGGAAGCCATCAAAATCCTTGAGGAGAAAGCAGGCAAAAACTTCTGTGACCTTGGCTGCAGCAACATCTTACTCAACACGTCTCCGAAGGCAAGGGAAACAAAAGCAAAAATGAAATATTGGGGCCTCATCAAGATAAAAAGCTGCTGAACAGATGAAGGAAACAATCAGCAACACTAAAAGGCAACGTACAGAATAGGAGAAGATATTTGCAAATGACATATCAGATAAAGGGTTAGTATACAAAATCCGTAAAGAACTTATCAGACCCAACCCCCCCCCCCAAAAAACCAAACAGTTCAGCGAAGAAATGGGCAAAAGGTATAAATAGACACTTTTCCAAAGACGACATCCAGATGGACAATAGACTCATGTAAAGATGTTCAACATCACTCATCATCAGGGAAATACAAATTAAAACTAAAATGAGATACCACCTCACACCAGTCAGAATGTCTAAAATTAACAACTCAGCCAACAACAGATGTTGGCGAGGATATGGAGAAAGATCATCTCTTTTGCACTGCTGGTGGGAATGCAAACTGGCACAACCACTCTGGAAAACAATATGGAGGTTCCTCAAAAAATTAAAAATAGAACTAACTTATGTCCCAGCAATTACACTACTAGGTATTTATCCAAGGGATACAGGTGTGCTGTTTCAAAGGGGCATACGCATCCCAATTTATAGCAGTGCTATCAACAATAGCCAAGTATGGAAAGAGCCCAAATGTCCATCAACAGATGAATGGATAAAGAAGAGGTGATATATATATATATATATATATATATATATACACACACACATACATGTATATATACATACATACATACATACATACATACACACACAATGGAGTATTACCTGGCAATCAAAAAGAATGAAATCTTGCCATTTGCAACTATGTGGATAAAACTAGAGGGTATTATGGTAAGTGAAATTAGTCAATCAGAGAAAGACAAATATCATATGACTTCACTCATATGAGGACTTTAAGATACAAAACATACGAACATAAGGAAAGAAAGCGAAACTAGTATAAAAACAAGGATGGGGACAAAACATGAGACTCTTACATACAGAGAACAAACTGAGGGTTGCTGGAGGGGTTGTGAGCAGGGGGATGGGCTACATGGGTAAGTGGCATTAAGGAAGACACCTGTTGGAATGAGCACTGGGTGTTATATATAGGGGATGAATCAGTGGAATCTACTCATGACATCATGATGGCACTATATACTAACTAACTTGGATGTAAATAAATAACTTAATAATTAAATATTCCACATATAAGTGATACCATGTAGCACCTATCTTCTTCCTTCTGGTATATTTCACCTAGCATAATACCCCACAGATTCATCCATATTGTTGCAAATGGCAAATTTCCTTCTGTTTTGAGGCTGAATAACATTACGCACACACACACACACACACACACACACACACACATTATATATATATATATATATATATATATATATATATATGCCACATTTTCTTTACTATATTCATCCATCAGTGGACATTTAGGTTGTTTCCATATCTTGGCTATTGTAAATAATGCTGCAATAAACATGGGGGCACAGATACCTCTTTATGATAATGATTTTGTTTCCATTGGATATACACCCTGAAGTAGGATTGTTGGATCAAAAGTAGAACTGGTAGTTCTATTTTTAATTTCTTAAGGAACCTTCATACTGTTTCCACAGTGGCTATACCAGTTTACATTCCCACCAACAGTGCACGTGTTCCCTTTCCTTCACATCCATGCCAACATTTGTTACTTCTTGTCTTTCTCATAATAGATATCCTAACAGGTGTGAGGTGATATCTTATTGCTTTGATCTGCATTTCTCCCATGATTAGTCATGTTGAGCTTCTTTTGTCTGTTGGCCATTTGTAATTTGTATATCTTCTCTAGGAAAATTTCTATTCATGTTCTTTTCCCAAGTTAACTTGTTTTAATTAATTGATTGATTGAGTTTTTCCTATTGATTTAATGAGTTCCTTATATATTTCAGCTTTAACCCTTCTTTGGAGATGTGGTTTGCAGACAGTTTCTCCTATTCCATAGGTCCTTTCTCTATGGATTTTAATGTGGATATCTTGTCAGTCACTTCATGTGCAGCCAACTTGATTCTAGATTCCTCTCAGAATTTTCTCATATGTTGATTATATTCATTGTGTCCATGGGAGGAGGGAAGTTCAGGAGACACCTATGTCACCATCTTGGTTTTATCTCTACATCACAGTCTGCAACTGTACATTTAAAGAAATTTATCAACTAATCACAATGTATAGGCTGAACCTTATTGACATTCTGATTCAACAACAAATTGACAAAAAAATTATACTTAGAGAAATGTAAACACTGAACATTTGATGATATTGAGGAATTTCTGGCTTTTTATTACGATAACAGCAATTTAATTATGTGTAAAAACAGAGTACCAATAACTTACTAGATCAAGCTACTGAAATATTTAAAGATGAAATGCTATGTTTACTGGGAACTTGCTTTAGTAACCCAGGAGAAGGATAAGTGAATGGAGGTATATTTGAACAAAATTGGTCACAAACTGGTCATAATTATATCTAAATTATGGATACATAGAATTCATTATTTGATTATTGCTTCTTTTGCATAGGTTTGGAATTTTCCATGTTAAAAGTTAAAAAAGAAAAAAAAACTTTTCCAATGTTACTGTACAAAAAAATAAAACCAAAAAAAAAATTCTGTTACCAAATATGTTTAGGAAATACCGTGCTAAACAAATTTAGATCTTTTTTTTTTTAAGTGTAGAATTTCCCAGTCTTTAAAATTCTCTTGTTCATGGGTTAGAGGTTTCTAATAGGAGAAGGCATATGCAGTGTCTCCTAGGCCTATGTAAATACAATCCATTTCTCATTTCACAAGATGGGTGTCATATTGCAGTCCCTCTGGAAAACTCATGGCATCTTGGGTCATATCAGCTCAAGCAGAATGCAATTGATGACCAATGTGGATGTTCTAGTACGTTCACTGACTATATTATACCAGGAAGGCTATATTGAGTTTGGAGCTCTGTACTTCAAGAGAGCAACCAGAATAATGATAACTGAAACCAAATCATCTGAGGAATTAAGAATAATTAAGCTAGAGAAGTAACATTAGGGACAATATGATAAGTGTCTCCAAGGATTTGACAGGCAGTCGTATGGGAAAACTTTAGATTTGTTAGGTAACCACAGAGATTAAAATAAAACCAATGGTCAGAAGTTAAAGCATTTAGCTAAGCAGAAAGGTTTTTCTAGTCGAAAAGAAGAGATTTATATAAACAGAGTTGCCCAAAGATGGAATGGCTTGTCTTGAGAGGTAATAAGCTTTTCACCACAGGTGGGATAGTCAATTCCCTTTGCATGGATTATTAGTAAAGGCCTTCTGGAAATAACGGCAGTGTTAAATAATCTCTACATTTCTTCTCCACCCTCAAATTTTGTGATTCTGAATAAATTTTGTTGGTGTACCAATAATATTAAAACCAAAAATCATTCCTGGAGTTCCCAGAGCTCCAAATTACCTTTTCATCTTTGCCCTCTCTTATATGTTTCAGAGTACTCCATATTATGAAGAAGTTATTCTCTAAAAAGTTCTTTCTCCTTAGGATCTCCTCCTTCTCTGCAATGTCATTGTCACTGGACCATAACAAGAGAAAAAAAGTTTGAGAATCTGGATCCTGTGTCCTGGCCCCAAATGAAATGAACTGTCAGCATGACTTTCAATAGGCCATAAAGTATCCCTTGGCCTCAATTTCTTCATCTACAAAATAAGATATTTGGCTAAAATTATTTCTAAAGTGCCTTTCTACAATTAACTGGAGACCCTACAGAAAATCTCTAAATTTCACCTACTAAAAACCAAGGCAGGTGATTTTTAATGGAAAGATAAGGGAAGTAATATTTACAAAGGGACATAACAATTTTAGATATTGTACTCATATTGCATGCTGCTTTGAACCACAGGAATATAGGGAATTTCATGACCTATCAAAAGGTACCACCACTAAGACACAGAGAGGTTAAGTAAATTGATTGGGGTCACACAGCTAATTTTAAAAAAAAAATGCTCTTTCCATTACATCACATTGTGAAATTCTTCCAGTCTTTTGTCTGACAAGGCTTTGGCCTCCTAGATTCTAATGTTGATTGATTATAAGACATCCAGGTCACTCATGTTCTGTCTTAATTCGGTTTTCCTTATTTTTATTGTTATTATTATTAACCCTTCACCTGGATTAATCATAAGGGGAGTTATAGTTTAAATATAAATAAATGGTATTTTATCTATCTTGTGTTTACCACTCAGATTTGTAGGAATGCTCTTTCAGGAAATGATACAACTTTCTTTTTTTTTTTTTTTAATTTTTTTTCAACGTTTTTTTAAATTTATTTTTGGGACAGAGAGAGACAGAGCATGAACGGGGGAGGGGCAGAGAGAGAGGGGGACACAGAATCGGAAACAGGCTCCAGGTTCTGAGCCATCAGCCCAGAGCCCGACGCGGGGCTCGAACTCACGGACCGTGAGATCGTGACCTGACTGAAGTCGGACGCTTAACCGACTGCGCCACCCAGGCACCCCAGGAAATGATACAACTTTCAAGAAGAGAACTCTGTGGTATCCTTTTCAAGAACATTTACTATCTTCCCAGCTATATAATTGTTTTTTTTTTCCTTTTTTTAAAGTAAGTGTGAGCTATTTAGTGAGTACGTTGTATCAGCCAATTCCCTTAATAATCTCAGGTGCCTGTCTAGCTGATTTATAAATGTGCAAATTTTCTGAGTTCTGTATTCCCTCACCTGATTGCTGCCAATAGCTATTTGGCAAGGTTTTCATTATATCCTGATAGTCCAAATTTGTTTGCTTCATTTTTCCTGTTAAAACTAGATTCAAAGAATAAGTTCACTCTCTCGGCCATTTTAGAATCATCATCAATTTCATACCCATCCTCTCTGATTAGCAGCCCTAATTTCCCTCATCTCTCTATTTCCCCAGGCATATTTATAAAAGCCTTCTATTGTACTCCACAACCCATTTTAGCACTAGTCATTTCACTACCTTTATATTTTCTACCAAATTTTAAGTGATGGGGAATATTTTTACTCCTTGCTCTCCTTTTTAGTCATGTCAAGTGAGGATTTTGTTCTCTCGTCTCTCCTCTGTGATACTACATTGAATGTGTCATGCAATTAGCATTGCTGTTTTTCAGAAGAATTGAAGCACTATCCTGATAATTTGGGCTCAAGCTCCACTTCTGCCTGAAAGGTCTAGATAATTGCAGCATATGTAGGTGTTGTGGACTTTCTTTCTGCTTGAATTATCCAAATAATTGCTTTAATTCTCCACTTTGCTTTACATATAGAGACACAAACACAAAGAAAACAGATCTAGAAAATTGAAGAACCAAGGGGGCTTTTGTATAGAATCTTCATTCTGATGAGGGTTATGATCTTATTGCTACCCTTCTGAAAAGACATGCCTTTTAGGTCACCACTGTTTGCTTGCCTGGTATCCTTCTGTGTTGAGTCGTCTTCTGTATGAGTTACTGCTCAGCTGGCTGCAACTCACATGGTTTTTCATATAACCCAGGATGCTTTCTTGGTTATTTTCAACATGTATCTTTCAACATGATATCAGAGATCAGAGGAGCCTAGAATATCTACCAACATCCCTCCACTACCACTACCATTTCATACATGTAGTAACTGAGATCTGAAGGGATAAAGTGCCCCCAGAAATGTTCATAGAAAATCAGTACAGAGGCAGGACCAAACACAAGTTATAAGTTGACTGTGGACCAGAACAAAACAGAACAAAACAAAACACAAAACCTGGTTACTTAATGACCTTTTCTCCAAGTGCTTATGAAACAATACATCAGTTTAGTTCTCCATAAAATTGGATATAGAGGAAAATGCGTAAGTGACAGCGGATACCCACCACCTCCTGTCCTCTCCCCACTTTTGCTGGTTAATACAGAGTGGAACAAAGAACAGGAAGAGTCTATGCATGCCCTTCACAATGAGGGTAGAGCAGGTAGCAAGAGCTATGTTCCCATTCTCTCCTCCTTCTCTGGAAGGCAGTGCAAGAAGTCAGCTGTTAAGCACCAGCTAATACTCCAAAACAGCACAATGCCAATTTTGGAAGCTACTAGCATCTAAACTCAGATTGGACATCAGTAAGGAAGCAGAGTCCTCTTATGGCTACTTCCCATAGTTACACAAATAGGAAGGTGGACACAGTGGTCAGAAGTTCAAGGCTGTACACATGGCATTCCTTTCTCCTCCCCACCTTTCCCTAGCTTCTATAGAAGACTCCCTGTTTCTATCTCCTTTCTCACTTCCCACTCAGAGAAAGCTACTCTCATAACTTCTGCTCCAGGACTGCTAGAGGTTTGCATGCATGTAGGTGTGTGTGTGTGCGCGCACACCCTTCCTTCACAACCTAGCTCTAATAGTCCAAACAAATGCTTGGATCTTTCCATCTTGACCTTCAACTTGGAATCCCTGTAGAAAGAATTGCTGACAGTGACCACTGCCCACCACTAGAGAGCAGCCAAAGCCAACATTTTCCTGGGCAAAAACCTCTGTTTAAAGAGTTATTTTCAAAGGAGCCAGACTCTGTTGGTCCTCTCTTTCTCCCTTTCACCTTCTATCTCTCTTTGAGTAAAGCACTTCCCCAGTCTCTTTCACAAGAGAGCATTCTATGTGTCTATTCAGATGTTGTGGAAAAAGGAAAAACTCTAATTCGGCTAGAGGAGCCATTGTCAAAAACATTTCTTCTTGAAATCTCTATGCTTTTACTCCACCAAGCTAACCTTATGTGAATCATAAAATGTTGAAAGTGGAGATAATTTTACAGTAAAATAAGAGCTATCCTCATAAATCCATGAGGAAACAAAATCTGCTCTTCGTTGATTCTTCCCTAAACCTCTCTAGAAGGACCGACAGCACACCAACCTTAACAGGGCCCTAAGCATACCTTTAGATGTGATTTATTCCTATGGAGAACATGATTTTTCCAACATTGATGAAGACAGCAATTGTGCCTCATAGAGTCTGTCTTTCAAATTCTAGTAGCTCCATGTCTACTTTATTTGGCTTATTTTAATAAACAGTAAAAGAAAATAATTATTGTTAGTTAGCCTGTCATTGTACAGGAAGGATCGTCCAGTCTTCTACGTTAGAAGAAAGAGAAAGTGAGAATGGACTTTGGGAGAAGAATGTGGCTGAAGACTCAGGATTGTGGACACTGGATTCGGTTTCAGATTTACATTTGAAACCTGTCTCTGCCACTTGCCAGAGATTGATCTCAGGCAAGTTACTTAACCTCTCTCTAAACCTAAGTTTCTTCCTCTGTAAGGTAGGAGTCATAGCTGTTTTTATCAAATAGGACTGGATTAAAGGACACAATGTAAGTAATACATTTAGTTAAAGATTAGCTATGATTGTTCAAAACACTTACCATGTGCCAGGCTCCCTGGTGATCTCTTTCTGTCTTATTCTGCTACCACTTTATTTCAATATATCCTCTTTCAATTTTAATTTTGTTAAATATTCATTAAACATGTGTTACATTCCAGGTATAATTCTGATCCTCAAGAGGTTACAATGTAGTTTTAAAAAGAGATAAAGAAATATGAAAGAAGGAAATATAAAGAAGACATGTCTTACATTTGGTTCTAAAGGAAATGCATAAGACAAAAGTTGTATACTGTCAAAATTACCCTCAGGACTTCCAAGTGCCCATAAAGTCTAGTTCTGCACATGTAAGATCTTTTTTTAAATCTGTTTATTGTCCAGTGTTTCTTCAAAGTCCAGATTAATTCTCAATATCGTCCTTGATACTGGTATCACCAGCAACTTGCCTGACCACTTGAACAGGGGGAACACATCTTAGTCATGACAGAGAACTCTTAAATCTATTCATACATTCTTTCCAAGAGATTCACCAATAGACATTGACTCTTTTGGGTTTCATTGCATTCGTTGCCTGTTAATATAGATGATGTAATAGCACCATTGCCAAGTGCCTTGAGTTGGATATTTTAACCGATGCCCTGAGCAATGTGACTTCACTCTAAGTGCTAAATGGAAGTTCAGTCCACGTGTTGCTGGAGCACAAAGTAAAGTTTAAATAGTTATCACTGCAAGGCATTTAGGGAAGTACCCATAGAAGATAGAGTTGGTCTTGAATAATGAATTGGATTTTCACAAACAGAAAAGAGGTCAGGGAAGCAAAGGATGGCATACAAGGCTGAGGGAAGAGAGTGTGACAAAGGCAATGAGAAAGAAGGCACAGTGGTACATACGGGTGAAGTCCTGTGCAAGCTAGTTAAGATACCTTAACTCCTTTAACCTGTTTTATTATCTCCACAAGCCTGAACAGTTTACAGAAATAACTCCATTTTGCAAACTGAGGAAACATAAGACTAAAGATATAGCCAGTACACAGCAAACCAGAATTTGTATTCAGATGAACAGAATTTCAGTGCATGTGTCCATTATGCCACATTGCCAGAACATACAGGAGTGTAATTACAGAGGAGGAGATGCTGAAATAAAAAACAAAACTATTGCATTGTCTCCTTGACAGGCAATAAACATTTTAAAAGGTTTTGTATTAGAAAGGGCTTGCTAAGGGGCGCCTGGGTGGCGCAGTCGGTTAAGCGTCCGACTTCAGCCAGGTCACGATCTCACGGTCCGTGAGTTCGAGCCCCGCGTCAGGCTCTGGGCTGATGGCTCAGAGCCTGGACCCTGTTTCTGATTCTGTGTCTCCCTCTCTCTCTGCCCCTCCCCCATTCATGCTCTGTCTCTCTCTGTCCCAAAAAATAAATAAACGTTGAAAAAAAAATTAAAAAAAAAAAAAAAAGAAAGGGCTTGCTAAACATTAACGATGATCCCCCAAAATTATTCCTTTTTCCTCCTGTGACTGGGATTTGCTCGTAGATCACTTACCCTTTAACAACCACAGCTATGCAAGGGGCTAGCAAAGGAAAATCTAAAGTTAAGTAGATTTAAAAAAAATCACAAGCTAGTTAGAAAATAATAGATGACTAAGGGAAAGGGTAGGTAAAAAAAAAAAAATAGCTAGCCATTATGGGGTGCCTGGGTGGCTTAGTTGGTTAAGCTTTCGACTTAGGTTCAGATTATATCTCACAGTACATGGGTTCAAGTCCCACATCAGGCTCTCTGCCATCAGCACAGAGTCCCCTGCAGATCTGGTCTCCCTGCCTTTCTGCCCTTCCCCCACTTGCACACAAGTTCTCTCTAAAGAAAGAAACAAACACTAAAAACAAAAAATCCTAGCCATCATGAACATTCAAAATGGTAAAACATCACTATATCTCATTCATCTGTTTGAAATCAGAATACTTCCTTCCAAATGCTGCCCTACCATAACTAAGCCTGCCCTAAGTCCAAATTCCTACCTGTTCCATAAGTTACAAAGATCCCATTTTTTAAGACCTGGCCCCAAAACTATTTCTTCTTAGAAGGCTTATTTAATCCCTTAGAGCTGGAATTCATCTCTCATTTCTTTGAACTCTTAAGAGCATTTTTGTTTGTGTCTATCTTGGTTATTTATTGATGGCTTACTTTTCTATTAAAATGAAAGGTCCTGGGGGCTCTGGTAAGAATGATTTATTACTGTGTCCCCAAGGCCCACCTTACACATAGTAAGCACTCAAAATATTTGTTGGATGAATGCTGTGTGTGTTTCAAATGGGCTAGCATCAGATTTTAAAATCAAACATCATGCATACATGAATTATTTTCAGCTTATTTTTGTTTTCATTAGTTGTTCCATGGTCACTGAAGTAATCGTAGATACTGTAACATCCCAGGTGATGGATTATACTGCTGAACCAATAAATTTACTGAATCTGGATTTTCAAAAACAGAAATGACTTCAAAAGATCGGAATTCTGCATACACTTAGTTATACACAAAATATTTGTTGCTAATGGTCCAACATGATTGCAGCTTTTGTTAAAGCCACCTAATGAAGATTTTGGTTAAAATGGTTCCATAATTTCAGGCTTTAATACACTCTTAGCAATGACATTTAAAACATAAAAAGAGAAAAGCAAACTCATAAATGAGGGAAAGCTCAAGGCTCCTGGGATTTGTGGCTAAAAGCAGACAGAGCCAGTCAGAGATCTGGCTCCTACAGAGTACTAGTGACTGCAAGGGACCTAAAAGAGTCAGGGGAAGGGCCAAGACCAATGTTTTAAGTCAGGGAAGGGTGGCTCTCTTCACCTGGGAAAAAGATAGTTGTGCATGGGTAGGGTGGGGTGGGGGAGGCAATGGCTGCCCTGGTGCAATGGCTTTTTGTGGGGAAGGGAGATAACTATTTTGAGATAGTTTCAGTTTATAGGAAAATTATAAAAGGAGTAAAAAGAACACTCATATACACCTTATTTAGATGCTAAATTGTTAACATTTTACAACATTTGATTCATATGTGTATATAATTTTATGTAAATATATGCAAATTTATATATGTAAATATAATTTCTATGTGTAGATATATCTGTAAATAAATGTATATCGATAAATACATATGGATGTATGTAAATATAATCACTATTTTTGAGCCATTTGAGAGAAGGTGCAGGATTTATGTCTTTTTACACCTAAATCCTTACATTTCCATAACCACAGTACAATGATGAAAATCAGGAAAATAGCATTGATACAACACTATTCTATTATCTACAGAACTTATTCAAACTTTATTTATTGTCTCAATATTACCCTTTATAGCAAATAAAGAAGAAATAAGCTTCAGGATCAATATTATATTTAGTTTCCACATCATTTTCATCTCTTAAATTAGTCTTCCTTTAAAATTGGCATTAATGACACCAAGATTCCTGAAGAACAAAGACCAGGTATTTCATAGATATCTCTCAATTTATGGATTTAGGATGTTTCCTCAGAATTAGATTGGGTTATGGCCTTATGGCAGGAACACTATAGAAATGATACTCCATCATCTTCTGACTTTAGGTCTTTGGCATTTTAGATAGAGATTATTAAAGATTGCCAAATCTTTACACATGGAGGCATATAAGGAACTTGAAAACAAAAGAAAGACAGCTAACAAAATCAATAATTAAAACACAAATTCTCTTCCCCACACAAAAATAATTAATTTCTGGGATATATTTAGAAAGGCTGTATGTTTTAGGGTGCTTAAAGTAATAAACAGATAAAGAACTCACATTAAAAACTTGTAAGAAATATGAAACAGAAAAAAGGAAACATGTAATGACACAAAAAAAAAGAATTAGAAATTTTGGAGATAAAACATATCCAAAGAAATCTAGACTGGACACTTTGAAACCTACCAGCCAAAGACTATCAGCAAATCAGTAACATACCTGTAGTCAAATAATCAGAAACACACATATAGGCAAACAATGTTAGATTGATTTAGCTTGCTACAACAAAGGAGTATGGACCATGTAAGAATCTCAGTAAATGGAGTTGAAGGTACATTTGCACATTCTCTGCATTATTTCAAAGAGAGATAGGAAAGTGGGGAAGACTTGTGAGTTGAATACTGTGAAGAAAGAGGAAGGGCTAGCAATTCAGCATTTGAGTATGTCAGTAATTGATTCATTCACAAGGTGGGAGAAACTAAGTAGCACTGGGCTATCACTGGTAAGGAAATAATAATAACAGAAGAAACAATTGTCACCCATTATTACAGGTATAGTATGACCTTGTATAGAAATGGTGCTTTCTTGCCCTTGCTTACTTGGTAATGAAAATATCAGTTTGTTAAACATTGCTGATTTTCACTGTCTGAGGAAAAGAAAATTAGAATGTATTGTTTAAAGAAATTCACTGAGAATTTAAGATGAAGAGTCAAAGGCATATACAAAAAAGTAAAAGAAAGAGGCAAGAAAACTTGATCAAGAATCTCCAAAGAAATAACTGAAAGTGATATTTGAAGAGATCAGAACTTTTTCCAGAAAAGTTTTGAGAATTGAGTAAAACATTATTCCTCAGATGAAAGTTTACTCCAGTACTTTGTAGTAAACAAAACAACAACAACACTCTAGACATTAACAACAAGATGACAAAGGATATTCCATATAATTTAAAGAGTTTTTAGTTCCTTGTCATGGAGTGGAATGGAAACATGGAGTATCTTTAGATTTGTTAAAACAAATTATATACATATGTATGTGAAAAATTAAGAGAACCATTCATATAGTGGAAACACTGTAACTCCTATACAAAGAAAATATGCAGGGGCACCTGGTTGGCTCAGTCAGTTAAGCATCCAGTTTCAGCCCTAGGTCATGATCTTGTGGTTCATGAGTTCAAGCCCCACATCGGGCTCTGTGCTGACAGCTCAGAGCCTGGAGCCTACTTTGGATTCTGTGTCTCCCTCTCTCTCTCTCTGCCCCTCCCCAGGACACACTCTGTCTCCCTCTCCCTGAAAAATAAATAAACATTTCGTTTTAAAAATATGCAGAGAAAAATTAAGAGAATTTTTGTAAATTATTATTCCAAGAGAAAACAAGGACAGAGAAAAATAAAGGCAAAGAAAAAGATGAATAAATAGTAAGCTTGAGTTAAAGTAGTAGATGAAATTGCTAATATATTAGTGATCATGATATGTTACTTGCAGGTCAGGAAACAGAGTATCCAAATGAACTTTTAAAAAATAGAGCCCAACAATCTTTACTTTTTTTAAAAATCACACAGACAAGTTAGAAACACAGGGATATTAAAATTTATGTCAGTGCTTATCAAAACAAAGCTGAAGTAGCTATGATGATAGCAAAAAAAGACAGAATTTAAAGTAAAAATCAATAATAGTGATAGAGGAAAAGTCCAAGAAGGTTTATCACAAATTTATATGCACTTACCAATTTAAAATCAAAATATATAAAACAAAAATTGACATAATTACATAGAGAAATTGACAAATCTACAACTATGTGGGGTGTTATACCACTCATCTCAGAAGCCAGTATATGATAAGTGACTGACTCTTGATTTCAGCTCAGGTCATGATCTCATGCTCATGAGATGGAGTCCCACATTGTGCTCTGCATTGGGCATGGAGCCTGCTTAAGATTCTCTCTCTCCATCTGCCCCTCCTCCGCTTGCCCACATGTGCTCTCTCTCTCTCTCTCTCCAAAAAAAGAAACCAGTATATGAAACCAACAAAAATTAGTAAGTATAGTAAATTAGAATAATAAAATTAACAAGACTGATCTAATAGATTTTTATTAGAACTTTATATCAATAAATAAAATATACATTATTTTCAGGTGTTTATAAAGTATTTACAAAAAATACAAACAAATAAGGTTTGATAAATTCCAAGGAAAAACATAAATCATGTTCTCTAAATTTGATTAAATTAAATCAACAATAAAAATAACACCTGCATTAAAATAAAGAAACAAACATGCAAACTGTTTGGAAATGTTAAAATGTACTCAGATCATTGACCTCGTTCAAAAACAACTGCAAACTAAATTCAAATCAGTCCCACCCACTTCGATTTTACCAATAGATGTAGTTAGTCACCACACCAGGAGATCTGCCATTTTATATTGCAATATGAGTTGCAGAAATCAAAGGGCTATTTTAAAATATGGAGAAATAATATACTTGTTAATTTATAGAATCAAACAATTTTTGAAAGAAGTAAGATTACTTTTGAGAGACATGGTAAAAAAAGGCTCTTTCAATTGCTGGGTCATAAGGTAGTTCTATTTTTAGTTTTTTGAGGAAACTCCATACTGTTTTCCAGAGTGGCTGCAGCAGCTTGCATTCCCACCAACAATGCAAAAGACAAAAATCATGTGACTTCACTTATATGAGGACTTTAAGAGACAAAACAGATGAACATAAGAGAAGGGAAACAAAAATAATATAAAAACAGGGAGGGGGGCAAAACAGAAGAGACTCATAAATATGGAGAACAAACTGAGGGTTATGGGAGGGTTTGTGGGAGGGGGGATAGGATAAATGGGTAAGGGACACTAAGGAATCTACTCCTGAAATCATTGTTCCACTATATGCTAACTAATTTGGGTGTAAATTTAAAAAAATAAAAAATTAAATTAAAAAAAAAGAAAAGACTCTTTCAACGTTTTAGTAAATGAGTGCTTTAAAGTACATACTATGGCTTCTTTTAATATTAAGTACTGAAATAATAGTATATGATACTGAGGTTTCTAGATTATTTTCATCTCCTTCCACTTAAATAACTACATTTACCCAATTACAGCTTTAATCTACAGAATAGTGTAATTTTCCAAACTCCTAATCAATTAAATGCTGAGTGTTAATGTCAATGTTTGTTTGTATTAATTGTTGGCTTTTTTATCAATAAATTATTGTTTTTATTAATCATTCCCATGACTATTGTGTTTGTTAAAGTTATTGTGTTCCTAAAGTTTTTTAAGTAGCTCTTTCTTCATTTAATATTTTGGGATTTTAGAAGATTTTAGGGGGAGTTTTTTCTGATTTTAGAAACAAATTATAAATAAGTGCATGAATCAACTATATAGAGGTCAAGATATCTCCTCTGTTCTTCTAACTGATCAATCAGAGAAGAGACTCTTTGTCTATGAGCAGGAATTAAGAAAGTATGAGAAAGTTAAGAATGTTCTATAGAAGGTTTTCAGGTTAGACTCTAAATCAAAATATCAAAGATGGAAAAAGAGACATCCCAATTTTTTATTTCCTTTGGTAATCAATAAGTATGCATTTATGAATAAAGTCCCCTCCCCCCCTCAGGTGCTAAGGCAGTAGGGCTACTAGAGTTTCAGAAGGCAAAACTGGGCATGGTTTGGGGAGGGGCTAGATGGCATCAAGTGTAACTTCCCAGTTGAGTGTGCACTCAGGAAGCAAAGCAGTTGAAAACCCAATAGATCAACAAGAGAGTCAGTGCAAAATAAAAGAGAAAATTTCACTGTAGACCCAATAAAGAGTGCCTGAAGCATGATTACATGCAGAGAGTAGATCTTTTGTTCAGCTTCACCTTAAATTGGGAATGTTTAAGGCATGAAGTCAGTTGGAAAAATATGGAAGACAGATTACCTAAGGAGTTTAGAGTCTGGAATTCTAGTTACAGTTAGATGAGGAGCTTTGGGAAACTATTCCTTCTCAAGATTTCTCAGGGAAAGTATTTCCTTTTCAGTTTCTTTATTTATTCATTAAGAAATTCATTATAGGGCACCCGGGTGGCTCAGCCAATTAAGTGTCCAACTCTTGATCTATGCTCAGGTCATGATCTCATGGTTTGTGGGTTCGAGCCCCACATCTGGCTCTGGGTGATGGTGTGGAGCCTACTTGGGATTCTGTCTCTCCTTCTCTCTGCCCCTTCCCCACTTGTTGTCTCTCTCTCAACATAAATAAATTAATTTTAAAAAAGAAATTCATCGTAGATTGGCTTCCAGTTATCGAACTTCCATGGACTAGCCAACTATGGAAAGACCACAATGAAAACTAAAGACAGAATTTTGGACTTTTACCAGGAAGATTATTGAAACATGATTGCAGAAAAGATTCCATTGAAAGAAAGATTATTTCATTTAGTGCTTTCAATAGCTATGTATTCCTCAGGGTCAAAAATTTACCAGAAAACATGAAAGTATTTTTCTTGTGCTCTGGGATAATGTTTTCAGAAAGGTATGATCATATAGATTGCTAAATCTTAACCAGAGGGAAGACACTTTCTTGAAGAGACTATCAGCATTCCCAAGGTGCTTTTATAACTTGAAAAATCATTTCAATATTATAATTTTCTATTATAATTTGATTTGAATTTTGAAAACAAAAATAAACTCTATAGTTTTCATAACACAAAACGTTGCCATTTGAGTTTTAACAAAATCTTGATAGGTAAAATAGACTGCATAAACTTTGGCTCTTAAATAAGAGTATTTATGTCAGGTGGGAACACAAGGCAGATTGTGGGGTCAAAAAAAAAGGTTCAAAAATATGTGTGCCTTAGTTTGAATTTCCCTGAAAGTAGAACCTGAGAGAGTATGCAGTAAATTTACTTAGGAATAATCCCAGGAATTATGAAACAGAGTGGAAAGAGTGAGGAAAGGAAGAAGAAAAAGGTGATATGGAAATGTTTTTTCTACAACTGGGGATCAGTTCTGTTGGGACTTCCTGATTAGCTTATGAAATACCTTCTGAAGTAAGGGAGGCTGAAACACTTATCCATGAACTCTTATCCCCAGTGGTTGAAGATGGTCCCATGAGTGATAACTCCCTTTACTTCCAATGTGTGCTTCTATGATGTTGTAAAAGGCCCTCATACAGAAACACAAAAGGTACATAACATATACTTGTGGTAAGCCAAGTGAGCATGATTCTACCCAGAGGCAAACATCTAATATGTTTTCTTTCACCACAATTAAGCTCTAGATCACTCTCCCAGTTGACCTTTCCAATCCCAAGTCTAAATTTTGTACTATCCCATTTAAAATATTAATTTGCATATTCCTAAGATTCTTTTCCATTTCATATATCTCTTCACTCATTCAACAAATATTTTCTTGCCTCCTATTATATGCCAGGAAGTGTGAGGCTTTATGCGAGGCACATAAATAATCTTATCTAATATTTTCAACAATCTTCTGAAAGAGATAACATTATTATCCTTATTTTATAGATGAGAAAATTTAGATATAAAGCTAAAAACTAACTTGCCTAACAGCACATGATTATGTACCAGGCACAGAGCATGTTGTCTGTGCTCAGGCTGATTTGGGGAAAACAGTGAGGGAGTTTATGTTATTGTCCCTAGTACTTCACCACTTTTATATCTATACTCTCAGTCATGTGACGTTGCTGATCTTCAGACTAGGGCCATGTTATATTTCTCCATCATATAAATTTTTGGTCTGGCTATGTTATTTGCTTTGCCCAGCAGAATGGTTGTAGACATGATACAAGCAAAAGCTTAAAATTGATTGGACATTTGAGCTAATGCTCTTAACATTTTTTTCCAAAACCCTGAGAACATACCCAGGTAGCCCATTGACCCCAGATCTAAACATAACCTAGGGTCTGATGCCAGCCTAAATTAGCTGAACTCCAGTTAACCATCAGACACTTAGGTGAGAAATGAAGGCTTCATTTTGTAGGTATGGTTTTGTTTTGTGGTTGTTTGTCACGCAATAGCTTTTCAGCAAACAGCTGACTGAGACAACTGTAAAGTAAGCCTAAAACACTGATACAATGTGGTTGGTACACTTATAAAAGAAGATTATGGGTTCTGGGTGACAAACTCTCCCAATATGTCTGTAAATGAGGGATTTCCCTAGAGGTAGAAATTTTAGTGCAATTTTATTTCTGTGCAAACCAGCACTAGACTGAAAAAAATATTTTAATGAACAAGTAGGCATTTTTTTTCACTTCCTTACTTAGTTTTTTTTACCATTCCATAGAAATTTTAAAAAATAAATGAGAAGTTAGTGGAATATATGTGGTAATGAAGGTATAGAGGAAATTACATTCATATGTGTACACTTGTGCTACCCAGATCCATGCAAGATTTTTCCCTCTTAAAAGTGTCTCTTCTAAAGCTATAAGTCCACACATATAATCACATATTTTGTTCTTTGGTACAAAAAATTTAAGGATAGGGAACATCTCAGTCAGTAAGAATTGCTTATACTAGCAATGGTTTAAAATAGGGAAGAGAGGCATATAAAAATCTAGATAGAGACTGGACTCTGGTATAGGAGAATGAAATGCTCAGTAAATTTTATCCCGCCACAAAAAAAGTTATAAAACTGGAAAAAAATTCAGGGTTATGGATATTGGCCAAAATAATACACCAAATTAAGAAGTGGATATTCTTTTTAAAAGATAAAAAGAAAAGTGAATTTTGTACAATAACAGTTGGGATCTGTGACATTCCTCCCTGAAACTATTCCCATCCCTCACCCCAGTGAAATCTGCAAAGTGATTCTACAAATGGAAAGCAATGGATAAAACAAGGAGTTTTGTTGCTGGAGGGGAATGCCTTGATTTGGATCAAAACTTAGAAAGATCTCACAATCAGTGGGTTTATAACAGTTGTGAATTAGGAAGCAAATAAATTTCAGTGGCAAATGAATTGGGAAGACCAGAGGCTCAGTTAGCCTGATGCTGCATCCCTAGCTGGGAGAAACAAGGGACCAGCAAACTAGCCAGAAATTTTACAGGAAGATACTGGAAATGAGGCATCCATAGTGTCTTGATAACTTCTGCACATATTTACACAGGAGAGACTAGAGGGAGCCTAAGTTATCCACATATCTTTGGCCAATCTTAATAGTGCATAAAACTGCACAGGATACACTAGAGAGCTCAGGAAAAAGTAAACTCTGGACAAAATTTAAAACTACCTGAACTTTGAACGTACTTACTAACACAAACATATCCACTGATGCAAGGTGGAAGCTTTATTGCCTTCAGATGTTTGAGCATAGCATTCTACTAATCACTGGCTTACTACTAAGACATGCAGAAATAGAGACATGACCCCGAAGAAGTCAGGCTTAAAATCAAAAACAAGAATTAAAAAAAAAAAAAACTGAATAGAGATACAAATAGCCATACAGCATGGAGAAACAAATTCCCCAGGCATAGTCCAGGCAATTTACTAAACAAACAAGCAACAGAACCAACAAACCTTGGGTGAAATTATAATCTAGAGTTTCTATAATATGTTACCTAAAATGTTCAATTTTCAACAAAAAAATTATGAGACATGGAAAGAAGCAAAAAGTATATCTCATTTTCAGAAAAAAGATAAAGAAAAGAAACTCCTCCTTTCTGAGGAGGCACACATTTTGGACTTAGATAAAGATTTCCAAGGAGTTGTTTTATATCTATGTCAAAGAACTAATGAAATTCTCCTTAAAGGATTGAAAGAAAGAATGATGACAATAAACCAACAATAGGAAATTATTACAACAAATGGAAATTTTTAAAAATGAAAATTTTGGAGTTAAAAAGTAAAACAACAGAAAATGAAAATTCAGTAAGGGTGCTAAATAGCAACTTTAAGGCAACAGAAGAATCAATAAACCTGAGGATATATTAATATAATTTATTCAGTTTGAAGAACAGGGAAAAAACTGAAGAAAAATGATGAGGGCCTAAGAGGCCTGTGAGACAATACCAAGTATATCAATATGTGTGTAATGGAAGTACTAAATAGAGAAGAGACACAGAAAAAGGCATAAAATATTTAAATAAAAAATGATTGAAAATGTCCCAAATCTAATGGAAAACACTCTAAAGATACAAGACTCAACAAACCCCAAGTAGACTACAAACCCTCAAATTTTGTACTTAAAAACATCCTGATAAAATTATTGGAAGCCAAGGAAACATCTTAAATATATCAAGAATAAATACAACTCATCACATCCAGAGAACAAAAATATAATTAAATTTCATAAAAAATGATGGAGTTGAGAATAATGAAATGACATACTGAAAGTAAATGAAAAAGTAACTGTTAACTAAGAATTCTAGTTAAGGAATATATAGATATTCTAAGGCAAAACAAAGAATGAGGGAAATTTTTGTTAGGAGCTTTGCTTAACAAGAAATACCAAAAAAAAAAAAAAAAAAAAAAAAAATCTGGCTGAATAAAGGAAATGTTACCATGAAGTGTCTACTCAAAATATAAGCAAAGCAGTGGAAAAGATAGTATATACATATTATATACATATAAAAAAGACTATTTAAAGGAATGTATATTAACTATGTTAAAAACACTTAAAATTTCATAAAACAGTAATTTTAACATTCTAACTGTACTATTGCCTTTATAACATTTATTTAATAGGAACAGCTAAAAGGAGCAGGAATGAAGTGGACTGTATCAGAACAAAATATCTGTATTTTACTAGAATAATATTCATATTATTCTGAAATGGATTTTGATAAGTTAACACACATATTACAATCCTTAAAGATACAATAAAAATAATTTAAAAATTCAGGGATAAAATCAATGAAATACTTACAATATACACTGCAGAAAATGTCTACTTAAGAACAAAGAAAACATAAAGATGGAACAAGGAAAAAGGAAAAACGATATAAGACATAAAGAAGACACGTGGCAAAATGCCAGATGTAAATATGGCTGCCAGTAATTGCAATAAATGTTAGTGTATTAAACGTGTCAACTATAAGGCAGAGATCATCAGAACAGGTTAACCAAAACAAAAATAACACAAAAAATAAGGGGTGCCTGGGTGGCGCCGTCGGTTAAGCGTCCGACTTCAGCCAGGTCACGATCTCGCGGTCCGTGAGTTCGAGCCCCGCGTCAGGCTCTGGGCTGATGGCTCAGAGCCTGGAGCCTGTTTCCGATTCTGTGTCTCCCTCTCTCTCTGCCCCTCCCCCGTTCATGCTCTGTCTCTCTCTGTCCCAAAAAAAAAATAAACGTTGAAAAAAAATTAAAAAAAAAATAAAAAAAAAATAAAATCTACAACTATTTGCTGTCTATAAGAGATACACTTTAGGTTCAAAGATACAAATAGTTTGAAAGTAAAAAGACAAAGAAATATAAAACATGAAACAGAAATCATAAGAGGGCTGGAGTCCATACAATAATAGACATTTAATATTGATAGAAATGATCAAGCACCAGGAAAATAAACATAATAAATACAATGTTTAGTGTATCAACACCTAAAAACACAGCCCCCAAATTGGGCATGTCTTGAAGGTGTTGTGGGTTTGGTTTCAGACCACTGTAATAAAATATATATCACAATAAAGTAAGTCAAATGAATTTTTTGGTTTCCCAGTGCATATAAAAGTTATAATAATTACATCAAGGATCACTGATCACAGATCATTATAAATTAATGATATCATAATAACAGAAACATGCAGTGAGAAAATACTGTTGGAAAAATGGGATGATGGACTTGTTGATGCAGGATTGCCACAAACCTTCAATTTATTAAAAATGCAATATCTACAAAGCACATGCACATGAAGTAACAGTTGACAGAACTGAAAGGAGAACTGAAAGGAGACAAAAACAATTCCACAAAAACTTTGGGACCAAATAGACCATTTTCAATCACTGATGGAAAAATGAGATAGAAAATTAGCAAGTACAGAGAAGACTTAACCAACACTATCAACCAAATTAACAAGTGAGATTCATATTAAAAAAAAAAAAAAAAACTCCACCAAAGCACAATAGAATAGCCAATCTTTTCAAGAATACATGGAACAGGGGCGCCTGGGTGGCTCAGTCGGTTAAGTGTCTGACTTCAGCTCAGGTCACGATCTCGCGGTCCGTGGGTTCGAGCCCCGCATCGGGCTCTAGGTTGATGGCTCAGAGCCTGGAGCCTGCTTCCAATTCTGTGTCTCCCTCTCTCTCTGCCCCTCCCCCGTTCATGCTCTGTCTCTCTCTGTCTCAAAAATAAATAAACGTTAAAAAAAAAAAAAGAATACATGGAACATTCTCTAAGATCTCTCAGATAAATCTTATGGTTAACAATACAAGTCTCAATAAATTTTAAATTTTTTAATATTTATTTATTTTTGTGAGAGACAGGCAGAACACGAGTGGGAGAGAGAGAGAGCGAGCGAGAGAGAGAGAGAGAGAGAGAGAGAGAATCCAAAGCAAGCTCCAGGCTCTGGGCTGTCAGCACAGAGCCTGATGTGGGACTTAAACCCACAAACCATGAGATTATGAATTGATCCAAAGTCAGATGCTTAACTGACTGAGCCACCCAGGTGCCCAAGTCTCAATAAATTTTAAAGAATTAAAATCACACAAAGTATGTTATCCAATGAAAATAGAAATTAAATTAGAAATAACTAATCCAAATGTTTGAAATCCCCAAACATATGGAAAGTAAGCAAAATATTTCTAAATGACACATAGATCAAAGAAAGAAATTATTAAGGGAAAATAGAATGATTTTAAATATTGAATAATTAAAAATGAAAACACAATGTAATAAGTTTATTGGATGAAGCTAAAGCAGTGCTTAAAGGGATATTTGTAGTTTTAAACACCTATATTGAAAATAATAAATGTCTTAAATCAATAACTTAAGATTGCTTCTTAGAAAACCAGAAATAGAAGAGTAAACCCTACCCAAAGCAAGAAGAAAGAAGGAAATAATAAGGATAAAAGCAGAAATCAAGACATAGAAACAGTACAGTTGTAGAGAAAATAAATGAAACCAAATGTGGTTGTTTGGAAAAAATCAACAAAATCAACAAACCTTCTTTTGACAATAAAAAAAGAAAGAAAAATTACATTAACCAAATCAGGAAAGCCTTTTGGGGAGACATCACTACCAATCCTACAGATACTAAGATTAAAAAGGACTACTATCAGCTTTATACTAATAAACCATCAACTTAGATGAAAAGGAAAATTTACTAAAAAGATACAAATAACTGCACTTACTCAATAAGAATTAGAAAATAAATGGGCAAGTAATAACAACAACAATAACAAAGAAGAAATGAAATTAACAATAATTCTCTCATAACAGCTACCATCTGGAGTATTGCCAATTACTGAGACAGAGAGAGAGAATGCTTCATGAGAATGGCAAAGCCACTTAAAAACAAGCAGTGGAGCCTGGGTGCCTCAGTTGGTTAAGCATCCCACGTCAGATCAGGTCATGATCCCGTGGTTCCTGGGTTAGAGCCCTGGGTTGGGCTCTGTGCTGACAGCTCAGAGCCTGGAGCCTGCTTCAGATTCTGTGTCTCCCTCTCTCTCTCTTCCCCTCCCCAGCTCACACTCTGTCTCAGTCTCTCTCTCTCAAAAATAAATAAAAAAAACTAAACAACAACAACAACAACTAGTATCTTAAAAAAAAAAAAAGGCATAGGGAAAAGAAAAAAGAGAGAAGCAAACCAAGAAACAGCCTTTTAACTATAAAAAACAAACTGATGGTTTACCAGAGGGGAGGTGGCTGGGGGGCAATGGGTTAAATAGTGATGGGTATTAAGGAGTGAACTTGTTATGATGATCACAGGATGTAGTATGTAAGTATTGAATAACTAAATTGTATGCCTGAAACTAATATTATCCTGTATATTAACTAACTGGAATTTTTTTTTATTTATATATGAAATTTATTGTCAAATTGGTTTCCATACAACACCCAGTGCTCATCCCAAAAGGTGCCCTCCTCAATACCCATCACCCACCCTCTCCTCCCTCCCACCCCCCATCAACCCTCAGTTTGCTCTCAGTTCTCAACAGTCTCTTATGCTTTGGCTCTCTCCCACTCTAACCTCTTTTTTTTTTTTTTTCCTTCCCCTCCCCCATGGGTTCCTGTCAAGTTTCTCAGGATCCACATAAGAGTGAAACCATATGGTATCTGTCTTTCTCTGTATGGCTTATTTCACTTAGCATCACACTCTCCAGTTCCATCCACGTTGCTACAAAAGGCCATATTTCATTTTTTCTCATTGCCACGTAGTATTCCATAGTGTATATAAACCACAATTTCTTTATCCATTCATCAGTTGATGGACATTTAGGCTCTTTCCATAATTTGGCTATTGTTGAGAGTGCTGCTATGAACATTGGGGTACAAGTGCCCCTATGCATCAGCACTCCTGTGTCCCTTGGATAAATTCCCAGCAGTGCTATTGCTGGGTCATAGGGTAGGTCTATTTTTAATTTTCTGAGGAACCTCCACACTGCTTTCCAGAGTGGCTGCACCAATTTGCATTCCCACCAATAGTGCAAGAGGGTTCCCGTTTCTCCACATCCTCTCCAGCATCTATAGTCTCCTGATTTGTTCATTTTGGCCACTCTGACTGGCGTGAGGTGATACCTGAGTGTGGTTTTGATTTGTATTTCCCTGATAAGGAGCGACGCTGAACATCTTTTCATGTGCCTGTTGGCCATCCGGATGTCTTCTTTAGAGAAGTGTCTATTCATGTTTTCTGCCCATTTCTTCACTGGGTTATTTGCTTTTTGGGTGTGGAGTCTGGTGAGCTCTTTATAGATTTTGGATACTAGCCCTTTGTCCGATATGTCATTTGCAAATATCTTTTCCCATTCCGTTGGTTGCCTTTTAGTTTTGTTGGTTGTTTCCTTTGCTGTGCAGAAGCTTTTTATCTTCATAAGGTCCCAGTAATTCACTTTTGCTTTTAATTCCCTTGCCTTTGGGGATGTGTCGAGTAAGAGATTGCTACGGCTGAGGTCAGAGAGGTCTTTTCCTGCTTTCTCCTCTAAGGTTTTGATGGTTTCCTGTCTCACATTCAGGTCCTTTATCCATTTTGAGTTTATTTTTGTGAATGGTGTGAGAAAGTGGTCTAGTTTCAACCTTCTGCATGTTGCTGTCCAGTTCTCCCAGCACCATTTGTTAAAGAGACTGTCTTTTTTCCATTGGATGTTCTTTCCTGCTTTGTCAAAGATGAGTTGGCCATATGTTTGTGGGTCTAGTTCTGGGGTTTCTATTCTATTCCATTGGTCTATGTGTCTGTTTTTGTGCCAATACCATGCTGTCTTGATGATGACAGCTTTGTAGTAGAGGCTAAAGTCTGGGATTGTGATGCCTCCTGCTTTGGTCTTCTTCTTCAAAATTACTTTGGCTATTCGGGGCCTTTTGTGGTTCCATATGAATTTTAGGATTGCTTGTTCTAGTTTCGAGAAGAATGCTGGTGCAATTTTGATTGGGATTGCATTGAATGTGTAGATAGCTTTGGGTATTATTGACATTTTGACAATATTTATTCTTCCAATCCATGAGCAGGGAATGTCTTTCCATTTCTTTAAATCTTCTTCAATTACCTTCATAAGCTTTCTATAGTTTTCAGCATACAGATCCTTTACATCTTTGGTTAGATTTATTCCTAGGTATTTTATGCTTCTTGGTGCAATTGTGAATGGGATCAGTTTCCTTATTTGTCTTTCTGTTACTTCATTGTTAGTGTATAAGAATGCAACTGATTTCTGTACATTGATTTTGTATCCTGCAACTTTGCTGAATTCATGGATCAGTTCTAGCAGACTTTGGTGGAGTCTGTCGGATTTTCCATGTATAATATCATGTCATCTGCAAAAAGCGAAAGCTTGACTTCATCTTTGCCAATTTGGATGCCTTTGATTTCCTTTTGTTGTCTGATTGCTGATGCTAGAACTTCCAGCACTATGTTAAACAACAGCGGTGAGAGTGGGCATCCCTGTCGTGTTCCTGATCTCAGGGAATAAGCTCTCAGTTTTTCCCCGTTGAGGATGATGTTAGCTGTGGGCTTTTCATAAATGGCTTTTATGATCTTTAAGTATGTTCCTTCTATCCTGACTTTCTCAAGGGTTTTTATTAAGAAAGGGTGCTGGATTTTGTCAAAGGCCTTTTCTGCATCGATTGACAGGATCATATGGTTTTTCTCTTTTTTTTTGTTAATGTGATGTATCACGTTGATTGATTTGCGAATGTTGAACCAGCCCTGCATCCCAGGAATGAATCCCACTTGATCATGGTGAACAATTCTTTTTATATGCCGTTGAATTCGATTTGCTAGTATCTTATTGAGAATTTTGGCATCCATATTCATCAGGGATATTGGCCTGTAGTTCTCTTTTTTGACTGGGTCTCTGTCTGGTTTAGGAATCAAAGTAATACTGGCTTCATAGAATGAGTCTGGAAGTTTTCCTTCCCTTTCTATTTCTTGGAATAGCTTGAGAAGGATAGGTATTATCTCTGCTTTAAACGTCTGGTAGAACTCCCCTGGGAAGCCATCTGGTCCTGGACTCTTATTTGTTGGGAGATTTTTGATAACCGATTCAATTTCTTCGCTGGTGATGGGCCTGTTCAAGCTTTCTATTTCCTCCTGATTGAGTTTTGGAAGAGTGTGGGTGTTCAGGAATTTGTCCATTTCTTCCAGGTTGTCCAATTTGTTGGCATATAATTTTTCATAGTATTCCCTGATAATTGTTTGTATCTCTGAGGGATTGGTTGTAATCATTCCATTTTCATTCATGATTTTATCTATTTGGGTCATCTCCCATTTCTTTTTGAGAAGCCTGGCTAGAGGTTTGTCAATTTTGTTTATTTTTTCAAAAAACCAACTCTTGGTTTCGTTGATCTGCTCTACAGTTTTTTTAGATTCTATATTGTTTATTTCTGCTCTGATCTTTATTATTTCTCTTCTTCTGCTGGGTTTAGGCTGCCTTTGCTGTTCTGCTTCTATTTCCTTTAGGTGTGCTGTTAGATTTTGTATTTGGGATTTTTCTGGTTTCTGGAGATAGGCCTGGATTGCAATGTATTTTCCTCTCAGGACTGCCTTCGCTGCGTCCCAAAGCGTTTGGATTGTTGTATTTTCATTTTCGTTTGTTTCCATATATTTTTTAATTTCTTCTCGAATTGCCTGGTTGACCCACTCATTCGTTAGTAGGGTGTTCTTTAACCTCCATGCTTTTGGAGGTTTTCCAGACTTTTTTCTGTGGTTGATTTCAAGCTTCATAGCATTGTGGTCTGAAAGTATGCATGGTATGATTTCAAATCTTGTAAACTTATGAAGGGCTGTTTTGTGACCCAGTATATGATCTATCTTGGAGAATGTTCCATGTGCACTTGAGAAGAAAGTATATTCTGTTGCTTTGGGATGCAGAGTTCTAAATATATCTGTCAAGTCCATCTGTTCCAATGTCTCATTCAGGGCCCTTGTTTCTTTATTGACCGTGTGTCTAGATGATCTATCCATTTCTGTAAGTGGGGTGTTAAAGTCCCCTGCAATGACCACATTCTTATCAATAAGGTTGCTTGTGTTTATGAGTAATTGTTTTATATATTTGGGCGCTCCGGTATTCGGCGCATAGACATTTATAATTGTTAGCTCTTCCTGATGGATAGACCCTGTCACTATTATATAATGTCCTTCTTCATCTCTTGTTACAGCCTTTAATTTAAAGTCTAGTTTGTCTGATATAAGTATGGCTACTCCAGCTTTCTTTTGGCTTCCAGTAGCATGATAAATAGTTCTCCATCCCCTCACTCTCAATCTAAAGGTGTCCTCAGGTCTAAAATGAGTCTCTTGTAGACAGCAAATAGATGGGTCTTGTTTTTTTATCCATTCTGATACCCTATGTCTTTTGGTTGGCGCATTTAATCCATTTACATTCAGTGTTATTATAGAAAGATATGGGTTTAGAGTCATTGTGATGTCTGTATGTTTTATGCTTGTAGTGACGTCTCTCGTACTTTGTCTCACAGGGTCCCCCTTAGGATCTCTTGTAGGGCTGGTTTAGTGGTGACAAATTCCTTCAGTTTTTGTTTGTTTGGGAAGACCTTTATCTCTCCTTCTATTCTAAATGACAGGCTTGCTGGATAAAGGATTCTCGGCTGCATATTTTTTCTGTCTAGCAAACTGAAAATCTCGTGCCAACTCTTTCTGGCCTGCCAAGTTTCAAAAGAGAGATCAGTCACGACTCTTATAGGTCTCCCTTTATATGTGAGGGCACGTTTACCCCTTGCTGCTTTCAGAATTTTCTCTTTATCCTTGTATTTTGCCAGTTTCACTATGATATGTCGTGCAGAAGATCGATTCAAGTTACGTCTGAAGGGAGTTCTCTGTGCCTCTTGGATTTCAATGCCTTTTTCCTTCCCCACTTCAGGGAAGTTCTCAGCTATTATTTCTTCAAGTACCCCTTCAGCACCTTTCCCTCTCTCTTCCTCCTCTGGGATACCAATGATGCGTATATTATTTCTTTTTAGTGTATCACTTAGTTCTCTAATTTTCCCCTCATACTCCTGGATTTTTTTATCTCTCTTTTTCTCAGCTTCCTCTTTTTCCATAACTTTATCTTCTAGTTCACCTATTCTCTCCTCTGCCTCTTCAATCCGAGCTGTGGTGGTTTCCATTTTGTTATGCATTTCATTTAAAGCGTTTTTCAGCTCCTCGTGACTGTTCCTTAGTCCCTTGATCTCTGTAGCAAGAGATTCTCTGCTGTCAGCTATACTGTTTTCAAGCCCAGCGATTAATTTTATGACTATTATTCTAAATTCACTTTCTGTTATATTATTTAAATCCTTTTTGATCAGCTCATTAGCTGTTGTTATTTCCTGGAGATTCTTCTGAGGGGCATTCTTCCGCTTGGTCATTTTGGATAGTCCCTGGCGTGGTGAGGACCTGCAGGGCACTTCCCCTGTGCTGTGGTGTATTACTGGAGTTGGTGGGCGAAGCCGCAGTCAGACCTGATGTCTGCCCCCAGCCCACCGCTGGGGCCACAGTCAGACTGGTGCGTGCCTTCTCTTCCCCTCTCCTAGGGGCGGGATTCACTGTGGGGTGGGGTGGCCTGTCTGGGCTACTTGCAGACTGCCAGGCTTGTGATGCTGGGGATCTGGCGTCTTAGCTGGGGTGGGTAGGCAAGGTGCACAGGGGCAGGAGGGGCAGGCTTAGCTTGCTTCTCCTTAGG
The DNA here is from genome assembly GCF_014898765.1 of Herpailurus yagouaroundi. Lineage (NCBI taxonomy): Eukaryota > Metazoa > Chordata > Mammalia > Carnivora > Felidae > Herpailurus > Herpailurus yagouaroundi. Next base: position 53,814,526 of record NW_024412396.1, read on the forward strand.
TGATCCACTTCAGGAGGGGCCCTGTGGCAGCAGCAGGGAGTCAGATCCGCTGCTGGAGGTTTGGCTCCGCAGAAGCGCAGAGTTGGGTGTTTGCCCGGAGCGGGCAAGTTCCCTGGCAGGAACTGGTTCTCTTTGGGATTTTGGCTGGGGGATGGGCGGGGAAGATGGCGCTGGCGAGCGCCTTTGTTCCCCACCAAACTGAGCTCTGTCGTCCGGGGGCTCAGCAGCTTTCCTTCCCTTTGTCCTCCAGCCTTCCCGCTTTCTGAGCAGAGCTGTTAACTTATGACCTCCCAGACGCTAAGTCGCGCCTGCTGTCGGAACACAGTCCGTCAGGCCCCTCCGCTTTTTGCAAGCCAGACTCGGGGGCTCTGCTTGGCCGGCGAGCCGCCCCTCCGCCCCGGCTCCCTCCCGCCAGTCCGTGGAGCGCGCACCGCCTCGCCGCCCTTCCTACCCTCTTCCGTGGGCCTCTCGTCTGCGCTTGGCTCCGGCGACTCCGTTCTGCTAATCCTCTGGTGGTTTTCTGGGTTATTTAGGCAGGTGTAGGTGGAATCTAAGTGATCAGCAGGACGCGCGGTGAGCCCAGCGTCCTCCTACGCTGCCATCTTCCCTTTTTATTAACTAACTGGAATTTAAATAAAAGCTTCAACAAACAAAACTTCCCAAAAAGAAAAGCCCAAGTCCAGATGGCTTTCACTGGTGATTTCCAGTAAATATTTTAAGAATAATAATACTAAAAAAAAAAATAAAAAATACTAAACATTTACCAATTCTTTCTGAAAATAGAGGAGGAAGGTACAATTTCCATCTCATTTTGTGAGGCCAATATTCCTCTGAAACAAAGATGCAAAATCCTTAAAAAAATTAGCAATATATTGAAAAGGATTATCCACTATTACTAAGTGGGATTTATCTCAGTACTGCAAATTTAGTTTACCTTACCAAAAAACAGTTACTGTAGTACATGATAATTAATAAAATGAAGGAAAAAAATGATCATCCCAATAGATGTATAAAAATGCATTTGACAAAATTCAACTGTCATCCATGATAAGACTTGGAACTAGTAATGGGAAGGAACTTCTTCAACCTAATAAAGTGGCTGGGAGCGGCCACAGAAATTAGTTGCATTCAGACAAGGGAGAACACATTTGTGTGGTTGAAATATTCTAAAACTATATTATGGTTATTGTTGAACAATCTTAAATATTTACAAAAACTCACTAAATTATACATTTAAAATGTATGCATTTATGTTATATAAAATTTACCTCAGTAAAGCTATAAAAATTAATAACCTGCAAAGAAAGATGGTAGGGAGGTATAGATGAATCAGGTTAGGCAACATACTGATAATTGATAAAGCTACATTATAGATAATAGCAAGTTATTACAGTATTCCTTCTACTTCTGTGTACATTTGAAAATTATCATAACAAAAATTTTAAAAAATCAGTTTCAGGGGGAAAAAAACAACTGGAGGCTTGGGGAGGGAGCTAGCATCATATGAAAACCCCCCTTGGGTGGTTGACATTCTTTCTTCCTCTCCTTTGGGAAGCACCTTCTTAAGTTTCTAGATGTTTTTCATAGTTTTTCTTTTGCTTAGTGCATTTGATCCTAACATATGGAGACAGGAAAATAGACATCATTATCTCTGCTATGTAGATGAAGAAACCATAGTCCAAGGTGACAAAAATAGAAAGGGGTGAAGCTAAGGACAAAGTCTGAGTGTCCAGTGCTCTGTCCACTGCACTGTGAAGCTCCTTGCACTCCAGGCCTAGGACAAGGCTGGACCCAAACTAAATTGTGTAGTAAGAATTTTCTTCAATGTCACAATTGGATGTCACAATGTCACAATTTCCCACTCCTCAAAGAACTCTTCTCCTCATTTATCCTCACTGACCTCTCTTAACCTAGATTTACATTCCCCTTTCCCATTTCCCCACAACACACACACACACACACACCCTTTATTTTGATATTCTTTAAAAGCTGATCATTTTCAATTAGCATCCCATACTCTACCTCTCTTCCCTCTCACCTTCCTTACTCCACCAGTATCTTCTTTCAATTCTTGGTTGTAAAGACTTGAAATATTCACTCCAAAAAAATTACTAGATTAATACTACTCTTACTAGAGTATTTACGTTTAAACAGAGGCAAAAAAATCACAAATACTTGTTCTACTACTAAAATTGTAAGGTTCTATATAATATGGATAGGGAGGATATTTGAGAACAAGGAAGCAACTTAGTAGGCCCTGTGTATTATCTTCCATCCCATACATTAGGTCAACTCTAACCTGAATCATAACAAATAAACATTGAGGATGATGAACAAATAATCATCAAACAAACTTCTGTTCATTCACAGTAGAAAATAAGCCTCCATTGTCTAGAGAAGATGAAACACTGTGGTGAGTCAGCTCTAAACAGAGTTGATGTAGACATAGAAGGGCAGCAGATGGTGAGCAGTGTTTGAAATTTGTCTAGTATAAGGGGCTTTCTCCTCTTTTTAATGTGGGAATATTCAAAAACCTTAAAGATCACTCTTACCTTCAGATGTGTCTCAGTGAATCAGAGTATTAGATACTTGGTTTAAAGTGGGTATCTTTCTCAGGATTCTCTCCACAATTCTCTCCAGTTGAGTCTCTACTCTTTGATCTATTTTCTTGAACACTTTGTTCCTTGAGGTCACCAGGTTGCATTGAATATGTGCATATTTATTTATTCATCCAATCTGCTCCATGTCAACTATTCTGGATGCAAGAGAAATCAGCAGCAAACAAAACAGAGGAAGATTTTGACATTGTGGAGGGATGCAAAGGTGAGGAAGACAGACAATGTATTATAAAAAGTAAATAATGTAGGATGTTAGGAGTTGGAAGATGCTAGGGAAAATTAGCAGTGCAAATGCCCTAAGATGAGAGCATGAATGGGATTTTTGAGGGGCAATAAAGAGGTCACTGTAGCTGAAGCAAAGTAAATGGGATAGGTGTATGTGTGTGTGTGGGGGGGGGGGGTGGAACAGGAGGAGATAAGGTCCATGATTACATGGGGCCTGGTAGGCCTCTTTAAGGTCTGACTACTCCTCTGAATGTAATGGGGAGCCATTGCAGGTTTTGAGCAGAGGAATGGCATGATCTCACTTACATTTTATAAGAGTCACTTTGGTTGCTTTGTTGAGAATAGGGGTGAAATGTAAAAGCAGAGAAATTGACTATAAGGCTACTAGAAGAAACCAAGTGAGAAGAGATGGTCCAAGTAGTAATAAGTGGAGATAAGTTTCTTATTCTGAGTACAGTGAATATAGATTCAAGAGAACGTCCTTCACCAATGAATAGGTCTATCTCACTCACTACTCTGGAAGCTTAGCACTCCTGAGCACACACTATACTTAATAAGCATGTGATTAATGAGTTAAGAAATGAATGAATAAATGTTGGGCAGTTGTAATCAATCTGGAGCAGGGAATACAAAGCTCTTTCAAGACAGCAAGGATACAGTTAACACTATCTGTGGCCACAAGTTGATAATTGTTATAAAGAATAGCTATAATCATCTTTGGGTACAGAGGCTACTGGTAATTTTCATTTGAAAATATCTGAAATAGATGTTTCCAGAATAGAATTGGAGAGTTTTCTGCCTGAGAGTTGTCCTCAATAAATGCATAAAATGAACCTTCCTTCAACCAGCAGCTGTTATTAGGGAAATGTGTGCAAACAACATACAATTTTGAACTGCTATTAAGTTCCTAAAATATGGTGAGTGGTTGACAGGCCATAGCAATAGCCTTCTAACCCTTCTAGCCCCATTCTCCCTTGCTTCTGTTGACCTTCCCTACTACTCATCAGGCATCTTTTCTAAGGACCACTTCTGTTTAAATCCTTCAGCAACTATTCATTGTCTTCTCACTGAAGAACAATTTTCTCAGACTTGGTGTCCAAGGCACTTCAAAAATTCCAGCTTTACATTATTTAACCATTACCTAAACTTGAGACAAGTATGCTTATTATTTTTTCCTTATTACAGGAATTTAATGTTGTGTTCAGGAGACAAATTCTGAAGATGAACTACCTGGGATCAAATCCCAGCTGAGCACAAGAATTAATCTCTCTAGCCCCAGTGTCAGCTTTGGGAAAAATGGAATATAATCGTTCCTACATATGTCTTTTGAGGATTTATTTAGATAAATATAAATATTATTAGACTATAAACTCTACGGGGGCAGAAACCAAATTTGTTTATTCCACGCTGAACTTCAATCCATGTATGTGGTTGACACTGAATTTATATCCACTACATAATTATATAATTGAGTATCTACTATCTGCCTGGTACTTTTCTAAACTCTGAGGATAATAAGATTGTTATTCTCATCAAGTTCACCTCTGGTCAAGAAAGACAGACAACAAACAAATCTACAAATAAATATACATTTGAGGGGCGCCTGGGTGGCTCAGTCAGTTAAGCGGCCGACTTTGGCTCAGGTCATGATCTCACGGTCAGTGAGTTCAAGCCCCGCGTCAAGCTCTGTGCTGACAGCTCAGAGCCTGGAGCCTGTTTCAGATTCTGTGTCTCCCTCTTTCTGACCCTCCCCCGTTCATGCTCTGTCTCTCTCTGTTCAAAAATAAATAAACGTTAAAAAAAATTAAAAATAAATAAATAAATATACATTTGAATTACAAATATTGATAAATGCCATTTAAAAAATTAAAATGGGGTAACATACTGAAGTGTCTGATTTTGTGGCCATGGAAGAACTCTGAGGAGTTCACATATGAGCTGAGATATTAATATTGGAAAACAAAAGTCATTACAGCACTGTGTCTATTGGATAAATTTAACCTGGTTCCGTTTTTAACATAAAAGAATAGTACAGGAACTTAAAGTGAACAGCCCCTGAGGTAGATGTGTTCCATGAACAGAGAAGAGGTCAGCACAGCTAGGTCACCATGGTAGTGGTCATGGTGAGGATAATACAGACTGAGTTGAGACTGGTAACTAGGGCCCTTTAGCTAAGATAAGAAGGTGAAATTGTATTTTTAATGTAATAGGAATCCCTGGAACTTTTAAATCTCAAGAATGGCCAGTTTCCCAGGAAGCTGTTTAGAAAGTAGTTTTTACAAGATAAGAGTAAAAGCAAGGAACAGGTTCAGAGCTCGTATTGTAATCCATACAAGAGCTTTTGGTGGTTTGTCTTTGATACAATGGAAATGGAAAAAGAGAAAGATTTAGAGTATAGTTTGGAGGTAGAAACAAAGGAAAAAGAGGCATCAAAGATAGTTCCATTCAGGGGCACCTGGGTAGCTCAGTTGGTTAAGCATCTGATCCTTGATTTCAGCTCAGATTATGATCTCAAGGTTTGTGGCATCGATGAAGCCCCACATCAGGCTCTGCACTGACAGCATGAAGCCTGCTTGGGATTCCCTCTCTTCCTCTCTCTTTCTGCCCCTCCCCTGCTCATTTTCTCTCCCTCTCCTTCTCTCAATCTCTCTCTCTCTCTCTCTCTCTCTCTCTCTCTCTGTCTCAATGCGTGTGCACCGCCCCCACACAATAAATAAATAAATAAATACATACATACATACACACACACACACACACACACACTAAAAAAAAGGATAGAACCATTCAGTACCACATTATGTCTGTTGTAGGCTCTTCCACCATGAAAATAATATTAAAAAATTATATTTTACAACTGCATTGGTATAAAAACAATGTAACCTAGGATAGGTTGTATTATTTTTCCTTCTGATTGTGAAAAAGAAATTAAAACATTTTCATTGGCTCCTAAAAGTATTGTGGCTCCTAAGCACTGTGCATATTGGATAAATGAACATGGTTTCATTTTTAACATAAAAGAATATAAAGTTTAGAAAATACATTTAAAAATAGTAAGACCTTAATGTATGTTAATGATCACATTATTACTATTATTATATGTTATGTTCTATGCTTCCTAATCTTTATGAATTTTCTCATTTTACTCCTTGAATTTCTCTTAACCTATCGAAAACTCATCCATCCTTCAATGCCCAGATCAAATGTTAGTTTTATTTGTGTTTCCTAATTCCTCATCTGGTCTTGGTCTTTCTCCTCTCTGTCCCCACAAGTCCATATTCATACCTCTAATTACAATCAGCATCAGATGTGTGCTAATTTAGGTACTTCTCTCCCTTTCAAGCTTTTTAGCTCCTTTTAATGTTTGGCAATATATCTTACACCATGGCTCTATCTCTTTCTGTGCCTAGCCAAGTGCCTTGCACAGAGTATAGCCTCAATAAATATTTGTTGACTTGACTATCAAAGAAAACAGACAGTCAGCCAAGTAGTCTCACCAAAGCCTGTTGGGGCAAGGCTGGTCTCCATTATTGCTGTCCAGACCCTGGCACATAATTAATTTGAGACCATCTATTAAGTAACAAAATGCTAAAAAGAGGAATGCCAACTGTGACTCCCCACTTTGCAAAGGATGCTGCCAGGCTTCTAAATAACAACCTCATGGAATATCCATCCAAAACACCATCTGGAGTGCAGACAGAGACTTGTACCTTGTTGACTCCCAGAACCATAAATCTAGAGCCTTGGCTAATTTCCATCATGGTTAATGATGACTGTGATCTATGGCAGCTGAAAGATAAGGATTCTGATTAGACATCAAACAGAAATTAGATCCTCAGTAAATGGAAACATTATTCATTTAAATCACATTTGTTCTACTACTTATTTCATACATTTTATACTTATTCCACAGTGCTTGGTGCTGTGGAAAAAAAAGTAGATGTAAGATCCAGTCCCTGTTCTCAATGGGACTTTTCTGTAAAAGGAAATACAGATGCAGGGAAAAGATACCGCTGAAATGACAAATGTGAAGATGGCTCTATCTGTGTCTACAATGAGAAGAAGGTTTTATTTAGTTCCAGCATGGAAATTGTGTGACCTTGGATGAATCAGCCCATATTTCTGAACTTCACTTTCAATTTCTACTTATTTGTCTACCAGGAATGCTGGATGTTTTTACTACTTATTAGACATAATAATTTCTGTGCTTTTCAATAATTTGGGGAGGTTTTTTTGCTCAGTTTTCATCTAAAAGCATAAATTGCCTTTCAATTTTTGAGCTACTATTTGGGGGAGGAAGGGAGGAACTAATACCTCAATAAAATCATAATTGAAATAACTCATATATTTTCCAACAATTATTAATTAAGTGCCAACTAAGAACAAGGCATTTCTATCATTGTAAACCAGTAGTTCTCAACTGGTGGCTATTTATAGGCAACATTTGACAATGTCTGGAGATATGTTTAGTTGTTTATGTTATATCTTATACTTTCCAACAAAAAGGCACTTTTTTCATACAGGTCCCTTCTCTTGGAAGATCTTTCTTAGCATCTCTTCTCAACTGGCCTTTTCCTGTTGAAATAATCAAGACAATTATTACTGGGGGTATGAAGGAAGGAGTCATGACATTTTGGACCAAATAATTCTTTGTTCTGGAGGGCTGTCCTGTGCACTGTAGGATGATTAGCAGCAGTAGCATGGTGAAGCTTTGTAGAAACAAACCCTTGTGTATACCACTTTGGGGAGTGAAGCCACTTTGCACTATTTATCAAAAGCCTTAACAAATGTTCATATCTTTGAGTTGTTAATCGCACTTCTAGGGGATCTATAATAGGGAAATAATCCAAAAAAGTATATTTTTTAAGTGCCTGACTGTCTACTTTTCCCTAAGGAAACAGGTAAGTAAATTTGAGAATAGCTACATTATAGAATATTAGGTAAACACTAAAAGATATTTTTAAGAAGGTATTTCTCTGATATTGAGTAAAAAAACAAAAAGCTGGTTGTTAAACCACAACAATGTAAACAATACTCAGTAAAAAATGAAAAACAATAACAAAAAACCTAAAAGTAAATACATAAAAATTTTTAATAGCATTGTTTTTAGATAGTAATTTTATCTTTTTATCATATATTTTAATCACTGTAATATAGAAATATTATGAATTGTTAATCCTTAATTTTATAAGTTTGAATCCGTAAGAAATATTACTAGGGGTATCATTGGCAGTGTCTCTCTGTAATGATGGATTGGGCATTACAATGCTTTCGTCAAGCCTCCCTATGACATTGTTTTGAAAAAAAGAATATTACTTCTATTGTTTGCATTCTGTTGATTGGTAGAAAAGAGCAAATGATCAGTAGTTAGTTCTCCTTTTGCCCCAAAATTTGGCATCCAAGGAAAACCACTGATGAAATACATTTGCATTTGAATTATGTCCACCCCAGAGCCAATCCCAGGTCTCGTCCAAAAGCTTTTTATGTGTGATGTGAGTTCTTGTTCAGTTTGTTCCAATAGTGGGACTCTCTTCAGAAAAATGACTTCCAGTTCAGCTGAGTGAGGAAAAGGCCTGCCAGGAGAAAACCAGCCCTTTATGAATATGAAATGTTCATGAAAGAGACAGCTTCAGTAAGTCATTCCTCAAAAGAGAAGCTGATAGTGTGAGGTTCCAGAAATTAGAGTACAAAGTTCTAGCTTCTAATGCCCATAGCAAACACTATTTTATAAATTACATGAATGTATATATTTATTACCATCAGATATTCTGTTTTTTAGATGCTCATTTGTGAACAACTTGGAATCAAGCAATAAGGTATTTAAAAACATAGTATTAATGTGTGGGAGTTGTTTTTATAATCCATCGAACTATTTCAATATTAAATTAAGTGCTAGGCAAAAATGCTTGAAAAGGACAGACACAAACACACACTCATGCACACACGTATATATACACACCAGATGTGACCTGCTGCACTTGAAAACATAATTTATTACTTTCTTTATAGTCATACCTCATTTACTCAATATAGTAGTACTTTGAAATCTAATCTTCTCCTTAGCTATGCTGAGTTTGCATGTAACTAGACACATCAAAACATCCATGTTTTTCTTACATGCCATGGGAAAGTGACAACATCCTTTCTTTGTGGTTTTGGTTAACATCTACACATCCTTCCCAAAACACCACCAGAGTGTGTTATTTTGCTGATGGGAATGCAATGATATGCTTCACATATGACATGCTCTACTAAGGATGCTGCCCAAGAAAATCACAAAGCGCACTGTGAGACGAGAGTAAGTAATTTTCAATCTGAAATTTCAGCCACTGCATGGATTTACCCCCACTCTGACACAGTGTGCCATCATTCATCCTTTTCTCCTCCTAGTGTGGTTCTGTTAGATATGCAACTGGCTGAGCAGTAAAAGGAATGATATGAAGATGCATGATTATCCAATTTGTGTCTGTCTCAATCCCCCTTGTCCCCAAACATTTCAAATTCAAGTAACTGTTTTCTTTTTTCATATGTACTGTCTTTTGAGCCCGATCCTTCTATCCAGAGACATTTGGAAGGAAGTGTGTTTCAGGGACCTCAGCACAAGAATGAAGATCAGAGACTCATTATTTTGGACTATTCACCATGAGCATTATACACCCACCATTCATTGAGCTCTAGCAAATAAAGTGATAAGCACATTGCTAATCTGATGTCTTATGCTATTGAATTCTTGAAACAACCTTAGAAAATTGACTCTATTATACTCATGTCACATGTTCAGAAACTATGGCACAGAGACACTCAAGTTTTCATAGCTATGATATAAATGGGATAAGCTGGGATTTTAAGAAGAGTTTGTTGGGTCTCTAGGGATATTATTCAATTTTTCTGTGTCTCAGTAAAACCATTCTGGAATAATCTAGAGTTTATAACTATATTGTTTCTCCAAAGCTCCATTCTCAGGTCAATTAAGCAAGGTCATTACTTCACTTGGTTTCATATTCATATGCTCTATAGCTTTCTGAAAGAGTCCAACAATGAGCCTCTAAAGATGTGGCTATATACCAAGGTTGTAGTACATATACTACATACTAAGGATGTGCCTTCAAGAGGATGTTTCAGAAAAAAAAACAGCCAGAGATGTGGCTGAGGTTACAATGAAAAAATCCTCACATCAGAAGATATAAATATACAAATTTGAAATAGTGACTAAAATCTCAGGCACTATAGATTTATTTTTTTCCCACATGTGTCATTGTTTAGTTCAAATAGTAGTTAAACTTCCTCATGACACAAACCATTTCCTTCTTTTGTGACACCTAATTATGTATTTTTTAAAAATTATTCCCCTAGTTTTGTTGAGAGATAATTGGCATACATCATTGTATAGGTTTAAGGCACACAGCATGATGGCATGATTTACATATCAGACATTGTAGATTTCCATGAAAGGATCTTTGACACTAAGTGTAGTGCCCAAGATTTTTTCAGAGTAAACCTTACCAAGATATGAAAGAGAGGTATAACTATAGCCATCCATTCTTGTCTCACTTTCTTTTTTAGTATTTTACTTCTCCCAAAATTGTTTTTACCAAGACATGAAGGATTTCAATGAGATATAATTTATACAAATATTTGCATTAAAAAAAAAAAAAAGGAACATGTGTCAGGCACCTGGGTGGCTCAGTCGGTTAAGTGTCTGACTCTTGATCTCGACTCAGGTCATGATCTCACAGTTCATGGGATCAAGCCCTGAATTGGGCTCTGTACTGACAGTTTGGATCCTGCTTGGGTTTCTCTCTCTCCCTCTCTCTCTGCCCCTCTCCCACTTACTGTCTCTTTATCTCTCAAAACAAATCAGGGGGAAAAATGGACCATGTGATAAGACAATTTTGTAACAAAGGAAGATATTTCTAGCAGTGAGATTTTAGGCATCTGGATGATATATTGGTGGCAAGGAATTTCTGAGGGCCCATGTAAATTACTACCTGTTCACACAATGTAGGAAAACAGAGATGACTAAACTTTCTATGTTCCTTCCTCAAAAACTGTCCTTAAGGAAGTCCTTGGAACACAAAAATTAATCAGCCACCATACCTTCATCTCTAGCCTTCAAACTACCCTAAGCTCCTGACTTACATGTTAACTTGCCACTATAAATCTTCACCTCAGTAATACAAAAGCATCTCAAATCCATATATAAAACTGAATGCAATGTTTCTGCCCCTAAATCTGCCCTTTTTCTTGTTTTTCATCTTCTCACCATGCCACACAAGAGTCTAAACTGAAAAACATCTTCTACCCTCCAGTTTCATCCTCATTGTCAAGTCTCTGATTTAAACCTTCACCATCTCTTGTTTGGACTTCTAAAAAGCTTCCTACATGATGTGCTGTCAATGTCATTCTCCTTCAATTCATACCCCACATTGCTACTAGAGAACATTTATAAAATAGAGCTAATCATCTTCTCTCCTTAAAAATATTTATTCAATAGGTCATATCAAAGTCAAAACTTCTTTCTGTGGGTCAAAGTTGTTTAAAAAGCTGACTTCATTGACTTTTCTATCTCAAATGGGCACAGTAGTGATCGTCTCCACAGCCCACAAAACTCAAGTGTGAACAACTCTAGGTTTTCTTTCATTCCTATAACTGAATTGAACTCAGTTCTTGAGTGACCATTTTCATTCTATACTAAAATTTGCAATTTCAAAGTAAACTCAGTCACCTCTGGGCTTTTCTCTTTTCCAGTCTAGTTCTTAATCATTCTCAAGGGATTTTGATATAATTTGGGATTTTCTGCCTCCTGAATCCCTTCAAAGTATTTTCTCTTTTCCTCTCCTCTTGGTCCTTGTTCTAAATCACCTTTGGGTGATTCAACAAGTCCCTTTATGCTACTGCTGAGTAAGCAACACACTTTTTAGCCTCTGCGGTTATGCTGGCATCTGTAGCTAAAGTCCTCAACCTGTTTCCCAGCTTAGGTGATACCCAGTGCTTATTTGGAAGATGGCAACTGCTCTATCTGGAATGTTTCCATTGACTCCTATGCAGCCTTTTTGTGTCTAAATTCCAGCAAAGATTCAGCTATATCTTTATCCACTCCATGCAGATAACACAGGCCCCCACTCTGCACTGCGGTCTTCTGAATGACATATTAGCTTCTCTCCACCCACCTAATATTCAGATTTTACTCATAGCCTCAGAAGACATAAACTATCCTCAAAGTCATTTGGGGACCATGGCAAATTGAGTAAGAGATCTCCCAGGTAGATACTCATGCCACCATGATTAGTGCTGCATTCAAAAACTTTCAGACAGGGAGTAGGTTGAAAATCTTCCCAAATATTGGATCTCAACCTTATAAGCAAATTCATTCCATGAAAAGGCATAAAACACAAAGCTCCTCCACAGTTTTATCATCTCTCCTCTTCAAAATGGAGCCCTTTATCCAGGTGGATAAGAACATGAAAAAGGCAAAGAAGAAAACCACCCATTTTCATCTTCTTACCAATCTATTGGTTGTATGCCACACTGCAGAGATAGAAGTAATAAATCTAGCATCTTTTATTTAAGCATTCTACATTAAAACTAAAACTAAAAAAGAAACTGAAGCAAAAAACCTATTAAAAGAAGATTTAAATATGAAAGGAAATATCATGTTCTTGGTTGGAAAACATCTGGTAGTGTAGTTCTTTCAACTGTGTTCTACTTCAAGATTGTTTTTCTACTCTTAGCTGACTTTCACTCAAATATTGTAATAACTTATTAAATTCTAAAAAGGAATCCTATTATTTTTATTGGAATTGCATTAATTTTTGGGTCAGAATAGGGAAAATTGACATATTCACAATATTGAATATTCCATAATGTTTGATGAAAAAACCCAGATATAAGAGTACATAATGTATTGCCCATTAATATAAAGTAAAACAAACAAACAAACAAAACATTCTTGTTTATGCATCACTTCTTAAGCTCATCAAGAGCTTCTAAGGCTATCTCACTCCTCCATCTCATGACAGTCTACTCATTGTTCAAGGCTCATTAAAATGTGGAGTGAAGAACCAGAGAGCTATAAAAACCTTTGGATTGGTTGGTTGCATCAATGGCCCTAAAGCTTCATCCCTTCCTGGGTGCTCATCCTTTGCCATGTAAACTTATAGTGTGTTTCTGTTCTGTCTATAGATCTTACCATGATATTTACCTTAGTCAATGAAATGCTAGCAAATGTGAAGAGAAGCTTGAAAAGCACTTGCATAAATTGGCTTTCTCCCCCTCCATAACCTCTGCCATTGCTATAAGATTATGGCTGGCTAAAAGATATATGCTGAGAAATAAAGGACACGTGGATCAGAGTCACATAGCCTAGTTGTCTCAGATGAAGCCTGTTTAAATTGGCCATCTGCCAGCAGACCTTCAGGCACATGAGTAAGCCCAGCCAAGACCAGCATAGCCACCTAGAAGACTGCAGCTGACTACAGATATATGATGCAGCCTAGCCAAGATTATCAGTTTATTCCAGACCAGCAGAACCCCAGAGACTCATAAAATAAATGATTGTTTATTATTGCATACTAATAAACTTTTATGACAGCAGATCATTGATATAACTTAGAGCTCTTTATATCTAGCCAATAGTGAAATTCCGTAAAGTTTGGTTTCTTAGGCTTTCATGTATTTTTCCTTTAAAGTGTGCATGACACCATTGGTTGTATCATATGGGGTCACAAAAGAAAATATGACACAATAAAATTAGAATAATTCCATGAGGGTTTAGTAAAGGCATTGATTTATAAGGGTGGGAAGAGTATTAAAAACATACACACAGGGGCACCTGGGTGACTGAGTCAATTAAGTGTCCAATTTCAGCTTACGTCATGATCTCACAATACCATGGTTCGCGTCCTGTATTAGGTTCTATGCTGGCAGCTCAGAGCCTGGAGTCTGCTTCAGATTCTGTGTCTCCTCCTCTCTCTCTCTTTCTGGCCCTTCCCCAGCTTGTGCTCATTCTCCCTCTCAAAAATGAATAAAATAAACTTAAAAAAAAAAACTAAATACACACACACACGAGATAACACCATATCCTAAGATTACTACTATTCCGAGTCCCAAAGAACCTAGGAGAGAGAGCAGTTATCAGACCTTAGAAAGAAAAAGTGCTGTGAAAAGGACCACCTTGAGAGGAGATGTGACTTTCACTCAAAGGAGAGAGCAAGCCTGAGGCACCCTGCAGGGAGGCATCATGGAATTAAATATCTTGGCTTCATTCTCTTCCCTTCTTCCAATCTTTTGCCAGAGGTCTCCATTGGCCAAACCAAACCAAAAGCCAGAGGGATAAAGAGTTCTTTGATATAATCCACACACGTGATTGGGGCATAGAGAATGGTAAAAAAGAATGAATAGAGAATCTGAAGGAGTAAGCAGAAAATATCCAGCAAAAATGGCCATGGGTTTACATGGCTATATGTATGAACCTGTCAAATCCTTTCTTTTCATATTGGGGTGCGAGGAATATTGCCAGAATTAGGCACCTTAAAATTAGGAAAGTAGAGTGTACAGAAAGTGGAAGCAAAGGAGAAGATGTTTAAATTTTTCTTGTGTCACAATTTGCTTGATAAGGGCCCTTCCCAGAATATGCTAAGCATTCAGTGAGGATACAAGTAATTGCTAAGTTTAGTTATCTGAACTAAAAAGGAAAATCTAATATATGAATATTCTATTGATCTCTTGGCACCAATTCTAGAGGTAGTCTTCACATAAGTCTATTTTGCTTTGCCAGAGAAAATGGTATTAACAATACAATGAAATATTATCCTGTGTTGTATTTTTAGCCTCTTTCCATAGTGTAATTTTCCTGTTTTCCTACCTACTTTGAGGCAAGAGTTATAAGAAGATTAATATTTCTTTTTTGATGCATGGTTCTGTTTATTAAATAGGGGTGCTTAGATGGCAGATCTGTGTTCTGCATGAAGCAATAAGCAAGCAAGGGAGGAAGAAGCTCTCATTCACAGACCTTATAGAGGGCAATTGATATTCTGAGATTGATCTCAACAAAGACTAACATGCAAATTGAGGTATTCTGGAATATATTCTTATTTTGCTTTTATTCCTCAACTAAATTGGAAATGACAATTGAGGCAAGTTAATGGGGCAGGAAAGAGTGTGAAAGTATAAAGGTTGATGATCTTAAAGAAGAAAACCTAGGTTCAAATCCTGGCTATGCTGTGTTACTGGAGGCTGGTGCTGATAAACTGAAGGCAATCCTGCCTCCATCACAAAGGCTGTTGTCAGCATTAGGTAAATCATAGTCACATCCAAGGATCTGTCTTTTATATCTTTGTGGTCAAATAGCCAAAACCGGCTGCATGACAAGGCTCAAAAGCAGAAACTGAAAGAATATAATAGAATCCAGGTACAAACCATCAGACTGGATACTTTTTATGAACAGGTTGCCCCTGACCTGTCTCAGATGCTAGCACAAGACTTTATTAATTGCTAGTTAGCCTGTTATAGTCCATTTTGACTGCTACAAAAAAATACCATTGACTGAGTGGTTTATAAACACCTTATTATAAACAATAAACATTTATTTCCCCCAGTTCTGGAAGCTGGGAAGCCCACAATGTATGTGACAACAGATTGGGTGTCTGGTGAGAATCCACTTCATAAATGTCTGTCTTTTCACTACAACCTCTCATGGCATTGGGAGGAAGAATCTCTCTGGGTTTTTATAAGGCTACTAACCCCATTTATAGGAGGTCCCACCTTCATCACCTAATTACATTCAAAATTTCCACCTCCAAATACCATTACAATGGGAATTGACTTCAACATATGAATTTGGGGGGACAAAAACATTCAGTTTATAGTAGTACCGTTTATCCAGGTTTTGACAGAAATCAGGACCATCACCCCAGGCAACCCTGAGAGAAGCAGAAGGTTGCAACAGAACAGCTGAGATTCATTCCATACCTATGTAATTTAATCTCTGAACCTTGGCTAAACTCTCTTAATTACAAATTTCTCATCCTCATTCTTCTTTATGCATCCTTTACAATGTTTATAAGCAAATATGGCAGACCTGTAATTGTTGAATAAATGTCATCTGAATGCTGTTGAATGACATGCTTAATGAGAAATTTGGCTAGTGGTTTGGTTCACTTCTTCCTACAACCTACTTTGAGTCACCCTTAGTTTGCTGTCCCATTCTTTTTGAGTGATCATTTATTTGATGGTGATATCATGGCTATGAAACAGGTGACAGTTAAGAAGCTTGTCCATAAATTATTATTTTTTTTTAATTTGAAGACCTAATTGGCTTTATTCAACAATTCATGAGTCAGGCAGCAGCCCAACTAGCAGGTAGAAAGGCGCTCCCAAGAAGATTATTCACAAATTCCTTATCATCATTTGAGGTCAGGGAGAGCAATAAGTGGCAGCCAGCATGTTTCCTATCATGTGCAAAGGCCTACAACTCTTGGCAGCAGAACTCTAGGGTGGACTTTTGAACATACCGAATAATTTGGGGAGGAGTCTAGTATAACTAAGAAGTTTTCCTCTGACATGATTCACCAAAATTAATACAGTTCTGAAGAATGGTGTATGTGAGTGTACATGTGTGTGTTTGTGTGCATGTATGTGTTGTGTTTTGACTCCTTCTAATAGAAAACAGATCTTCATCACACAGATCATGGCCTTTCCCACACACATCTATAGAATTTTTTCAATTAGAAATAATTCTAGAATATTTCAATAAGGAATAATTCCAGAAATTATTTTGAACAAATCCTTCACCCAAGGAAAGATGCCATATAAATCTGTAGCTCTTCACAGTTATCCCACCATAGGAGATAATGCAGAAGACAGGAGATGACAGCCCATTTCAATATTTCATACTTACTGTCAAATCTCTCTTCATTGTAATTTGTCATCAGTTGTAAAGCATATGATTGATAAAGTTGAATTTTTGGGGAGTTGGGGTAGATAACTTAATATTAAAAATCTTAAAGTGAACCCTGTCTAGGAAATACAAATGTGGGGAAATGTGGGTTCTAAATTTGTGCTAATGTATGGTTCTTCAACAGTAGATTGCATTTCATTGAGAATTAGGTTAATGGGACTTTAGTGTCACGTAGTATTTTGTACCAACACACATGTTGTTCCAAGAGACAAGTCAGTAGTAAGAAATAAGTTTATGTTCATTGTAAAGTGCTAGAACAGATTCAGAATTCAGTAACAGCCTTTCATTCCTGAGAATGCCCAAATAACTTTAAAGTCATGAGTCAATGCCATCAAATGTCTTTTTCTATTAGGTAATGAAGAGGCTTAGCACTAGTACCTTTTGTGGAAGTACAGGATGGCAGAAATTGAGTTGCCCCATGAAGGCTTCAAGCAACTGCTTTGTTTTTGGAATGGGTGCCTCATGGAATGGACATATTTTATCTTGAATGTGATAAATACCAGCAGCAGTCAGCAGTAACCTAAGAAAATGGCAGTGGAAATTTCCGAGTTCATCTGTTTTTTTCTGTTTTTGCTTCACCTAGATACTTGAAGTATTGAAGTGATGTAGGAGTTCTTGAAAATTTTTGACAAATTTATAAGGTTGATCATCAAGCAAAATTGAAATACAGTGTCACACCTGGAAACCTAGGAATCAGAATTCTCATTAAGTCCTGGAGAACCTCAGTAGTGTCAGGAATGGTGAACAGAAAGTACTCAAATCAGTGTTTTCTTTAATGGATGACATTTGTTTATTTGTCTGTAGCAGTATCTACACTGCTGGTCAGGGATTGGTAGTTTGGGTAAAATAAAATTCTGGTAAGATTTTCTATCCCTTAGGGATAGTAATGAGTTAGAGGAGGTGAGTGTGGAATGCAAGCTTTAGCCACAGCACATCTTATTCAGCTCAGGCTGCCATAACAAAGTACCACAGATTAGGTGGCTTATGCAACAGACATTTATTTTCTCACAGTTCTGGAGGCAAGAAGTCCAAAATCAAGGTGCCAACACGGAAGGGTTCTGGTTCTTTCTAGCATGCAAGAAGCCACCTTCTAGTGTGTCCTTATATGGCAGAGAGGGAAAGAGAGAGAGAGAGGGAGAGAGAGAGAGAGTGAGGTAGACCAAGCAAGTATGAGAAAGCAGAGAGCACAAACTCTGATCTCTTCTTCTCCCTATAAGGACACTAATCTCATCCTTTGAGCCCTACCCTTTTGACTTCATTTAAACCTATTTACCTCCCAGAGGCCTCACTTCCAAATACCATCAGTTTGGCAGTTAGGGCTTCAACATAAAAATTTTGAGGGGGACACATATATTCAGTCTGTAACAGCATTGTATCTGAGGTGTTACCTGAGTTAAAGTGTAAAGGATGAGAAAGTAAAGTACAGAGGATAAGAAGAAAAGAATGTTCTAGGCAAGTGAGTCAACTGAGAAACAGCATGATATGAGAGTGTGTATTGGTGGCCTGAAGAAAGGAGAAGAAGAGGAGAGGCCCCTGTGGTGCTTGTTCATGCATATACATCCTTACCTGCTCCTCCAATTTTGCCTTTCTCAGGAAGGAGGTTGGACAAGATATATGGATTAGAAATAGCTTCTCTAGGGGTGCCTGGGTGGCTCAGTCAATTGAGCATCCGACTTCGGTTCAGGTCATGATCTCGCGGTTCGTGGGTTTGAGCCCTGCATCGGGCTCTGTGCTGACACCTCGGAGCCTGGAGCCTGCTTCAGACTTGTGTCCCCCTCTCTCCGCCCCACCCCTGTTTGTGCTCTGTCTCTCTCTGTCTTTCAAAAATGAATAAACATAATTTTTTTAAAAAGAAATAGCTTCTCTAGGAGGGTATTTGTTGTTGTTGTTGTCGTTCCTGCCAACCAACCTATTCTCTCTTCTGAAAATAGAACCCTCATTTCCCTTTGAGAAACCATGATTCCTCCATTCTGGATTTATATCAAAAGAGTTGCTCCATCCATATCTTGATGGAAAGCCCATGAATCAGGACTGTCCTAGCAGACATCACATTTCCTGGCACATGACCCAAACCAGAACAACAAGAATCGATCTTAGGATTTTGGCTGTAATCATTGAGAAAAGGGGGACCTGCTTTCACTGATACTGCTAGAAGATTATAAGGCTGAGAGCTGCTGTTGTCCACCTTTATACTACAGAGAGAGAGCTTGCCTAAGAATTAAACACACATAGAAGAAAAGAATGCCCAGAAATTTGACATAATATATTACAGACAAGATATTTGAAGATTTGGATCCAGCTATACCAGTCCTCCCAGTCTCCTCAGTTCCATGAACAAATGAATTTCCCCCCTTTTCCCTTAAGAATCTGAGTTTTCTGTTCCTTGGAACCTGGAGAAGCCTGTATAATACAGTTCCCTAGAGTATTTGGGTACTTCTTCTCCAACTTAAGCACTGTTGTTCCTAAGAATTTAGAGAAAGTCATTGGACTAGGGATCAAGAAACCTGCTTTCCGGGCTTGACTCTATTCTTCATCTGCAATATATTTAGCAAGTCAATTAGCTTCAATCTCCTTCCCTAAAAAAAAATGAGACATCAAAATATTCAGTGTCTATTTCAAAAGATTCTTATGAGGCTCCAAATAAGGTGATGAATAAGAAAGCACTTTAACAAATTTAAAAATTTTACTCATGCAAATGATTAATTATCATTGCCATTGTAGCAGACACAGAGGTGCATGAATATTCTCCAAGTGGTCAAGAGATATTGATAGCCAGAACGTGACAGTGTGTATATCTGTGCCTGGACTGGATTAATGATTTACTTGTGAGCACCTTTTTTGGTCACAGCCAAAAAACAAGTTCCATATTTCCCATGAATTGTGGCCAAGTTTTTATTTTTGTTTTTAATCCAATTTTGGGGAGTAAAGAGCAGAGAAAAGCCAGGTGGTTGACAGCCCCTGGTGCACGAGATCTCTTATGACCATTTTTATTATCACCCTGTGATTCTGCTCTTGTTCAGGTCACAGATCTGTTTGCTCAAACATCCTAGGATGTTGAATCCTGCCAATTCCTCTTAGCGTAAGATTGATCTCATTACTTAGAAGCTATTTGAGGAAGCTGAAGATTAAACAAGCTTTTCTGTGTATTTCTCCGGACATTTTTGGACTTATTATAAAGGTATTCATTTATTTCAATGTTATCTGTCATCTCCAGGGTCTAAAGTCATAAATCTATGGCCTTGACATAGATAGAGGAGAGAAGGAGGAGCTCTTTCCATTTTTAAAATCCTTCCCTTTATGAGGAATCCACTTGGACAGGGAAATACAGAAAGTATCAAATCGAGAATAGCCAAATTGTCCTACACAGTTTTCAGGAAGACACTATTATCTTTTATGTACATAATATTGAGTATTGGGAGGCTTGGATTTCCTTATTAAGTCAGGAGTCTGTCAAATTTAGCTCCCAGGGGACTAGAATAAACGTATTTTCTTTCTTTCTCCTCAACCAAATTCCATAGTTCTTCCCCTCCCATATTCCTCTGTTTGCCTGAGGAAGTGACTTTTCGCCCACATTCCCCACTTCCAAAAGTGGTAACTATTTTTTTATTAGCTGACACCCACTGCTGTAATGGAGACAGAAAGCAAGAACGTGGAGGGAACGGCCAGGCACTCCAAAGGCCACAATGAAGACAGTCAAAAATATGACCCTGGCTGGGACCGTGCAAATAGTGGGTCACCACTGCTCTCATGATGAGTAACATTAGAGTCCCAAGGGAGTATTTGGTGACTGCAAAAGTCAATCCTTGAGCTCATGATTCTTGGCCCAATTGTAGCATTCCCCTTCAGTCTTCTTATTTTTAGACTGCACCTCACCCCAGTGGCCTGAAAATGTCCATCTTGTTCCTTATCCAGAGAGGGAGGAGTGGATTTTACTATTCAAAGTCTATACGTGCTCCAAGCACAGAAGCTGCCATCTTCTTACCTGGGGCTTAATTCTCCTCCTCCTGTATATACACCCCCCCCCCCCAACAGATAATCACTGAGCCATTCTCCTTGAAAACTAACTTTGTGTTTGTGGAAATAAGCAATGAATTAGCTTTCTAAACATGGCACAGATACTTTCTCCATTGATTTACTAATATGTACAAGTATGTGTGAACTGTGAGTGAACATCAACAACAGAGAGACCTGTTCCACCCTCTCTCAGCATGGCAAACTTATGTGATCTCTTTGAATTTCCAATTTGAAATTGTGTGGGTTTTTTTCCCTTAATTCCCCACTAAGGAAGAGCAAAGTTCTTTGGAAACAAGTCACCATGTCACTCAGCCTTGATTTCAATGCCTATTCCTAAATCAGGAACATAAAATGTAAAGTTCAAACCAAAAAAAAGTCAAGTTCACTCAGCTGCCTATTGGAAGAAAGAATAATTCCAAACCAATTGACCTGCCTGATGGAGCAGACATCAAAGTTAGTTGGGCTAAAAAGTTCAACCCACAGCAGGAGAGAAAACCACATGACTAAGTTATCCACCTGAAAAGTGTGATTCGGGGTGTTGAAATTACATATATAAACTACAGTGGCCTATGAACAACAGGCAAAATAAAAAACAGCAAGCAGTTGATGAATATAAACACTTTTGTTGTGAATTCAAAGCATTTTATATTATTTTTTTTTTACTTTTATAGCTTTTAAGAACTGATTCTCTAAGAGGGGTGATATATTGCTCTTCTAGGTAAAAGGTCATAACCCTAAATTTATTTTTTTATGGAGTTTTACAGTTTCCACGAGGAAAAGGGCCAGACTCCAGCATGTGAAAAGCTGGCTGGTGTGGATGTTCCCCTACGGGTAGCAGGAAGAGTCTTTTTGCCTCCACCTTGCTTATACCTGGGAACATACAAAGAATAGAGATGGGGGCCATCCTTCCAGAAGGCCTTGGGAGATGTACTTTACATAGACAACTATTCAGGAGTCTAGGGAGGGGGGGATTTGGTCATATAATCCATACAACCAGTAATTGGAACAATTGTTTGAAATCCTCCCATTTGTTTCCCCCTCAGGTTCAGGGAATGGGGCTCAGTAATGAATAGTGCCCAGGCTCACACAGCTCTCATTCTGGTATTTTTAGGGATCACGTCTGCATTTTATGGCTATGTACACAGGACAAGACATGGGATGTAGGACACTCACAGGAAGGAAGCCTATCCCATTGCCATACTAACTATGCTACAGCTGCACAAAAGAGAAAAGGTGTGAGAAATCTATTAAGGGAGTTTTGTCAACAGTTAATTAGACTAATGTATTCACATATACATTTTCCTCTCCCATTTGAGCCAAGATCCAGTGTAGGGACATTGAAGATACTACCTGCAGAATACAGTAGATATTTTAAATTATGGAGAAATATGTTGGCCAACAATGAGAAATTCACGGGTTAGTGTGAGAGAACAGCTCCCTTGTCACAGATGGGGCAGGCAGCAGCTGCTAGCAATGGGACTTATGTAAGGCACTGCTCTCAGCTCTGGGCCCCCGGTGCCCAGTTTCCAGCCAGGATCCAAGGGGTCAGCATGCCAGGTGAATGAAATCCTGCCTTTGTTTGACTGGCCCAGAGTCTCTTGCTCTGGGACGTTCCGTGCAACAGAAACCCAGACACACTTATTATACAGAAACCCAGGAGGGGAAGAGGAAGGAGGCTTGTAGGTGCCAAAGGCAGTGGCAAAAACTGAATAGGCAAGAACTCTCTCCCAGCCAAGTCCACAGAGTGTCCCAAAGTCTCAGAGATTCCAGTCTATGAGGATGGGAGAGAGTGTTCTATAAAAGCAATCCAACTACTGTAATGCAGCACCCACATCAGAAATAACAGTTTTTAAACAGGAAGTTATGTACAGAGGATTTTTTTAAGTGTTTTAAAAACATAACTTATTATAGGTTTTTCATAATTTAGTATAGGTATTTCATTGTATGTATTAACTAGATTGAAACTGTTAGGTCTCTACTAAACAGACACAGACTATGTAGCACAGTAATGGCATTATTAATCCATCAAATTAATGAAGTCATAATTAAACTTTTAGGTGATGTCATGTAAATCACGTAATTATTTTTATTTCAAAAGTAGTAGAGAAATAGAAAATAAGAGAAAATTTTACTTATAGTATCCCTAATCTAGTCCAATCACCATTATATACAAAATAATTTTATGAGTTTTCATTGAGGTTAAGCTTCTCATATTTGAATTGTCCGTTCTTAGTCCTGATCCTCAAGAAGGCAATAACAGAGAATGGATGCTTTACTGGATATTTACAAACACTTGCACAAGTATAAATATGAGAGAAGCACAGTAACATTTTAAATCCAGCAAAATGCCAGATATTTATTGAAACCCTACTGCATATTTGACACTGCATTGCTATTATTATTATTGCACATCAAATAATCTGTGGCTCCCAGCTTCAAATATAAATGACATGATAAGTTCATGTTAGTAAGACTTCTCCATTTTAGTTGTTTCTTTGTTATATGGTGGCATGCCTGAAGATGTGCCTCCTTGTATCAAGGTTGTAGATACTTAGGAGGTGGAAGAGCTTTAACGTGAGAAGTAAAAGGATAATTAGCCTCAAAATTCAGGCAGGCAGTCAATAATATTTACTGAGTACCTACCCCATCGCAGTAGGGGCCTGTATGTAAGCTGGTTAACAAGCAGTTTCTGACCATCTACTCAGTATGCCGTAGATGAAGTGCTGTGGAAAATAAAAGAGGACATTGGAAGTCCATGCTCTGGAAGGATTTTCTTCTGAACACAAAACCCATACACGGGAATTAACTTGGGGGTACCGACAAAGAAACATGGGAAATTAGCATACTTCAAACTGAGTTTAGAAAATACATACAGAATATAGAATGCAAGAGCCATGAAGGTTGGGCAGGGTCTGTCCCAAGTGTCTCAGAGAGAAAGGAGAGGTGTAGGGGCTTACTCATTTCGCTGGGAAGTCACGTGCTTCATGATGCACTTCATTTCTGTGTTTCAAAGGTTTTATTTCTCTTTAATGGTGAAGTTAAAAGTGTAATCTGAATGCACTGTTCTCTGACACACTGTGGGAAAGCAGGCTGTGCATAAAGACCTGGAGAGAAATCTTAAATGACTTAGCACTACTGGCAAGGGATTATCACTCCTCCTACGAAGTTCTAGAACGACTCTCTAGGGCGCCTGGCTAGCCATGATTGGTGGCACGGGAAAGGAATGATCAGATTTGAAAGCGCTAAAAAGTCTTTTGTTTTCTTCTGGGATAGTACAGTTTTAAAGTAAATTACAAGTTTGTCAGTGGTTTTGGCTTTAATTTTGCAAATATATATGGAATGGGTAATGTGGACCCTGGGGGAGATGGTCTGTGATCCATCCCAGCTCTACGAGATGGAAGAATCTATAGTAAGCAATACTGGTAGCATCACAGAGGTGGGTGGTACCTAAGGTCTTCCTGGTACAGTCTGCAGAGAAGCTATCCCTTCCTTTACAAAATAAGAGAGCAAGATGGAGCCATTTCCAGATAGCTGAGAGGAGAGATCAGAGAGACAGGCAGCAGGGATTGCTGGAGGCCAAGGGTGAAAAAGAGATCTCTGTGATGAGTGCCAGGGAGGGGCAATGAAACTCAATGAAAACTTTGTAGCTGGGTTAGTAAGGCAACACCACCAGTGATGTCTGGCCCTGGAGTTTTGCAACCAAGTGTCAGAGTCCTTATAATAGAGATCTTCCGCAGGCTGTTCTTTCCTTTTCTTTCTTTCTTTTTTTTTTATAAGACACTGACTAAAAGAATATACTGCTATAAGTATATTCATGGTATGTACATTTCATCTGTAACTCCACTTCTTTCTCTGCTATTCAAAAGAATATTCCAGAAAATGAGTGAGAATAATTTTACATGGATATCCTTAAATCTACTCTAATGTAATATTTTCATTGAAATTAGCCTTCAGAGATTTAAAATCAAGCTACATTATTACACATATGGTTATTCACAACACTTATGTTCATAGAATGTAAAATACGATGCAGGTTTTAAATTATTTTATACTTTTTAAGTAGGTAGTAAATTATATAGAAAAATCACTTTTACATAATGAAAATCAGTTATGCAAAAATAAACTTAGAATTTATGAATGTATTTATATTTATTACAATATCAAGAATATTATCTTTATCACTTCTGAAAAGTATAATTTTTTAAACAGTGAAGGCTAATAACTGTTGAAGTCAAAAGAGAAGAGAAAAACACTGAAAGACTATGTGCATTTTCTCTTTCCTAAATCTCCAAAACATCACATGCACCATTGTTTCCAGCTTAACTTGGATAATTTTAAAATTCTGATTTCTCTTCACTATTTTGAAATAATTCCATTAAAGGTAGAATTGGTGCACTACAAATTCTATTTGTTCCTTGATGAGAAATGCAATTCTCCTCTGTGTACATAATTCTACATTCTATTTTAGACTTCTCTCAGGATTTCTTAAAAAGAATTATTTTCAATTCTTGGTACTTTATCCATTAGCAAGT
The DNA here is from genome assembly GCF_014898765.1 of Herpailurus yagouaroundi. Taxonomy (NCBI): domain Eukaryota; kingdom Metazoa; phylum Chordata; class Mammalia; order Carnivora; family Felidae; genus Herpailurus; species Herpailurus yagouaroundi. Next base: position 53,839,869 of record NW_024412396.1, read on the forward strand.
ACAGTTGCTAATAGCTCATAAATAGCAGCAGTACACTGAGAACCACTGTTTGAGAGGACTGGGCTCTTCAGTCCTGTCGTGAAGGGCAGAAAGCCAGAGAGAAAGCAGTCTTGAGAAGCAATGCTAGAGAGTTTGGGTGAGGCTGTCTCAAGAGCTAGCAAAATATAAATTAGCCCAATGCCCTGAAAGGGCAGCAGGAGATATGTGCAAATATCATAGGTTTTTACTATTAGAAAAAGAGATGTTGATACCCTTCTAGCAAATTCATGCAACACCTGGCATGTGTACATGTGCTGAGACAGAAACCAATGTAAGGCAACAGAGTAGTAACCATGATGAAGGCAGAAAGTTGTGTATATGAAACTGAACATGAATTAGTGTTATCTAGTGACTTGTAAACCAATATCTAGAGAAAAGAACCCAACAGAAGAAGACTATAGAACACTATCTATATCTATGGATAGAAAGATAGATAGATATAGAACTATAGATATATATAGAACTATAGAACTATAGATAGATGAAAGAAGAAAGAAAGAAAGAAAGAAAGAAAGAAAGAAAGAAAGAAAGGACACTATAGAGTGTTAGTGGGAAACAAAGGTAGCCAGATAGATAGTGAAAATCTGTTCCTAAGGAGTTTGGTAATTCCCAAGTGAAGAAGGATATGTGATTAAGTTAAAATCACACTTCTATTATTCTAATTACAGTTAGTTACATAAGAGTTTGCATCAAATGCCATATTTTTAAAACTCCAGTATATGACCTCCTTAACCCATCTGAATTAAGTATCTTACTTACAACGTTTGAAAATTTAAGGACTATGAAAACAAGAATTCTTGAATTTCAGTGAGCATTAACAAATAACTTGGTCATGATTTTGGTGCTCAAACAAAATCTCCATTGAGTTCTTCATAATGGGGCTTTATATTTATTTACTTATTCACTCATTTCACAAATATTTTGGGGCACTTATCATGTTCAGGACACTGTTCTAGACTTTAGGAATACAGCTGTGAACAAGGCAGGTAAGTTGTGCCCTTATCTGAGACTTAAATGGAAACATCCCTCTATATGGTTTTGCCAAGTGGGATTGCACTTACTGCATCTTGCAACCTTCTGCAGTCTCCTTAAATTGCAACTATCTTAGAAACATATCCGCATATGTTAAATCAGATTGCCAACACAGACTTTGAGCCAAAGCTGTGATTTTCTTATTTCGTGGTTTGAGAAGAGAGTTATATGGATGTGTGAACAAAGACACTCTACCCTTCATGAATAGGGAATTACCCAACACCCAAGAAATAGGCTGATTAGTTTCTTCTGCTCTGGCTAGATATTTGTGTGTGTGTGTGTGTGTGTGTGTGTGTGTGTGTGTGTGTGTGTGTAAACTCAGAGTGAAAACTAGGAAGCCAGAAGAAAAGGAAGAATGCTTATTAGACATTCCCAAGCCAATCTCCTGAATGTCCTTGTTTTATTTTGTTTTGTTTTGTTTTGTTTTCTTCTGTTTCTACTGAGTTTTAAACTTAAATCAGCAAAGGCAAGCACGCAGGCAAGAAATGTGAAAAAGAAAAAAGAATTCTGGCTGAGAAAAGACACCAGATTTTTATAATAAAAGAGTTTTCCAGTTATTAACCCATCCACAATGTCCTCAAATGAAAAATTCCCATCATTGCATGATAGTCTAGATTCTGTTCTAAATTGTGGACAAATGACCTTTTAAGGAATAAATCTTAGTGACACATAATTTGGGTGGCATTTACTTCAACACACAATTGGGTTGTGAATTGTCTTCATGTGTTTTGTTTTCTCTGGCAACTGGATTTCTTTGTTGTTTTTTTTTTTTTTTTTTTAATAAGCCTCAAACTTAGGGCCACATAAAAGGTAACTGCATATTTGCAATTTTTGTTCACATAATACGTGTGTTGAGTATGGCTTTGGAATGATAGGGGGGCAAATTTCTAGAAATTGAAGTATTAGGTACCACAATATGTATTTTAGAGTTGTTAATGAATCGTAAGTAGTAATTCCTTACAGACATTGTATAAGAAACAAATTTTATGACACACATATAACCTAGAAATAAATAAGCAAATGAAAACTTAAATGTTTTTTCCTGGTATCATCTCAATATATAACTGACCATCAACAACTTCAGTTGCTCTCATCTTTGTACTATTTATCAGACATGTCCACGGTATATATTAAAGTGTCCTTAGACAGAAACCTAACACCCTTCCCTCTTACCAGATTATTTTCTCTCCCTATTACCAAACTACAGTCAGCAAATTCAGTATTGGCTTGCCCCCACATTCTCATAACACACCCCGAGAGCAAAAAAGAATTCTGTCATTGATTAGAGATGTGTAAGCCATAACACTTTGAAGACATAGCCCTCAAGGCAGCCATGACCAATCCATTGAAGTAGCCACAGAGATGAAATCCTTTTGCCATCAAACAAACAACAAACCAAATTGAGATGATGAGTTTAATGAATGAGGTTAGCAAATGCTTCTGCCAGGAACATCAGATAATTATAAAGTTCAGTTAGTTATTTGCTGAGCATTTAGAATATCCTTAGCACTTGCTAGGAAAGGCAAGAAGTTAAAAAAACAAAGTGCATGTTATAGTGTAAGTCAAGAGTACTGCAACCTGAGGCAAGATCAACACATATGTTTTTTTTCTTTTTCTTTTGAGATAGAGAGCACACAAGTGTGTGAGTGGGGGAGTGGCAGAGGGAGAGAGAGAGGATCTTAGGCAGGTTCCATGCCCAGCACAGAGCCTGATGCAAGGCTCAATCTCACGACCCCAAGAACATGACCTGAGCCGAAATCAAGAGTTGGACACTTAACTGACTAAGCTACCCAGGCATCCCAATTTCAACATACAAAAATGAAAAAATGTGTTATCCATTGCATAGGTACAAAGAAGAGCTAAAGAGATTTAAAACACTGAAATCAGCAAGGTCTGGAGTTATGAGTAAAATTTTCATGGATGAAACTTGAAATGGAATTTAAGCTGAATAATTTTTAACTAGAAAATGGGGAGTTAGAAGAGCATTCCATGCTAGAGGGGAAAAATCTAATAAAAAGCAAAGATGTGGGACTAGGTATGGAATAGTCATCAAAAAAAAAAAAGACTAGAATCATCAGGAAGGAAGGAACAAGGCAGAAAACCAAACAGTAAGTGGGAAATAAGATAAAGTAGGTCTTATAATATAAGACCATACACCCAGACAGGCATATTTAGAGTTAATACTGGAGGTAAGGAGCCCCTCCAAATGTTTTACAATTTCAAATTAATTCATTAAGTTTTTATAGGTAAGCCCTGGTGTATGAATTAGAATCTGCCCTCCACCCCACCTACTCATTAGCTTAAACATTAACCTCTGTGCCTCAATTTCTTTATTTGTAAAACAAGGATCACCAATTTCTTTATTTGTTAAAAAAGAAAACAATATTACCACCAGAGCGTGGAGATGAGGACAAAATGATTTAATATTGGCAAACTTCTTAGAACAGTGCCAGAAACATTGTAGGCACTCTATGGATGTATTAAATAAATAGAAAGCACAGCATGGTTTACAGAAATAAGAATAGACCTGAGATGCACATGGCAGAACCTTACCTATGATCTATCATCTTTTCTTTGATTTTTTTTTTCTTTACTCCACTTAAAAGTGTCAAGGAGTGTCCTCTGGTTAAGAATGAGTGACTCTTGGGTGTGAGGACATAAATCAGGTTCTCATAGGCAATTGGGAGGGCTGAGGAAAAGAACATAACCTTATAATGTTTTCAAAGGACACTTTGTTTTATGTTCCTAGAGATGAAAAGGTGGCTTAAGCAAACAACCAAAATAACCTTGGTTTTCACTGAATGTAGAAATGAATTCTCATATGTATTTTCTCAATTCCACACTATGAGATATACCATCACACCAATAACAGAGGCTCCAAAGGTCACAAGCTCCCTATTTTAATATGGAATGTTATAGTTTAGAAAGAATGTTTTCATAAATTGGCTTTCAGGACAATCCCCACATCCCTGGAGGGTGAATGGAAGGGATCCCTTTGCTTCATTTTACAGATAAAATACTGAAATTCCAGCCATAGGTGAGGGGTCAGATCTGCCATTTCATACTCTAAAGTTCTTATTCTTGGCCATTCTATCACTTAGACCTTGTTCTTCCCAGTGTCTTAAATATGTGTTCTATTCTCTGCCACTTCCAAAGAAATTATCTTGAGAACATCACTGATGTCCTCCTATTTTGTCATCTACCTGAAGGAAGCAACCTAACTTTGCAATAAGTATTTCCATTTTGGCAACCTCCGGTTGAAAACTGCTTTAGAACTCTTCGTCAAACAATCTGAATCAAATGAATGTGCTTAGTCATTAGGTGAGCTTTGTGATTAGTTGCCATAAAACTAGTCTGGGCCAGGTGGGGGCCAGAGTGATACAGTGGCCAGAAGTTCCCTCTATCCTCCACTGCACATTATATATATGAGACCAGAAATGCAGAGTCTGAAACTCCTCTGAGACTTCTATGAAATCTTGGGGAATCCTTAAGTTCCTCCAAAGTTACAAAGCAAGCAAACAAGGCAGTGAGGCAGTGAGTAGGGAGTGGAGGAGAGGTGTAGGGGTGGCAGACAGTGTGTTAGTGCCCTCCTGGTCTGGTTCCAGGGTTCTATGGAGGGTGAAATGTGCTAATGTATGTGAAATTGCCACACTAACTTCAAGGGGCCTTGTGAATGCTAGGGACTATTACAGAGAGTATTGAATATGTCTTCCACTAGCTTCTTATTGCATCAACTGTTTACAAGGTTGTGTTTTCCCTCTAAAGTGAGTACCAAACATTTGATTAAATAAAACTTTACAAACACCTCTGCCAGTGACTTCCCTCCTTAGCACATGCTCATTTTCCTCCCCATCAGTGCTCACTTGCCTTTTGCGGAAGGGGTCGACTGACTTGCCTAAGAAACTGTTCCCTTTGCTCAACTCTCAAACTTACATAAAGGAAACTCTCACTACTCACTATTTTGCTCACCATTAAAGCAACACTGCAAATAACATCAAAGTGGTGTCATCTCCATATACATTTCAAACTGTAAGAGTCTGGGGCGAAGTACCCAGAAGTGGACGAAGAACTCCATTACCATCTAGAACTTTGACAATTTGCCTAATTATGGAAGATCTCATGCAGGGAAAATAGACTCATTCTGCCCAGACCTAGTGAGATCAATTAAATTCAGAAAACAATTTAAAATTTTACCAGAAATGGCTCTTTCTGGTGGCAAAATCAACTTGAGAATCCCAAATTCAATAGATACTTACTGAGTACCTAGTATGTGCAAAGCACTATGAATACTAGAAAAACAATATGTACAAAGCACTATGAATACTACAAAGACATCATCCCTACTTTTAAGAAAACTGCAACCACGGGTAGTATATAAAGACACATACATCATAGATTAAGTTTCACTGGAATGCAGGATCCTGATGGAAAAGTAATGGGGAATAAATTCAGAGTCATACTGTAGGAGGCTCAGCATAGAGAGTGCTAGTTTTTTGAGTACCTATTACCTAGTACTACTACTATCCAGTATCTCATACAATCTTCCCAAAAGTCCTGAGAAGTAACTGATATTACCTCTGTCTCATAGATGAACTATATTTCAAAGATATGAAATAACTTTCCCCAAATCATCCAACTAGAAATAGACTGAGCTGGGATTTGAACTCAAGCCCCTTTGATGCCAGTGCTCATGGAATTTCCATGTTTCCTCACTTTCTCCCAAAATGTCTGCATAAGAAATTTTCATAAAATCTTGGGCAATTAGGAGTCACTGAAAATTATTGAGCAGGAGAGTAAAAGAATAGATTTGGGTGTTTTGAAAGATCAGTTTGACATTAATTAGTAAAATGGATTAGAAACAGGGGAAGATAATAAGGGAGACATTTAAAAAGCTATTTTAATTGTCTGGCTAAAGGAAATGAAAGTCTGATCTAGATCAGTGGTAACAAGATGGAAAGGAAGGGAAGGAGACAAGAGATACTGCAAATTTTAATTTATTAAATGTGGTAAATGTCTAGCTGTGGAGGAAACTAAACTGAAATGAGATGGGTCACAGCTGGATGTAGTGAATACCTCTATGACAGATGCCTTCTAAGGGCACACTGACCTTGTGTTGACCTGTCAATGAGACAAACTCCTTTTTAATTGCAAATTTCCATGATTTTAAGGAAGGTCTACATAGGGTCAATTTTATTGGAAAATTGTAGAGATGGACACCAGGGTAATCGCACCCTTGGCCAGATTTCATAGTCCAGCTCTTCAAAATTTATTCAAAGAATAATACTTAGTCCCAAATGTCCATTGACCCCAACTTAACATATGTAGTAAATGGTTGTCTTGTCACAAAAAAGTCTACCCAGTTGGGTGACAGGCATTCTGGTCAATTAATCAACTGAAGTTCAGGCCCTAAACTCGTAAGACAACTTTCAAGCATTTTAAAATAACTCACTTTCATTTAAAAAATAATAATAAAAGGGGAGGAAAGGCAAGAAAAGGAACTGAGTTTCAAAAGATGTTTTCCAAGATAATGTGCAAATTGAAAGCTTTATAGACAGTCATTTTAGGTGTTACTTATCTTAAATTAATGGAACCTGCTAGCTCTAAGAATCTTTCTGGTCACCTAGGATTTATTTCACATGTTGTTATCAAGTGGCAATATATAAAACACCAGATCTAATATTCAAAATGCTTGTAATAGCAAAGTCCTTCCTGCCAATTTTAATAGCATTAAAATGACTACACACGTCTAGCAAATCTGCTGGCTTCCAACAGCTGGAATCAGACCAGATTCACCTTCTGTCTGCTGCATGAAGCCAGAACTTGAAGACAGGAAAAAAAATTAGTACTGGTATTAATTCTGACCTCCTGATCTTCTCTTACCCCTGTTAGACTAAACTTATAAAGTCTACATTTCCCATCATTCTAAGAAGGGACAGCTGGTCAGCAGAACACAAGGGTACCTAGGGCCTTGTAAAATCACTGACATGAAATTACGAGAGGTATAAATGAGGGAGATGCCCCTTTTTTATGTACGTGGAAAAGAGATCAGACTTCATCTAAAGTAATACATACAAAACTGAGAAAAACATAGGAAAGCCCCTCTAGGGTATTGGGATGGGAGCCAAAATTATCTAGAATGGATTAGCAATGTGGTAGATACTGAAGAGAAAGGACTAGAATGAAACTGGGCAGTGAAGTAAGAACAAGGGAAATAGGTAAAGAAGAGAGAAGCATTTCTAAGGAAGAACCTGGTCATATCAAAGCAGGCTCTTTAGTCAAATATCCATGCTAGGTATGCCCTGAGGAAATGAAGGAAAAGCAGAAATTTCAATGGAAATGCAGGGAACTGTATGATGAGGCATCTGGGTGCACATCCTGATCAAGTTAGTAATTAATTTGAACAAGTTACTAAAATTTTCTAGTCCTTAGTTCCTCAGCTGTAAAAATGGTCCCTTTCCACTCCATGGATCTGTATTTTTCAGATTTAACATCTATGATTTTCTTTCTTTTTTTCTTTTATTTATTTTGTTTACATTTATTCATTTTGGGGAGACAGAGAGCAAGTGGGTGAGGGGCAGAAAGAGGAGACATAGATTCCAAAGCAGGCCCCAGGCTCCAAGCTGCCAGCCCAGAGCCAAAGGCAGGGTTGGAACCCACAAACTGTGAGATCATGATCTGAGCTGAAGTCAGATGCTTAACTGACTGAGCCACTCAGGTGCTCCTAACATCTAGGATTTTCTAATATAACCTCTAGGAGTTGAAAAACTGGTAGAGCCTTCCAAAATTATTGAGTCCAACTCCTATTTCTGGGCCTTAAAAAGGACAATAAAGTGAGCATGGAATTTTGAGATTGTATGATTTTCATTACTTAATCCTATGCTTAGAGCATTTTGATAAATGTAAATTAACAAAAAGTTTATCAACATATATATGTAAGCTACCTTTAAAGTTTCCTTGAACACACCTTAGGACCTGAATAAAAGTTATACATGCAAGGGGTGCCTGGGTGGCTCAGTCGGTTGAGCAAGCATCTGGCTTTAGCTCAGGTCATGATCTTGAGGTCCATGAGTTCCAGCCCTGTGTTGGGCTCTGTGGTGACAGCTCAAAGTCTGGAGCCTGCTTCAGATTCTGTCTCCCTCTCTCATTGACTCTCCCCTACACACTCTCTCCCTCTATTTCAAAAATAAAAATAAACATTAAAAAAAAATTTTTTAAGTTATACATGTAACTAACTTTGGGAAAAATTGATGTGGAAAATCCAAACTTATAAAACCAATGAGTTAAAGGGCAATTCCTTCATAGAGCAATTCACCCTAGCAATCTTCTGTGTGGAAATTTTCTCTTCCTGGAGGATTTAAAACATTTTCAAACTGAATTTTGTAAAGCAAAAACAAATTCCAATAGGAAATTTTTGTATAAAGCTAAGTGTCTCCAGTAAAACATATTCAGAAAACTGTTCTAGAGTTTAAAATGTTTTGTATCAGGGTCAAGTTCTGAAATTACAAAAACATATCTGTATTTTGTTATAGATATTTTACTAAAGATCTAATCTCACTGAGAGTAAATGTCAAATTCCATAAATGACCTAAAGCCCTACAAGACCTCTTCCTCTCACCCTCCTGGATACCATGCATCTTCATCTCCTGCTAACTTCTCCCATCTCCTCCCCACTCCCATTTATTTCCCCACAACCAGGCTGGCCTTTTCACTGTTCTTGTAATGTGCTATTATGCTCCCACTGCAGAACCTTTGTGCTTGCTCTTCCCTCTGATTAGAATGCTCATCCCCCTAGATATCCAAATGAATTGTTCTTTCCCTCTTAGTCGGAGTTGTCCCTGGAGAACCTATTGAAAATTGCAAAATGCTTTTCCAGTTTTATTTTCTTCCCTTAGAACACATTACTAATACATTAGAAATTTGACTTCTGTGTGATGTTTATTGTAAGTTCCATGAGGTCAGGTGTGTGATCTATTTTGCCTTATCTTTGGTGCCCTGAACAGTATTTAGCATAAAGAAGGATATTTATTTACTGAGTTAATAAATAGTCAAAAATGATGGCATATGGATCATGGGTCTTCTCCATTTCTAATTCCTAAAAAAGATAAAGAGATGGCTAAAATGTCATCTCCCCATTCATTTTACAAACTATCAACCTATGAGAGATAGACCAAGGGTATCCTTATTTTAGGAGACTGTTGTGAATTACATAATTAGAAATGCATATTTGTGGAGTCCCCTAATTTTTTATGAATCATGTATCTTTAGTCTTGATTCAAAATAGTTCAAAACAGATTTTATCAATTTTACCCAGATAAATGATATATTTATAGCTGAGTGGAAATAATAACATTTATTAGTCAGTATGAATATTAGTATTTAATAAGTTGAATTGTTCTCAAGAATTCTGGGGGTTGTTTCAAATGGAGAAACATCTCAATTTGAGCCAAAAATTTTGAGAGTCCTGGGATCATATTTGGTCCCATAAAATCCTAGAACATTGTGGCTTATTAAAGCATGGTTTGCTTTCTTCTCAACCATTCCCTTTTAAAACTTACCTACACAGATACTACATCTTGCTTAATAATTGATGTTGTTCATCTAGAGGTTTGCCCCCATTAATGGCAGCTGCAAAAAACTTAATGTCCAATTCAAATTCATCAAAGATTGTGAATCTTTTCTGAAAGTATGGCTTTGTTTCCACTGTATAGAAGTGATTCTACTGAAATAATCATACCTTACTAATGGAAAACAAGGGCAGTAGAAAGCCATCAATTTCCTTGACATGGTTTGAAAATAGGTGCAAGTACTTCCTTGAATAAATCCATAATGCTCTGATCTCTCTTTCCTCACTGTTTTAAGGTTTTTTGGTGTGTGTTCAGTTGTCTTCAATGTCAATCACAATGTGTCCACTGAAGAACAACAATTCTAAAGGCCTTTCTAATGTAGGTTATAGAAAGAATCCTATTATAGGTTATAGAAAGAAGATATTTGTCTAGTTGTTTCTTCATATAGAGTAAAAGTTTTCATTTTATTTTAGCATTTTCCAAATGTTCCACAAATTGGTGATTATTAATAAAGGACGTGCATATCAAGAAAATTCACCATTTTGATCTCTCCCTTCATTATACTTTATAATTAAACTAACTTGCAATATTTGGCACCCACTTTTATAGAGTGATAGAGAATTAGTAAACTAACTTTCTTTTTAACTTAAACATTTGTAACTTTCCTTTGTCCTCTTTCATTGATAAACAGAGTCAATTTTTCCATGCTTAGGCTAAACATCTCAAATTCCTTATAAGTAGGGGGTTAGACCACACTGGTTCATGTATACCAGCCAGTCTGATAAAACCTATTTTGCTGAATTCTCAAGCATGAAGCCCCCTGGGGAAAGGTAAGTTGGATTGGGCCTGTGGAATGAGTTTTGGAGTAAGCCCTGAACTATGAGTCAGATGACCTGAGTTTCTGTCTTATATTGCCAGTTACTAATTCTGGGAGTATGGACAAGTCATTTAACCTCTGTGAGCTTCAATTTCCTTATAGTAGAGGGGGAAAATATTGTGGGTTTTTGTATTTCACAATCAGAGGGATATATGGGGATTGAACAAAACAACACTGTTTTTAGTGCTTTATGAGCTGAATACTATTACATTAAAAATGTGATAAATTATTAAAATTGTTCCAATTATGCCAGCTGAAGTTTGGTCCATGTCTCATTTCTGGCTGAGCTACATTCTCTTCTTTATCCTTTGGCTATTATCTTACACAGTCCAGAAGGTGCACAAACTATTTTGCTGCACTGGACATTAGTGATGTTTAATATTGTTGAAAATACATACCTTTGAGAATGCTTTTTTCTCTGAAATTTCACTGTGATTCTTTTCCAGTTAGATCAATCCTGGGCAAAATATGCAACAGTATCTCCAGCACCTCCCATTATCTTTCTGGCAACACTATCGCAGGCTTCTCAGTGCCCTTCTTTTCTCTAGGGAGTCTACTGCTTCATCTGGCTTTGATGCCAAAAGAAACCCTTAATCCAGCAACAGTGGCGCTCCATCCTGGATTGCCTATGTAAGTACCACCCTCACTGGCCTCCCATTCTCTAATACCATACTTCCTAATGCATCTGGCTAGAGCTCCATTCTTGGCAAATAGAGCCAATCTGATTAACTAATTAGCCCTGAGTTAATAGTGGAAATAATGGCTTAATATGTTTTCTTCACACAGGTTTACAACCTACATTTTATTATGTGTTTGTCATGCCTTACTTCAAAAGCCATAGGGTTTTTCTAGGGTTCTTTTCTCTAAGAGGAATCCCCCTCCCTTCTTCCTTTCCTTTATCTAGTTAATACTTATTCTGCTTTCACTAAAGAAGTTTTCTTTGATCTCCCTTATTAAATTTATTCCTTCCAATGTAATTTCATATAGCATCATGGGTTTACTTTTCTTCATGTCATTTAGTATAGCTTTAATTTTACATTTATTCACATATTTTTTTAATGACTTTCTCCCCAACCCATGCTAAGCTCCAAGAGAGTATAGACTATCTTAATTTTACTTTTCATCTTCATGCCCCAGGCCTAGAAAATTGGAGGTACTCAATAAATATTAAATAAATTAACAGGCTCATATATGAAAAATTCATTTTTTTTTTATCACAGAGATTTTACCTTTGAATCATCTCCTGAGGGTGGTCAAGGAGAGTCAGTGGGAGTTCTTATATGCAAGCAAAACTTGACCCTCAGTTTGGGTTTTTTTAAATAAGAGTAGATTTATTTGAAGGACTTTGAGGGTAGATGGCAGCCAGAACTTACAAACAATCAACTGTGTGCTGGGAGATCAGGTTTGAAAACAGTAGAAAATAAAATAACTCTAAATTATTGAACCCAGAAAAGAGGACACACAACTATTTCATGGGCAAGAAAAG
>NW_024412396.1:53851876-53868170 GCF_014898765.1 Herpailurus yagouaroundi
GAACCCAGAAAAGAGGACACACAACTATTTCATGGGCAAGAAAAGTGGCCTAAATGTTTCTTCTGTGCCACTGGCACTATTGCCTCTCCTTTCACTGTAACTAATGCCCTCATTCCTGTGTTAAAATGAACCTGGCCTCTAAATACTAACACCTTTGTTTATCACTAAGAGTCATTGTGTGTCCAGTCACCCAGATTCATAAAAGCTTAGAGGTAACAGAAGAAAATACTTCTGCCATATCCTGTTTCACTAAGCTTAGGTTATGTGTCAAACACAGCTAGAAGTATCTTTAGTGGGAAGAGACCATATGTGGCTTAGATACCCGGAATTATAATCTAACCCAGATTGTTTCCACTTCGGAGAGAGAATTCCATGAGAACACTGAAGGGATGGGTGCTGAGCATCAGAAAATCTCATCAACATAAGTAAGCAGTCAGTTAGTATAATACTAGCTCTATTTATTAAGAAGAAATCTGAAAATGGCAGAAAAAGTTAGAGGCAAACATTCAAAATCCCTCCCATATGTCCAAGAAAGAAGTATGAAAAGCAGAGATGGTTAAGTCCCCACAGATTGAGATGTTAAGGTTAATATGGACATGGCCAATATTTCCACAACAAAAGATTCAGTTAGGAATTAGAATTCCAATGAGGCTCTCCATCTATTTGGTGACTAATCATCTATGACCAGCCAAGATGGAATAATATCTTCCCCAAATAATCCTATGCCAAAAGTCAGAAGCAGTTAGAGCAGCAAACAAAATCCCTAGCTTTCTTCATTTTATTCTTCTTAATGCATTCAGATTCTAGTAAATTACTAGGGCAATAACAAGATGTTATATCTAATGCTCAATACATTGGCCAAAAGAAATAGATTGCTTTCTTTCAGATGCTGTTCTACAGAAACTTCCATAGTTCTTTGATCCTTCCATGTAACTGCGCTCCACATCTATATTCTGTGTTCTGTTTTTGTTTTTTATAAGTATATCTATTTTCTGTTCTTTTTTTTAGGTTTATTTTTATTTATTTTGAGAGAGACAGACAGAGCAAGTAGAGGAGGGGTAGAGAGTGTGGGGGGAGAGAATCGCAAGCAGCCTTCACACTGCCAGCACAGAACCTGACATGGAGCTCAAAGTCACTAACTGTGAGGTCATGACCTGAGATGAAACCAGGAGTCCAACACTTAACTTACTGAGCCACCAAGGTGCCCCCTATTCTCTCCTTTTGTGATTTATCTCTTTTAATCTACAATGTCCTTCCTATTCATTGGTTTAGTTATTGAAATTTAAAACTGTCAAACAGCTAATAGCAAATGTTAGGAAGGATTCCTTCTTCCTGGCCAGCATGACCCAGCCCTATACTTGTCTTCTTCTGATAAATGTGCTTCTACTTTCCATTCCCTGTCAGCATGTGCCTTTTGCTGTTCTTGTGGGGCAGGATCTTGTCCATATCTAGTGTTGTAAGAGACTCAGAGATAAAGTCTGCCCTAGGGTTCCAAGCTTTCATACTAGCCTCCATTATGAACATGGATTCATTTTATAAGGTGATGTGCTGTTGTTCATTTGCCATTTGTTTCATTTCTAATTGTTTAAAACTTCAGTGAGAAGAGTGGTGCTATTGGAGAAGCCTTCAGAAACCAAAACACCAAACCTTTTCCACCTAATTTTAACTCAGCAGTATCCTTATCTCCATATTTGCCTCTCTCTGTTAAGAGTATAAAATCTAGGGGAAACTAAGGAAGAGAAATGAAGTACTTAGGGCTCTTGTCTAAGGCTGGTAGATTAGGTACATTCCTCTGGTCTAGAGGGTTTTTTGCATAGGATCAGTCCCGAAGAAATCATGTGAGTTTAAAGTGAGAACATCTGGCTGGTAAAATCCACAGAGGTTAAAGAACTGGTGCTCATCCCAAGTGTGCCATCACCGATGTTATGAGGAATGTTTATTATCTTGTATTCTCTAGTATGCATTGCAAATGGGCACCAGGTGCTCTAGTCCTCTTCTGTCACACAATTAGTAGCAAACCATGCATGGAGTACAATTGCTTGGCCCCTGAGTGATTTGGCTCTCCAGACTGAAGAGGCCAAGAGCAAGCTGGCACTTCCTCCACCACTCAAATCACAGCTGGCTACCCTATTCACAGGACTCCATCCCAGCCTCATCAATGTGTGTCCAGCCTGTTGAAGCTTATAGGAGCTTGGAGGGAACAAAGAGGAACATTTTAGATTGATTGTTTTCAGGCACAATTCACCACACTGATTGTTTGTCTATAAAGGGAAGTGACAGTGGGTCCTAGATTTTATTTGCAGAGGGTTTTTATACCCATAGAGTCAGTCATTCAAGATAGTTCTGCAAAGGATGATTCATATATTTCAGATTTTTAATGGCAAAAAATAAACAGGAAAAAACACTTATGTTGAAAGCACGAATTGGGTCCTTAGGTTCAGAATGGCTTTGGCCATTCATCTGCATGATCTTTCAAAAAAACATAAATCACATTATGTCATTTACCTGCTTAAAATTCCCAGTAGCTTCCCTTGTACCTAGAATAATCCAAACCTTACATGTAATGTTCATTCCTGCCATAGGAACCATTGCACAAGCTCTTCCCTCTGCTTTAGATACTTGCTTTTCCCTCTCCCAACACTTTAGACCTAACCGGCTCATTCTTATCATTTGGTTCTCAACCCAAATGTGACCTCCTCAGAGAGATCTTTTCTATTTTATTTAAAGAGGCACACTCTTGCAAATCAAAACCATAATAAGATATCATCTCATACTTGTCAGAATGATGAAATAAAAAACACAAGAAACAGGTGTTGGCAAGGATGTGGAGAAAAAGGAACATTTGTACACTGTTGATGGGAATACAAACTAGCACAGCCATGGTGGAAAGTAGCACGGAATTTCCTCAAAAATTAAAAAAGAAATACCATATGGTCCAGTTATTCCACTACTGAGTATTTACCCAACAAATATGAAAATACTAATTCAAAAAGATAATATGCCCTATGTTTATTGTGACATTACTTACAATAGCCAAATTATGGAAGCAGGCCTAAGTGCCCATCAACAGATGAATGGATAAAGATATGGTGTATATATATACAATGGAATATTACTCAGCCATAAAAAAGAATGAAATCTTGCCATTTGTAACAACATGGATGGACTAGACAGTATAATCCTAAATAAATAAGTCAGAAAAATACCATATGATTTCACTCATATGTAAACAAAGAAACAAAGAAAAAATAAAGACAAACCAAAAAACAGACTCCTAACCACAGAGTACAAACTAATGTTTACCAGAGGGGAGGTGGGTAAGGATATGCATGAAATAGGTGAAGGAATTAAAAGTACACTTACCATGATGAGCACTGAGTAATGTATAGAATTCTTTAATCACCACATTGTACACCTGAAAAATTAATATAACACAATATGTTAACTGTACTGGAATTAAATTTTTTAAATTATCAAAACATTAAAAAGAAAAGAAGTATACTCCAACTCTTGTCATTCTTAGGCTTCTTTTATTTTTGTTTTTGTTTCCATTTATTGGCTGTCTCCCTCACTGCATGTGGGCACGTAGCTTGATCGTCATATTCACTATGATAGCCCCACACCTTGGAATAGTGCTGGCTGTTATATGATAGGCACTCAGATGGCGTTGTTGAAACATAGCAACTCAAGCACTTTCAATGAAAATTTGAAATATATATACAATAACTATAACAATATGTCGTATGTTAACCTCTCTATATCTGGTAATTGCATCAGTTAATACCATTTGGTGGAGTAGAACAGTAAGCTTAAGATTAATCACCAGTTGCTCTCCATAAATCTCTACATAGTACTATAGAACCAGTATCCCAAAGGAAGGAAATCTGGACAAAAATTATACATGTCCGTTACATAGCCCTTTGAACAAAATATCCCCAGTGTGCCTGCTACATTAGTCAATCACTCCTTACTTTTAGCAACATGGTGAGAAATAGAGGAGTCTAGACAGAAGAAAAAAATACTGATAAAATTTTTGGTCATATCTAAGTTTCTAGAAATAATAAGCAGTAGATTTGATCAATGCAGAACCTTAATTTGGGGGGGGATATATGAATCAATACTAATTCATCAACTTTATTATTTTTTTGTTATTTCCAACATTCTGTGTTACATCATCTTAAAGTGATGCTATGACACACATAGGTAATGGATATGCATAAATAATGTTTTGATTTAGTTTCACATTGAACTTTTGAGTAATCAACCTTAAAAATAATAATCAGAAAACCAATTCTCATGATGCAGAATTTTAATTTTTAAATTTTCCATTTTTTAACCTAATGTTGATTTCTTCAAATTCAATCTTAAACTGTTATGCATCATAAATGAGACAGGACACATATTCAACCTCAAATCTCTTTTAACAACTAGATTATATCTGCATGTTTATGTGTGTACATCGATATAAATGTAGACCATTCTCATGGATCCTTGAAAGAGTTCCAAAAACCTATGAAAGTTTCTTATTTCTGAAGCTCCCAAATAGTATTAAGGCTCTTTTAGTTACAAGCAACAGAAACCCAAGTAAAACTAGATTAAGTTCATACTTAAGGAAACATATTGGTGCATGTTACTGGCAAGTAAATCAAAGTACTTCAAGAATCAGGGAAAGTGCTCCTGAAACAAGAGTCTTCAGTTCTGGAAATGGAACCTGAGATCACAGTTGTCAGGTCTTTCTTACTTTTCATGCATCTCATCTCTGTCTCACTTTGTTTCTTTTTATATGTTGATTGAGTTATTTCCTACTATAGAGAAGATTTCTCCATGTGCCTCTGAATGTAACACTCATCAGCTTAAACTTAGCACAGAAAATGAAATATTTTCTTTTTTCCAATGTCCTTGTATCCATCCCAGGGAAAGATTCCAATTGCTCCTGCTTTAATTAAATGCTGACTGTTGTGACCAAGGTTGGCAGAGTCCATTAGCAAGAAGCAAGAAAAAAATAATACTATGACAGGACATTTCAAAGGCTAAGAATCAAACTTTCTTTCCTGTTATCATTTATTGAGTATGTCCTTAGTATTAGGCATTAGACTATGTATTGTCAACATGATAAAATGCACAATTCCTAGCACATTAATTTACACACTTGCTTAATACTATTTTTGCATTGAGCTAGGAACTCCAAATAACAAAGATTTAAATAGCTATTTTTTTCCCTCAGTAGATTCATAATATAGTTTGAGAATCAGGCCATGGACATTAAAAGAATCATAGGTAACGACTTATAAATACCAAATGAGATATGCAGCTGATTAATGCCATAGAACTTTTCAAGGGGGTCAACATTATTGGAACTAAAATAACCTGGAAAAAGTTCATAGAAGAAATAAGAGCCTGCGCTACTGACATATCAAAAAACAGCACCTCAATAAGCAGAGTCACCATCTTTTCTGAAGCTAATATTTCCATGCTGTTTAAATGTGCCAGCTATGACTGATATCCATGCAGGAAGCCAGAATTCTACAGCCCTTGTTCAGCATCTCCCTCCAGAAATTCAGAGTGGACATTGAGCCCCCAATTCACGTACTGTTTTTCTGGCTTTAGAGTCCTGGGTAGTAAGAGATGTACATAAAGACAAATAACCACATAAAGATCTGAGTATCTGCTTCATAATGGGCTAAGCCAGGGCTCTTTCATCACTGCTAAGCTGAAACAGGACAGAGTTTTGGTTTGTTTTTAATTTTTAATTTGTTTATAATTTCCTAGGATGGCTGTAACGAATTACTATGAAATTCAGGATTCAAGAAAAGTTATAAATTTATTCTTTCACAATTCTGAAAAACAGAATCCAAAATCAAGGTGTTGAGAGGACCATGCTTTCTTGGAGGTTTCTAGGTGAGAATCTGCACTTGCCTGTTTCAGCTTCTGGTGGCAGCAGGCGTTCCATGGCTTATGGAAACATAACTCCAATTTCTGTTTCCATGTTTACATGGCCTTCTGATCTGTGTTTCTGTCTCAAATCTCCCTTTGCCTTATAAGGGCCCTGTCATTGGATTTAAGACCCACCCTAAATCCAGGATGACTCCATCTCAAAATCCTTGACTTAGTAACAACTTCAAAGAGCCTTTTCTAAAATAGAGTCCAATTTATATGTTCTTGAGATTGGGACTTGGATATATATTTTTTGGCCACTACTCAATCCACTACACCCTGTATTGAGAATAGTTGGCCCCATTCGACTTACCTACCCAGCTACATACAAGAAGCCAGAGAATGGCAGGTCCCACTTCAACCTGAGTGGGCTTAATTTCAGAAGAAAAGGAGAAAAACAGAGGACGGGGGGCCATGGGTCTGAGCACCTTTCCAGTCCAAGAGATCAAGACAGCAAGGCACTTCTATTCCTGAGTAGTACCCTCCCTTGAGAAATAAGTCTCTCTGGAAGTAGAGTTTTCACCCTTCAGAGTCATGACTCCTTGTCTTTAAGGAACAATCAGAAACATATAGAAAGTGAGACTGGATGTTCATTCCAAACCATTTCCTACCTTCTGAGGAGGAAAGAGTCAGTCCTCTACTCTATGGAAATTTATGAAAGGAGAATATGGGTTTTGAACTGACACCTCCTATTCTGGCCTTAAAAAGAAAAGCATTAACATGAAAAGCTAATAATACAAGTCATCTAGAATGTTTGGAAAACTAGACCCAGGCTGAAACATAGATATATTTATTTATTCATTTAGTCATTTATTCAGCAATGTGGGCTAATCACCATTTATGTTCTGCAAATACAGTGGCGGTAGTCCCTGTCCAAATGGAGGGTAGAGTATAACTAGTGGAACAACATATTATAATGGCATCTTTCATTGTCTAAGTGTTGATATATGGGAGCATAGACCTGGGAGCATATCACTTAGCTGTGAAGGGGTTAGAGGTAGTAGTGGCATTAAGGTTACATTCAAAAAGAAAGTATCTGGGTAAAGGGAAGCAAGGTGGGGCAGGTGAGAGAGAACCTGGAACTGCAGCAGCTGGTGAGATAAACAGACATTAGAACAAAAGGACCTTGTAAACATGGTAAGGTGTTTGGACTTGTCCTGTAAGCTTTAAAGAGTCACTAAAGAGCCAGTGACCTAATTAGATTTGCATATTGAAATGCTCATTCTGACTGCAGCATGAAGAATTGATTAGGGAATACCAGAGGTTCAGGGGCCAATTAAGAGCTCTTGTGATAAAATGTGGGTGTTTATTGGCATGTTAGATGCCAAAATAAATCAAATCCTCTGTGAACCTCCTATTTATTTATCTCTATCTCAAACTCTCCAGTATGCGGGCCACAATGGCCAGTTCAACATAGAAAGAAGTTACAGTGCTGCTTGAACTCCATAGAGAGACATGTTGGGGCTTAAAATTGGAAAACATTTTAAAGAAAGAAATCATTGGCCTTTGTAAAGTAAAAGTTAGCTTCAGGCAAAGTTGGATCTGCGGATTCAAACACTGTCATCAAGAATAGGTCCTTCTCCTTTCATTTCTTAGTTCTTCCCTCCCTGGTGTTGACATGACCCTTGGTCAGGTCTTCTCCAAGGGGTCGTCCCTTACATTAATCCAAGGGATGCATATTCCTAGTTTTATGATCAGCAGAAAGAGCACATGTTTTCTTCAAAGAGCTGTGACAGAAATCATTAGTACAAATTAGGTCATATGCCCAACTCTGAACTAACTAGTATGACAAGAAAATAGAATATATTCATAAAGTTGGTTCTGGTTAAGGTGCTCATTCCTAGAGGGGGGATCCATCTTATATCATACAGACTAAGAGTGAGAAACAGGTAATTTTCAAAAGTAAATTCTAAGTGTTATCAGAAGTAAAAGATATGGATTCTGGACTAGCAAAATCAAAAGATGTCCAATATATATTCTCATTCTCTCAACCCACCACACATGGATTTACATAATCAATATAAAAGAAATCAATGTTTTTCTTTTAATACTTTCAGATTGTGGAAAAGAATCCTGGACTTTGGGAAAGAAAGATCGCAAAGGCTTGGGCTCTTTTCTAAGAAAAATCCAACCTCTCAACTAAACCAGTTTATGGCATTATTTGTTGCATGGCAGCCAAGTGGCCTGCATTCTAGGGCAGAGAAGACTGCCAGCTGGATATTCCATGCCCCATCGTAAGTAATGTGTTAAAGAAAAGAGATACTATCTTGAGTGAAGCCAGCTTGGAATCAGGAGGTGAGACCGAGTTGGAATAGTACAAACCCTAGGGCTGTTTTTTTCACTGGACAATTCTTGCACTCCACATAGCACAACATTCCATTCAAATCCCAGCTCCAGAAAGTGCAACTTACTCATTAAAAGTATCTGTAGGGGACACATAAATTATCTTGGCCTAATCAATGTCTCAGAGACAAGGAGTCTGGAGCCTGGCCAAAGATGAAAAACGGTCCTTTTGGCTGCAGACCTCACCTGGGAATCCAAAAGCAGCAGTGAGTACAGTAGATTCTTGGTGGCTAACGCCATTGAGTAGAATTACACAAGATTCCAATGTATCTTCCTTCTGGCTACTCCTCTCTGATCAAAGAATCATGAAGTTACATTGGAAAGGATGTTTTCTTTAGGATATTCTTTCATGGGAATTTTGGACAATGAACTAGAACTTGGCATCTTGGGGTTTTTGTTGTTGTTTTATTGTTGTCTTCTGTAATAGACACATATCTTTTCTGCCTGCTTGAAGTCCATTTCTCTTTTTGTAATAATACTCCCATCTCAGTTGTTCAGGTGATGTTCCAGGGGTGAATATGTGGCCTACCCCAGAAAAGCACTTGGGGCACGGTGATTGGTTCACTGATGAATATGTGACCTAATTAATGTCAATGAGAGTCTAACCTGGGAAGATCTGCTTGGGCACCCTTTAGAAATAAGCAATTTTATCTACTTCTATATAGGCCTAGCATCATTTTAGAACTGAGTATAATGGTTTTATTTCAATTATTTACTCTCACTCAACAAATCACCCTCTAAAACTTAGTGGCTTAACAAAGGAATCCTTTTATTTTCTCATGATTCTCTGAGTCAGGAGTTCTGTCAGGCACAGTGGGGATGGCTTATCTCTGCTTACTAATGTCTGGAGCTCTCATCTGGAGGGCTTTAACTATGAGAGATGGCTTAACAGGGGCCTTGTGTTTGGAACCATGCTTCCAGCTCCAGCCCAGTATTCTCAGTTCACCTGCAAGTGATCTCTGTATGTGGCTACCTTGGGCTTCCTCAAAGCATGGTATGCTTGAGGTGGTAAAATTTCTTTCATGACAAATGGGTCACCAAAGGGAATATTCCAATAGAACAAGACATGGTACATTCAACATTGATATAAGCATTTATTAATGCTCTGAAACATGTTTTCTGATATTCTTCTGACCAAAATAAGTCACACAGTGAAGCCGAGGGGGGGATAAAGCAAGAGCTTGCACACTGGAAAATGAGATTCAATTGTGAAGAGGGGCACTAATATATCAAATCTACTATAGGGTTGGACACTAAGTTTCTTACAAAGTTGATACGCCTTCTTCAAGCTCCTTCTTAGAGACTATAGGTAAGTGGTAATTACTAGATCAGGAAAGAAAAAGCATAGCAGCCACCAAAACTTTGCTACAGCTAAAAGACTGCTTGTAGATACAAAGAAAGCACTCCCTTGGACCCTTTGAGAAATAACTAGACGATATTATGAAGGGTACTAATTTCTTACTTGAGTCTGATGACATTGTAATTTGGGTGTAAATGGTAATATAACTTTCGTTTCTGGTTAAGTTCTGGCATGGTCTGGACTTAGGAATTACAGAGAATAATGAAAACAGAAATAATAATAAATACGTGGTATTTTAAAACCCACACTATTTCCTTAGCTTTCATCCAGTTTGTCCAGACAACGTTTGAATCATATACAAACAGTGTTTCTTATAATATTTTAGAGAAAACTAACCAAATAGAATATAGTCTCCTTCATAGGAGAGTATAAAATTTAACCTGTGATTTAAAAAATTCTACTAACCTCCACCATAGGGACTGAGTTATACTAAAGTTTATCAAAGAAAATATCCAGGGGCGCCTGGGTGACGCAGTCGGTTAAGCGTCCGACTTCAGCCAGGTCACGATCTCGCGGTCCGTGAGTTCGAGCCCCGCGTCAGGCTCTGGGCTGATGGCTCGGAGCCTGGAGTCTGTTTCCGATTCTGTGTCTCCCTCTCTCTCTGCCCCTCGCCTGTTCATGCCCTGTCTCTCTCTGTCCCAAAAATAAATAAAAACGTTGAAAAAAAAAATTAAAAAAAAAAAAAAAGAAAATATCCTCTATGTCTTTTTCATAAGTCCAATGTTGGTTATCAGGATTCTCCAGAGACACAGAGCCAATAAGAGATATATACACATAAAAAGATTTATTATGAGGGGTTGGCTTACACAGTTATAGAGTCTGAGAAGTCCTACACACTGCCATCTGCATGGTGGAGGTGTGGGAAAGCCGGTGTAGTTCCAGTCAAAACCTGAAGGCCTGAGAACCAGGGGAACCAATGGTGTAAAGTTCCAGTTCAAGTCTGAAGGCTCAGGAACCAAGAGCATAATGTTTGAGGGCAGGAGAATATGAATGTCTGGGTTCAAGCAGAGAGAATAAATTCACTTTCCCCTGCCTTTTTGTTCTATGTTCTATAATCTTTTTGTTCTATGTTCTTTTTGTCCTATTAGACCTTCAATGGATTAGATAAAACCCACCTGCATTGGTGACAATGATCAGTTTACTCAGTCTACCTATTCAAATCCTAATCTCTTTCAGAAACACACCCAGACACAGACACACTCAGACACACCCGTAAACACTCACAGACACACCTAGAAATAATATTTTACCAGCTATTTTGGCATTCCTTAGCCCCATCAAGTTGACAAATAAAATTAACCATCTCATTAGTCAATGCTTCACAACCTAGATTTCTAAGAAGAAATACTTCTTTAAAACTTTGATTTAGAAGTTTATCATCTGTCCTTTGCCCTTAACTACTCTCACCAATAAGAGAAAACTCAAAATTAATCTCTTCTACCAGTTGCAGGTGACAATGGCCTATCTCTTTAAAAAAAAAACAAAACTCATTAAAGCTCAGATGGGAAGGTAACCTGCACCTCACTTGATGATATTACCACATGTTTCAAAGACATCCCTCTGAGAAAAGTGGTCTGCTTGATACCAAAACCTCTCATCAGAGGGAAATGTCAAGAAGAAAGTGTGCCCATCTAAGCATGGGAGAAGAGAAGATTGGAATTTTCTGTAGAAGATAGGGTAACTCCTGCTCTAGATTTGCTTTCTTATTCTTTGCACCTCGAAAACTCTCTTTTACAACTTAGTTGGGCCCAATATTAACCACTTGATTTATTCTAACTCAAGTTGAACCACAACAAAGAAGTACAAGACCACTCCAATAAAAGTGAATACAAAACTTTCTCCTATTATTATCAATCCTCTTTAGCAGATAAAAAGGACTTTGATTTTAGTCAAGCAACAAATTTTTGCTGTACATCTAGTATCTACTAGATGCTAGGATTACCAGTGTGAGTAAGACAAAATCCTTACTTAAAGATTTACACTTATGGGCTCAGGAGGTACAAGGAGTTAGGGGGGAAATGGTAAATACACATGCAAATAATCATATTTCATGTACTAATTGGTGTTGTAAAGAAGATAAAGTGATGATATTATAGCAAGCAACTAAGGAAAGGAAGATGAAATGAAACAAGATGAAAGCAAGTGCTTGGGTAAATGAAGGGGAAACTGCTTCAGCTAAAATGATGAGACTCCCCATTCTGAGATCAGAGAGTTGGTAAATAGCTAATCTGAGGTCACAGATAGGCAGACTGGGGCTACCATCTAAATCTTTTGGCTCTATGAGATTTATAGTGACTTTATAATTTATTATTGTTATCACTTTGTTAAATTAACATTTGTTAAGTGGAGCACAGGGTGCTAGGTGGTGAGTCGTTGTTCAACAACATACCTGAAGAGAAGCTGAAATAGATGAAATTTCCAACTGACAGTGTAAATCACCTGAAAATTTTCCCTGAAGAAACCTTTATCTCTTGTGGGTCCAAGTCTGAGATTTCTGAAGGCCAAACCCAAAGTCTCATCCTGCATGTGGTTGAATTATAATACAAGTTGAATCCCCAATCTTGCAAAGTACGTACTGTTAAAGTGAAGTTATTGATTGAGAAGGAATGACATCCTGAAAAGTGGAATGAGGATATATATGAAGATCCCAATGAAGCTGGGGATGTAAAGCCCTTAAATTCCAATGAGTCTTATTTGCCTATAGAAGAAGACTCTCCAACTTTGTCTGATGAAGTCAACTCTTTTGTTTGAAGATCTGTAATGGTCTCCCCTGGCCTTGCCAGACACTGTTGTTTCTAATTAGGATCCACTCCCACTATCCCGCATTGTTTCTAGATCTATATCTAAGTACCAGCAGGTCCCAAAGTTGAGGTAGGAAGTATCATCTATGAGAAAGGGTGCTTACACATCAAAATAACTACATGATGTTTCTAATTTATACAGACAGAAATCTGGGTAACGTGGGATAGATATTAAGAAGGTGGGATGACAGTGGAAGGAAAATAAAGTTAATTCAGGTCAAATGTATTGATAAGGGCCAACTAGGCAGGAATTCTGGATTCAAAGTTTTAGATTGAGGAATTCTAGATTGAAAATTTTAAGTTGGGGAATTAACTGCTTGGTTGGTTGAAAAATGGATCAAAAAGTTATCTTCTACTAAGTAAAAATGAAATCTGAGATCATAGAGTTGGTAAATAGCTAATCTGAGGTCACAGATAGGCAGACTGGGGCTACCATCTAAGACTTTTGGCTCTATGAGATTTATGGTAGACTTTATAATTTATTACTGTTGCCACTTAGTTAAATTAACATTTGTTAAGCAGAGCACAGGGTGCTGGGTGGTGAGTCATGGTTCAACAGCATACCTCAAGAGAAGCTGAAATAGAGAAGTTTATCACTCATGGATCTTGGAGAAAGTACCAAGGATGCCACAAGATGCCACTTGGGGAGGTAAAGGGAGAGACAGGACATGGGGTACATGCCTTTAATAGGGTCTGTGTGTGGAGCACTTTGAGGTTCCCAGATTGGAACCAGACATCAATTCAAACCAAAAGAGCAGAGTTTGGGTCATCTCCAAAGGGGTCTTACCTAAAGGATGGAGAAAAATAGAGGTGCTAGAAGGCAGGGGAGACTGTTGATCACAAGGTCTGTCAGGGAAGTCTACCAGGAACTCATATTGGCTTGTGACTCCACAGTTGCTATGGAGAACATCTGCTCACGTGAGAGGCTGATGTCAGTTTAAGGTCCCTGAGGGTTGCCTGGCCAAACAAAATGGTTGTCAAGCCAACAATACCATGAAGTAGCTGAGCTAATTATCAATTTCCAGTTGAGCTAATTGGACAATTGTCCAAATGTGGATACTTCTGAGAGTACAGAGGAGATCTATTAATATTTACTTTGGAATAATAGGCATAGATAGGACCATCTTTGTTGAACCAAGACATGTAGTCATACTATCTTTAGTGAAACAAAATACTATGTTATTCTTTTTTTTTAAGTAAAAAATATTTATTTATTTTTGAGATAAAGAGAGAGAGAGAGAGAGAGAAAACAAGTTGGGGAGGGGCAGAGAGAGAGAGAGGGAGACATATATTCTGAAGCAGGCTCCAGGTTCTGAGCTGTAAGCACAGAGTCTGATGAGGGGCTCAAATCCATAAACCCATGAGATCATGATCTGAGCTGAAGTCAGACACTTAACCAACTGAGCCACGCAGGTCCCCCAATACTATGTTATTCTTTATAAAATAAGAAGGTGATAATAGCTTAAAGACAGTATTTATCTCTGGAGGTATTCAGATCTTTCACATATATTATTTCATTGATTTTCTTGAGGAGAAAAGAATTTCTCACAAATAAAAGACTTGTTCTAAAAAAAAAGGAAAAATAATTCACAAAGATTTGAGGAAACACCCTTATTTTACAAACCCAGTATGAAAACTTTAAAGACTCTTTAAATTAAATACAAAGAATTTAAAGAAAATAAATATAAACAGAAAATCAGTAAATATTTACTAAGTACATAGCAATTGCTGGGTTTTGGAAGACAAAGATGAATAGAAGGCCATTGCCCTGGAGAAGCTCTATTCAGCCAGCTAAAGAATACTGCCTAAAATCTTAAAACACTTGCTATGTGTCAAGAAGAAATAAAGACAATGGGTGGTTTCTGCCTTTTGCATCCTCTGTTGTATAACCCCAAAGTGGGAAGACTTTGGCTATCGATGGGTGTGACTGCTGATTGGCTGCTTGTGCTACTGCTCCCATAATGTCCACGAGTTCCTGCAAAAGTAATATAATTATTCCCATGACCTTCAACTTTACAGCAATGTTTTGAAGACAGAGGACATGCAGAGGTGAGCACTATTTTGAGAAAGCTCTCTATAGGCAAACCTTGAGGATAAAAACTTATCTGGGTCCCTCCAGCCTCCAGCTTTATTCTTTTCTTCTCTGCTGGAGAGAATAACCAGTAGGTACTTCTAGAATCCTTGTCTATTATGAAACCTTACCCTCAGGGACAAATTTGATATATATCCAATTGAATCAACTGGTTTCCTGTCTCTGGTTATTTTCATTAAAAAACATACTACTGATTGCTAAAGGAAGGCTTTTCCCTGGTTGGAGGAATTTCAGAAATCTTGGAGGGATAATGAATGAGCAGTTCTGAGAGGCAAGGTACCTAGTCTGACGAAATGCAAAGCCTACAGAAGGGAAGATTAAATTCAAGACACTCCAGGGAAAAGAGCAGTCTAAATACTGAGTCCTCAAGGGATGGCTGAGTCTGTTGGGAGATGGGCATTGGGATAGTAGTGGAGATAAAGTGAAAGGAAATCAAGGTTGGCATTGTGAATAATTCCACTGTCTTCTCTTTATGACCACTTTAATGCAGCAGTTGGTTCTGAAAGTTTTCTAAGTCAGTCAGCAAACTGGCTTGTCTAATAAATGCAGAGTTATAAAGAGCTGGTATTTATTTCTCAAGAAGGCAATGAGGACCCAAACTTCAGAGACATGTTACCCCATTCATTCCTTATTGACAAGAGATAATGAACTGAGACCTTTAAGGCAACTGGGGAAATAGCAGCCTGCCACAGCCTGTAAACCCAGAGGCTTCTAGTTCACAAATTATCTGTGTCACCAACCTGGCCTGACTTCCTGCACATTATATAACTCAATTATCTTCATGTGTAAGTGGGGGAAACAGTAGAAATCCAATCAGAGTGCGGTTGTAAAGATTTCTTTTTTTTTCTTTTCTTTTTACCAAGTGTAGTAGTGAAAGTGTGCTGAGAAAAGTCAATATGCATTTGTCAATTGGCTTGAAATGAAAGAGAGTCACAGCGGGAAGACTGTGGTGAGTTGTAACCTGCCCGTTCTTCCACTTCTGTGAAGTAACAGCCCAAGCAGTGGGGGAGGATGGTCCAATAAACACCCTGATGATCGCACCTCTTCCTTGCAAATCACTCAAATGAAATCTCCCAGGTAGACGCAGTTAAGAGAAAATTGCCAAAAGAAAAGGGCAAATTTGGGGGATGGGAAAGGAGCTCAAAGCACAGCCAAAATAGTTGCATCCATGACATCCACCTTTTTTTTTCATTCACTCTTTCAGGCTTTATTCATTAAAACAGTGAATATTTATTGAGTTTCCACCCTGGATCAGGCATTGTGTTGGGCATGTGAACTCAAGAACTCTCCTCAAGCTTACAATGCATTAGAGGAAGACAGGCAATTCAGTGATGTGTCTTGACAAGGAAGATCATAGGATGTTGTGGGAGCCCACTAAAGGAACATTCAGCCAAAACAGTGGGAGGGAGGATCAGGTGAGGCTTCCAGAGAAGGTAATGTCTATCTAACCTGAGACTGAAAGATGAGTATGAGTTATTCAGCAAAAGTTTCAGGAGTAAGGGAGCAGTGGTGGTAGAAGGAGTTTTCAGAAAAGGAAGAACTGGGGCGCCTGGGTGGCGCAGTCGGTTAAGCGTCCGACTTCAGCCAGGTCACGATCTCGTGGTCCGTGAGTTCGAGCCCCGCGTCGGGCTCTGGGCTGATGGCTCAGAGCCTGGAGCCTGTTTCCGATTCTGTGTCTCCCTCTCTCTCTGCCCCTCCCCCGTTCATGCTCTGTCTCTCTCTGTCCCAAAAATAAATAAACGTTGAAAAAAAAAATTAAAAAAA
>NW_024412396.1:53868270-53971847 GCF_014898765.1 Herpailurus yagouaroundi
GTCGCAGTCGGTTAAGCGTCCGACTTCAGCCAGGTCACGATCTCGTGGTCCGTGAGTTCGAGCCCCGCGTCGGGCTCTGGGCTGATGGCTCAGAGCCTGGAGCCTGTTTCCGATTCTGTGTCTCCCTCTCTCTCTGCCCCTCCCCCGTTCATGCTCTGTCTCTCTCTGTCCCAAAAATAAATAAACGTTGAAAAAAAAATTTAAAAAAAAAAAAAAGGAAGAAGTATGCCCAGAGACCAGAGCCCTTTTTCCCAATATTTGTAGATGGTTTTCTTCTTCTAGTTCTTATGATATCATAAGAAGGGGGACGAATGAAAGTCATTCTGCATTTGTATACTTAAAAAATGATCAGTTCAATGGTTAAAAGAAAGCCCAATTGCATCTTAATGAGTCAATATTGATTTACTCTAATCAGTCCAGTAAGCTGAGATCCTATAACTATTACCACCCTAACCTCTTCTTTGGTACTTATTCTCAACTACCTTATGTCATAATGGTTAGGGGTGACATAGTGACTATACAAAGCAGAACACATTGAAAAGGCTTTTGAGCGGAGAGCTTCTGCCACTGAATTTCTATGTTCCCTGCTCAGTATCTAACACAGCAACATACGCTTCAGAAAACATTTGTTCACTTATTAGTGTCCTGACCCAGGTCATGAGAGTACCCGAAAATAAAGAAGAGTAAATATTTGAAAGGTGCAAACACCCAGGAGGAGCTGGTGGGAATGCACACTGGTGCAGCCACTCTGGAAAAAAGTATGGAGTTTTCTCAAAAAAATTAAAAATAGAGCTACCCTATGATCCCAGCAATTGCACTACTAAGTATTTATACAAAGGATACAAAAATGCTGATTCAAAGGAGCCCTTGCACGCCAATGTTTATAGCAGCATTATCAGCAATAGCCAAATTATGGAAAGAGCCCAAATTTCCATTGACTGACATGGGTAAAGAAGATGTGGCACATATACATATGATATGATATACATATGATATATACATGATATATATGATATATGATATATATATGATGTGGCATATATATATTTATTTATAGAATAGAATAATAATCAGGGATCAAAAAGAATGAAATCTTGCCATTTGCAACAATGTGGATGGAACTAGAATGTATTAGGCTAAGCAAAATAAGTCAATCAGAGAAAGATAAATATGATTTCACTCATATGTGGAATGTAAGAAACAAAACAAATGGAGCCAAGATGGCAGAACAGCATGGAAGTTTTTTTGCATCTTGCGTCCATGAAATACAGGCAGACCAACACGAAACCATCCTACACACCTAGAAAACTGACTGGAGGATTAACACAACAATCTGCACAACCTGAACCACAGAACTCAGCAGGTATACAGCACTGAGAAGTGAACTGGGGAAGAGAGAAGGTGCAGAGGGCAGGGAGCTGTTTTTGCTTGCGGAGAGAGGACGGGGATGGGGGGAGAGTTCCGGAAAAGCACCCCGCACAAAAGCAGCTGGAGAGAAAGTGGAAAAGGGGAAACAGCTGCAGGGAGAGAACTAAAAAGGGAGAAAGGAGAAATAAGAGGGTTTAAATTCCATTAAGACTCCATAAGCAGGGGGAGCGCAGAGTCTGAAACTCCGCAGCTCAATACCTGGTGGTGCTCTGGTGAGAAGGGTGAATCCCCAGGAACAGAGTGGGGTCTGGGAGGTTCTCGGGCCACGTGGGGAGAAGCAGTTCCATTGCTGGAAGGACATTTGGCAGAGGCTCTGCGACCACCCAGTCCCCACAGATCGCAGAGAACAACCACATTCCCTGGTGCTGGAAGAAGGTCATTAAAGGTGAAGCCTGGTGCCAGATGGGTGTTGCGATTTTCCATAATCCCTGAAATGCTGCTGCTACAAGTTCACATGAACTTTTGCTGGGGTGGGCTGGCGCCTGGCTGCAGTCTCTGGTCATTGGCAGCAGCATGGACCCGTGAACATTCCTGGGTGGGGCCGGCATCTGGCCACTACTCGGTGAGAGCCTCCCGCAGAAGGTCTGAGTGGGTCAAACCTGCAGTCATTCAGAAGTGAGGGGTCAGGAAAAACAGCCGCACCTGAGATACAACTCAGGAGGGAGGTGTCACCTGGCAACCTGACAGCTTGGTCACAGACAGTGTAAAAGCGTGGAGTGAATGGAAGCCAGAGACAAAGAACAGGTGCGCCATTGCTTGTCAGGGAGAACACAAGTTCCAACACTAGAGACTCTAACTGGTGACACCATTTCACTGCTCCCGCGCACGCGCATACACACCTATGAGCACCAAAACAATCCATCCTAGTAAGCTAAGCAGCGCCATCTAGTGGAGAACTGAGCTGTTACATTAAGCCCCGCCCAACTGGGCCAACCAGGCTCTTCAGGAACACCATGAGTCTCTCCGCCTGCTTAGTTTACGGACTATAAAGTACTTCATAGTTTGACTTCTAGGGGAAAACAATGTCATTTCAATCATATATCATTCTCTTCGCTGGTACATCTATTTAATTTTCTTTTTTTTTTAACGATTATTCTTTTTTTTTTTTTCAATATATGAAATTTATTGTCAAATTGGTTTCCATACAACACCCAGTGCTCATCCCAAAAGGTGCTCTCCTCAATACCCATCACCCACCCTCCCCTCCCTCCCACCCCCCCATCAGCCCTCAGTTTATTCTCAGTTTTTAACAGTCTCTTATGCTTTGGCTTTCTCCCACTCTAACCTCTTTTTTTTTTCTTTTCTTTCTTTTTCTTTTTCTTTTTTTTTCTTTCTTTTTCATTTCTATCTTTTTCTTGAATACAGAAAGAGAAAAATTTATTTTTATTTTCAATTTTTATTAAAAATATTTTTCTTTATTTTTTCCTACTATATTTTTTACTTTTTGGTAAATTTTTCAAATTCTACTTTACTTGCATCATTTCATTTTATTCTATTTCAATGTATTCATTTTCTCAAATTTTCAAATGTATTCCTTTTTTTATCCCCTTTTTCTCTAATCTATAAAACTCCTTTCAATAACCAGACTAAAACACACCTAGAATCTAGCATCATTTATTTGATTTTGTGTGTATTGTTTTTAATTTTTTTTTACCTCATTAATTCCTTTTCTCCCTTCAAATCATGAAACAAAGGAATTCACCCCAAAAGAAAGAGCAGGAAGAAATGACAGCCAGGGACTTAACACACATACAAGCAAGATGTCTGGACCAGAATTTAGAGTCATGATAAGAATACTAGTTGGAGTAGAAAATAGATTAGAATCCCTTTCTGCAGAGATAAAAGAAGTAAAAACTAGTCAGAATGAAATAAAAAATGCTATAACTGAGCTGCAATCTCAAATGGATGCCAGAGAGGCAAGGATGGATGAGGCAGCACCAAGAATGAGCAATGTAGAGAACAAACTTACAGAGAATAATCAAGCAGAAAACAAGATGGAGACCAAGGCAAAAGAGCACGATACAAGAATTACAGAAATCAGTGACTCATTGAAAAGGAACAACATAAGAACCATAAGGGTCCCAGAAGAGGAAGAGAGAGAGAAAGGGATAGAAGAGTTATGTGAGCAAATAATAGTGGAAAACTTTCCTAACGTGGGGAAAGACACAGACATCAAAATCCAGGAAGCACAGAGGACTCCCATTAGATTCAACAAAAACCAACCATCAGCAAGACATATCATAGTCAAATTCACACAATACTCAGGGAAGGAAAGAATCATGAAAGCAGCAAGGGAAAAGAGTCCTTAACCTACAAGGGAAGACAGATCAGGTTTGTAGCACACCTATCCAGAACTTGGCAAGCCAGAAAGGAGTGGCAGGATATATTCAATGTGCTGAATCAGAAAAATATGCAACCAAGAATTCTTTATCTAGCAAGGCTGTCATTAAAAATAGAAGGAGAGATTAAAAGTTCCCCAGACACACAAAAATTAAAGGAGTTCGTGACCACTAAACCAGCCCTGCAAGAAATTTTAAGGGGGACTCTCTGAGGGGAGAAAAGAGGAATAAATAAATAAATAAATAAATAAATAAATAAACCAAAAGCAACAAAGACTAGAAAGGGCCAGAGAACACCACCAGAAACTCCAACTCTACAAGCATCATAATGGCAATAAATTCATATCTTTCAGTACTCACTCTAAATGTCAATGGACTAAATGCTCCAATCAAATGACATAGGGTAACAGAACGGATAAGAAAAAAAGATCCATCTATATGCTGTTTACAAGAGACCCACTTTAGACCTAAAGACACCTACAGATTGAAAGTAAGAGGATGGAGAACCATCTATCATGTTAAGGGTCAACAAAAGAAAGCCAGAGTAGCCATACTTATATCAGACAATCTAGACTTTAAAATAAAGACTGTAACAAGAGATGCAGAAGGGCATTATATCATAATTAAGGGTCTATCCACCAAGAAGACCTAACAATTGTAAACATTTATGCACCAAATATGGAGCACCCAAACATATAAATCAATCAACCACAAAAATAAAGAAATTCATTGATAGTAATACCATAATAGTAGGGGACATCAACACCCCACTTACAGCAATAGACATATTATCTAGTCAAAAAATCAACAAGGAAACAATGACTTTGAATCACACACTGGACCAGAT
The DNA here is from genome assembly GCF_014898765.1 of Herpailurus yagouaroundi. Classification (NCBI taxonomy): domain Eukaryota; kingdom Metazoa; phylum Chordata; class Mammalia; order Carnivora; family Felidae; genus Herpailurus; species Herpailurus yagouaroundi. Next base: position 53,872,885 of record NW_024412396.1, read on the forward strand.
GGACCTAACAGATATATTCAGAACATTTCATCCTAAAGCAGCAAAATATACATTCTTCTCCAGTACACATGGAATGTTCTCCAGAAAAGACCACATACTGGGACACAAATCAGCCCTCAACAAGTACAAAAAGATTGAGATCATACCGTGCATATTTTCAGACCACAACACTATGAAACTTGAAATCAACCACAAGAAAAAATTTGGAAAGGTAACAAATACTTGGAGACTGAAGAACATCCGACTAAGAATGAATGGGATAACCAAGAAGTTAAAGAGGAAATTAAAAATTCATGGAAGCCAATGAAAATGATAACACCACAACACAAAACTTGTGGGACACAGCAAAGGCGGTCATAAGAGGAAAGTATATAGCAATCCAGGCCTTCCTAGAGAAGGAAGAAAGGCCTCAGATACACAACCTAACCTTACACCTTAAAGAGCTGGAAAAAGAACAGCAAACAAAACCCCAAACCAGCAGAAGACAGGAAATAATAAAGATTAGAGCAGAAATTAATACTATAGAAACCAAAAACAAAAAAACAAAAACCAAAAAAGCAGAACAGACCAATGAAAGCAGAAGGTGGTTTTTTGAAAGAATTAACAAAATTGATAAAACACTAGTCAGTTTGATCAAGAAGAAAAAGGAAAGGACCCAAATAAGTAAAATCAAGAATGAAAGAGGAGAGATCACAACCAACCCAGCAGAAATAAAAACAATAATAAGAGAATATTAAGAGCAATTATATCCCAATAAAATAGGCAATTTGGAAGAAATGGACAAATTCATAGACATATATACACTACCAAAACTGAAACAGGAGAAATAGAAAATTTGAACACACCCATAACCAGTAAAGAAGTCGAGTTAGTAGTCAAAAATAAAAAAAACAAGAGTCCAGCACCAGATGGCTTTCCAGGGGAATTCTACGAAACATTTAAGAAGAGTTAATACCTATTCTCTTGAAGCTGTTCCAAAAAATAGAAATGGAAGGAAAATTTCCAAACTCTTTCTATGAAGCCAACATTACCTTGACTCCAAAACCAGACAAAGACCCCACTAAAAAGGAGAATTATAGACAAATTTACCTGATGAACATGGATGCACACATCCTCAACAAGACATTAGCCAACCGAATCCAACAATACATTAAAAAAATATATTCATCCCAACCAAGTGGGATTTATACCTAGGATGCAGGGATGGTTCAATATCTGCCAAAAAATCAATTTGATTCATCACATCAATAAAAGAAAGGACAAGAACCACATGATCCTCTCAATAGATGCAGAAGAAGCATTTGACAAAATAGAACATCTTTTCTTGATAAAAACCCTCAAGAAAGTAGGGATAGAAGGAGCATACCTCGAGATCATAAAAGCCATATATGAACGACCCAATGCTAATATCATCCTCAATGGAGAAAAACTGAGAACTTTTCCACCTAAGGTCAGGGACAAGACAGGGGTGTCCACTCTCGCCACTGTTATTCAACATAGTATTGGAAGTCTTAGCCTCTGCAATCAGACAACACAAAAAAATAAAAAGCACCCAGATCAGCCAGGAGAAGGTCAAACTTTTGCTCTTTGTAGATGACATGGTACTCTATATGGAAAACCCAAAAGATTCCACCAAAAACCTGCTAGAACTGATCCATGAATTCAGTAAAGTAGCAGGATATAAAATCAATGCACAGAAATCGGTTGCATTCCTATACACCAACAATGAAGCGACAGAAAGAGAAATCAAGGAATTGATCTCATTTACAATTGCACCAAAACCCATAAAATACCTAGGAATAAATCTAACCAAAGAGGTGAAAAATCTATACACTGAAAACTATAGAAAGCTTATGAAAGAAATTGAAGACACAAAAAAATAGAAAAGTATTCCATGCGCATAGATTGGAAGAACAAATATTGTTAAAATGTCAATACTAGCCAAAGCAATCTACATATTCAATGCAATCCCTATCAAAATAACACCAGCATTCTTCACAGAGCTAGAACAAATGATCCTAAAATTTGTATGGAACCAGAAAAGACCCCAAATACCCAAAGCAATCTTGAAAAAGAAAACCAAAGCAGGAGGCATCACAATCCCAGACTTCAAGCTATACTACAAAGCTAAAATCATCAGGACAGTATGGCACTGGCACAAAAACAGACAGATCAATGGAGCAGAATAGAGAACCTAGAAATGGACCAATAAACATATGCCCACTAATCTTTGACAAAGCAGGAAAGAATATCCAATGGAATAAAGACAGTCTTTTCAGTAAGTGGTGCTGGGAAAACTGGACTGCAACATGCAGAGTAATGAACCTGGACCACTTTCTTACACCATATACAAAAAGAAACTCAAAGTGGATGAAATACCTGAATGTAAGACAGGAAGCCATGAAAATCCTCGAGGAGAAAGCAAACAAAGTCCTCTTTGACCTTGGCTGCAGCAACAACTTACTCAACACATCTCTGAAGGCAAGGGAAACAAAAGCAAAAATGAAATATTGGGACCTCATCAAAATAAAAAGCTGCTGCACAGATGAAGAAAACAATCAGCAAAACTAAAAGGCAACTGACAGAATAGGAGAAGATATTTGCAAATGACATATCAGATAAAGGATTAGTATTCAAAATCCATAAAGAACTTATCAGACCCAACCCCCAAAAAACAAATAATCCAGCAAAGAAATGGGAAAAAGGCATAGACACTTCTCCAAAGAAAACATCCAGATACCAACCAACTCATGAAAAAAATGCTCAACATCACTCATCATCAGGGAAATACAAATTAAAACCACAATGAGATACCACCACACACCTGTCAGAATGGCTAACATTAACAACTCAGGCAACAACAGATATTGTCAAAGATGCAGAGAAAGAGGATCTCTATTGCATTGCTGGTGGGAATGCAAACTGGTACAGCCACTCTGGAAAACAGCATGGAGGTTCCTCAAAGAACTAAAAATAGAACTACCCTACGACCCTGCAATTGCACTACTAGGCATTTATCCAGGCGATAGAGGTGTGCTGTTTCAAAGGGACACGTGCACCCCCATGTTTCTAGATGCACTATCAACAATAGCCAAGTATGAAAGAGCCCAAATGTCCATCGATGGATGAATGGATAAAGAAGATGTGGTATATATATATATATATGTATATATATATAATGGAGTATTACTCAGCAATCAAAAAGAATGAAATCTTACCATTTGCAACTATGTGGATGGAACTAGAGGGTATTATGCTAAATGAAATTAATCAGAGAAAGACAAATATCATAGGACTTGATTCACATGAGGACTTTAAGATACAAAACAGATGAACATAAGGGAAGGGAAACAAAAATAAGGTAAAAACAGGGAGGGGGACAAAAACATAAGAGACTCTTAAATATGGAGAACAGAGGGTTACCGGAGGCGTTGTAGGAGGGGGGATGGGCTAAATGGGTAAGGGGCATTAAGGAATCTACTCCTGAAATCATTGTTGCAATATATGCTAACTAACTTAGATATAAATTAAAACAATAAACTAAACAGAAATTAAAAATAAAAGAATAAATAAAAAAATAAAAAAGAAACAAAACAGATGGACATAGGGAAAGGAAGGAAAAGTAAGATAAAAACCAAGAGAAGGCAAACCATAAGAGACTCTTAAATACAGAGAGAAAAACTGAGGTTTGCTGGAGGGAAGGTGGCTGGGGAATGGGCTAAATGGGTGATGGACAGTAAAGAAGGTACTTGTGTTGAGCACTGGGTGTTCTATGTAAGTGATGAATCACTAAATTCTACTCCTGAAACCATTATTACACTATATGTTAATTAACTTGGATTTAACTAAAATTAAAAAAAAAAAATCAGAGATACAACTGACCCAGGAAATTGGCTTCTCAGTGTCAAGTAATGCTTTCAGTCTGGTGGGCTGGGACTATCCCTCCAAGGATTACTGAAACTCTTTTGGGGCCCTCTGGATGCTGTCTGGACTAGTATAACACTGGAATGAAAATCTCAGGGCAAACTGTAGCCTTTCTCTGGCCCCTGATAAATGAGCAGCTGACCTGGTTTTGTCTTTTCCATCTCAGATTTCAGTATGATTCAATTGGCATGGAGTTCCAGTGAAACGCAGTCTGCCCTGAACTCTGGTATCCTGCCTTATGGCCTGAGGTCTAGCTGCCAAGTCACCACGGCATCTCAGATTCCTGGCCTTCTAACTTTTCCTTGTCAGGATCTGGTCATGTAATGAAGTACAGCCTCTGCTCTCCTGGCAGTTTCCAGTGTCTGCTCCACTTCACTTGCCTTTACTCCACTGGCTTTTGACAGGTCACTCTCTATGTGAGACCACAGTTGAAACTCAAATCTGAAGAGGTCCTAAAGGGCTCTCTCTGGGAATGAGAATCCAGCAACAAACAAACCATTGAGCATTTAGGGACACTGTTCCTGGTTGTGATGTCCTCTCTCTGCCATGTTATTTCCCTTGCTCCACTCCTCTGGTCTTCTTCCCAAGGAAATGCTAACCAAGCAGCGAAAAGCAACATAAGGAAGGGCATACTAGAAAGCTTGGGGAATATGCAACCTGACATGAGTTTTGAATATATGGGAGGTAGCTTTATAGTTACATGTAAAAATTGGTATTATCTTGTGGATCCAAATCTCCTTAAAAGTGTTATGGAAAGGCTATGGGCTTTTAGCTTCGCCAACTAGTTGCTGGAAAGTCATATTATATCTCTACTTCCAATCAGAGTTTATAAATGCTTAGTTGAGAATCAAAACGCCAGCACTGCATTTCAGACCACTTTTCAACTGGGAAAGCCACTCCCTTCTCTATGGCCCAGTCTCCCATCCCTATTATGATTCTTATCATTGCCTGCCTTCTCTTGCCACCCCAGAAGTTAAAAGAATGACTAAGTAAATGCCTATCTTAGGAGAACACAGAATATTTTAGGATAGTCTCAGTGTCAGTGTATATTGTTGAGATAAGGGGTTCAACCATTGCAAGAGCAAGTTATAAAACAAAAACAAAAACAAACACAAAAAACTTGCCCTGTGATCATAGATTAGTTTTCCTAAGCCAAAATTGTATGTTGAAATACAAATATCCAAAGTATAAGCTATTCTTTTGTGACCAGGTTGGGGGAGAAGGTAGTTAAGTTCAACATTAGTACTCTCCTTGGAGTTTATTGCTTTTTATCACTGGGGATGGCTGAGTTGCTAAGCTCACCCAAGATTAGAAGTGTTTTCAAACTGCCTCAGTGTGCACACAGGTCAGAATTTGTCCCTATGGGACAGCTGGCTCCTAACTGCAATTCTTAATCAGGCTCCTCTGGGGCACTGCCATGTCACAGTTTCATGTACATCATTATCAAACCTGATTTTTGTTCTGTAGCTGCAACAAGTGACTTTTGACCTACTACATTTTAACTTTCAGAACAAAGTCATGCTTTTTTCAGGTGAGATTTTTGGGAACATGGCATAGAATTTTGGAAAAATATTACCTTGACCTTCACCATTCCTGAACCTTTAGAAAATATGCCCTTCTTCTCAGGGGATGACCACCAGATTCCCTGGCAAAGAAGAACTTTGAAGGTAAAGTAGGGGCATAGGTGATGATGCTTATAAATTAGTGGGCTAAACAAATTCAAACCTTAGGAAGGAATGGGGCAGAGGAAAGAGAGTTCCCTTCTCTGCTTACCTGCTGTCTTTAACAAGTTCTCGTTTCTCAGTAACACTACGCCTGACTGAAAGCGTGAACCCTGTTTTTTCAAGGAGTATAGCCACAATGCCCAGGTCTTCCTCAATGTCTCCTACTAATAAATTTACCTCATATACTTTAGTCACATTTTAAAGTTCACCTTTTCAAAGAAAACAAGGAAGCTTGTGATCAGGGTGTCTGAGAGCAATAAGTGACAGGGCTGGTATTCAAATGCTGACACCTCCATCATGAGGCATGAGAGTAAAGAGGTTAAAGCTGAGGACTAGGGGCTGGACTTTTCAGCACTCTGAAGCTTCTTCTCCAGCCAAGCCTCTGCCTTTACACTTACCTGGGGAAAATAATACCATTCTAGATTGGATAAAGCCTGGAGTGTTATATTCTTGGGATTCACCTCTGCAGGAGAGAGAGAGAGGGTAATGGGGATGGGCTGTGGTCTTGGACCACTCCCATTCTAAAAGTATTTAAGAACATTTGATGACTTGAATTACCCTCTCCATCCCACCTTGGCTGAATAATTGTTGACAAGACAGGGGAATGAAACCAAACTAATTTTAAGAAAATTTATCTCAGTTCATAAAAGAAAGTCCAGGACTTTTCAAGTAAAGTAATAAGGGAAAGTGTCTGCAAAGAAAGCCAACAGGTATGATATAGTCTATCAAACAGACGTGGACAGTTTGGTTGCTAAAAGAGCTCTCTCTCTTTCCCAGGATAGGGTTTGCATAAGGTGAAATCAGAGAAGAGAAAAACTGATGGGACTGCTGAAAATTGTCTCTAATACATGGAGTCACCATGGGGCCAATTTAATTTTTTTTCACCGTATCACCAAATTTCTTCCTTTCTATTTCATCACCCCTACTAAGAAAATGTACAAACATACCCTACTAGGAACTCCTTTCAAAATTAAAATTTTTATCTGGTTGTGTCTCTACTTTCTGCTCCCATCCATGAGAGAAAACTCCAGAAAACTGTGTTCTATTGCTATTTTCTGACTTACACTAACCCTTCAGCTTTTCCCATTAGCTCATCAGTGCAATTTGGCTTCAGCCCCATCATGCCACTGAAACTGCTCTTGTGAAAGTCAGGGGTGACCTCCACATTGACAATTACAAGAGTATATGTCTTCTCTCTTTGATGAAACCATTTTCTTTCTTGACTTCTGTGACAATATCCTCTTCTGGGTATTTCTCCCCCTCGGTTACTGGTCATTCATTTGAACTCTCTTTTGCTTGCTTTCCTCCATTACCTAAACTTAACTACTGGTATTCCTTGGGGTTTTGCCTTGGACTCTCTTCATCTTTCTTCATATAGAAGCTTCTGAGTGAGTTCATCCATTCTCATTGCTTTAATTATTATCCCTGGGATAAACATTCCCTCTTTTATATTTTTGGCCCACACCTCTTCTCTGAGCCCTAGACCTCTTCACCCAACTTCCTATAGTTCCACAGCCTCGTGGTGATCTGAGAACATTCCCAAGGTACAACTCTTATTTCCTTCTGCATCTTACTTTTCCATGTCAGAAAATAACATCATTAGCTATCTAATTGTTAAAGCTAGAAATCTAAGTGCTAGGGGCGCCTGGGTGGCGCAGTCGGTTAAGCGTCCGACTTCAGCCAGGTCACGATCTCGCGGTCCGTGGGTTCGAGCCCCGCGTCAGGCTCTGGGCTGATGGCTCAGAGCCTGGAGCCTGTTTCCGATTCTGTGTCTCCCTCTCTCTCTGCCCCTCCCCCGTTCATGCTCTGTCTCTCTCGGTCCCAAAAATAAATAAACGTTGAAAAAAAAAATTAAAAAAAAAAAAAGAAATCTAAATGCCATCCTTTATTCTGCCTTGTCCCTCTCACGCTCCACATCTAATCCATCTAAATCCTGATTATTTTATCTCTAATGTGAATCTCAGTTCTATCCATGATGCTATATCTCCACTGAACCACCCTGTTCCAACCATTATTCTCTTTTGCCTCTTGGCATGTTGCCCTGCTTCCATTGTCATCCATCTTCTACTAATTTTCTTTACAGCAGCTAAAATTATCTTCCTAAACATGTAAATCAAATCACATAGCCTTTCTAACTCAATTCCTTGGATGAATTCCCAATGCATTTAGAACAAAATCTGGACACTTACAGGGCCCTAAATGATCAGATCTCAGTCTATCTCTTCAATGTACTTCATTCCAGTTTTCCTCATCCTTACCTTCTAGCCATAAAATACTCATCATTATTCTCCTTAAGAGTCCCCTGTTTATTTCCTTCATAGGGTGTGTGCTAGGCTGAAAAATACCACCACCACCCCCCCCCCCCCCCGCCTCCAAGATATCCATGTTCTAACCACTGGAACCTGTGAACATTGCTTCATGTGCAAATTTGCACATAACAGGGGCTGTGTAAATGTGATTAAATTAAAGATCTTGAGATGGGGAGGTTATCCTGGTATCTCCAGTGAACCCTAGATGCTATCACAAATATTCTTATTAGAAGGGGACTGAGGAAGACTTTTCCACAGAAAAGAAGACGACAGGGTGGCTATGGAGGCAGAAATTTGAGTGATGTGGCCACAAACCACATCAGTGAATGTCAGCAGCTTTAGAAGCTGGAAAAGTCAAGGAATGGATTCTCCCCTAGAGACTCCAAAGGTAGCACAACGCTGCTGACAGCTTAATTTCAGTGCAGGGAAACTAACTGACTTTCAGAAATTTATTCAGAGAATAAATTTTTGTTGTTTAAGCCACAAAGTTTGTGGTAATTTGTTATGGTGCCCACAGGGAAATGATTCAGACATCATAATTTGTGATTATTTTATCTATTTATTTGTTATGTCCTCCCTTACTAGTTTGCAAGCCGTACGAGAGCAGGGATTACATCTGTCTATATTGTTTAACACTATGTAAGCACTATTTGCCATTAGTAGGAATTCAATAAATGTATTTTGAATGAATGGCTTAATTTGTTTCAATGAGGCAGACAATTTTTCTTCCTCACTTCTACCCAACCCAAATCCAATCAATCACCTATTCCTCAATTCTCAGTATATCCATCTTTCTCCAACATCACCCCACCTCCACCCCCATTCCAAACTATTAGAATCTCTTCTTGGACTAATGGAAGCCATTCTTAACTTCCTTTTTTTCCTCCTTTCTAATATGATCATTACATAGCCTTTAGAATGACCTTGTAAAACAGATTGGCCACATAAGCATCTGCTTAAAATCCTTTAGTGACTTCTTTGACCAAAATTCTGAACATGGTCTGCAGAGTCCTTTATTGTCTCTTCATTCCTATATCTTCTACATATCACAGCATCCACTTCCCACCTCCTTACAGTAACATGGAGGCTTCTTTATATCCTCATTTTTTACCTTACCCTTTCCTATTATATAGCTTTGGCACATATTTTTTTTTCCTCTCTCTCCATTTTCCTTGGTTTTATGCATTGAATATTTGTGTCTTCGAAAAATTCATATATTGAAGGCTTAATGCCCAGGTATTTGGAGGTGGGCCTTTCAGAGGTAATTAGGTTAAGATGAGGTCATGAGAGTGTGGCTCCCATGATAGGATTGGAGCTCTTGCATAAAAGGGGAAGAAACCAGATCTCTCTTTCCACCATGTGAAGACACAGCAGGAAAGCAATGATCTGCAAGCCTGGAGGAGGGCTCTCACTGGAAACTGAATATGCCAATCATTCAGACTCCAGAATTGTGAGAAATAAATGTCTATTTTTTTTAACCACCTAGTGTATGGTATTTTGTTATAGTAACCCAAGCTTACTAAGATACCTGGCTATTACTGGTGTCTTTCACTAGACTGTGTCCCTAAGAGGGCATGAACCTAGAAAACATATTTTTTACAATTTTTTAATGTTTATTTATTTTTGAGAGAGAGACAGAGAAGAGCCCAAGTTGGGGAGGGGCAGAGAGAGAAGGAGACTCAGAATCCAAGCAGGATCCAGGCTCTGAGCTGTCAGCACAGAGCCTGACGTGGGTTTGGAACCCATGAATGGTGAGATCATGACCTGAGCTGAAGTCAGATTCTTAACCAACTGAGCAACCCAGATGCCCCCAAAATATGTATTTGTAAAAATATATTATTCTATTCACAGAATTTAGCAAACTGTCTACTATAGCAGTAGATTTTCAATATTCTCAATTGTTGAAAGAGTGAATAGTGACAAAAATATTTTAATTTTTCTAAAACACTAATTTTTTATGATGACTTTAAATATTTCAAAGTGTTTTTACACATTATTGAATTTAATATTCCTAGAGATTTTGTGATGAATATGATAGGTAATCTATTTTTTTGAATTTTACAATATGAGAATTAGATGTCAGAAGATTTAAGGTGACTTACCTATGATCATATGGCTAGTAAGTTTTAAAAGGCGTAATTACACTATATACAAGTACACAAAATGATCTGCACTTTGTGTGCAAGCATATACATAATATGGCTTGAGTGCAGCAGGCCAGGGTATGCTAAATATTGTCAATGCATTAATTAATTTCATCCAGAAAACAATCTTATAAGATGGGTACTATTTTATTCCCATCTCAAAGATGAGGAAATTAATTTTGGGTTGAGTAACTTTCCAAAACAAAACAAAGAACCAAGACTTAAACAAAAGCATGGGTGATTCCAAAGTCCCAAACTCTTAACCATTCATCTGGAAGATTCTTTTTTTAGTGCTGAGATGTTTCAAATGTGCAACAGTATAAAAATAATAGAACCCATTAATTCATCACTTGGCATAAGAAATAAAACATCACAAATAAAAGTGATGTTTCCTAAGACTTTTATCATATTCCCTTCTCTCACTGGTAAAGCTAACTACTTACCTGAATTTATTTGATCATTTCCATATGTGTGTTTATAAGTTCACTACATATGTATGCATTCCTATATAATTTATGGCCTTGCTAGCATATTACTTTAATCTTATCTTACTATCTCCTTCTGCAACTTTCTTTAATTGTTCATGACATACATCTTTGCAGATATATGAGGCTCTCCTTCATTCATGTTAACTGTTAATTTCAGCATAAAGTTAGGTTTATACCAAGAAAACCAATTAACCTTTTGAGAGAGGAAGATTTCTCTGTTGTTCTAATCTCTGCATGGGGGGAGTATTGTGAAGGGAAGAGTAGTTTGCATAGCTTCCATCCCTCCACTTATACCAATGTAGCATTTAGGTTGAAAAAAAAATGGTAATTTCTCTGTTGATCTTCAAGTCTGACCCAATGCTCTTGGTCAATGAGAAGATGCCTCTAAGCAGCCATTTGGAAATGCCCAGATATTTCACAAGTCTCCTCTGATGTAACACTAGATCCCTCCTAGGAATAGGGAAAATGTTTCTGGCACATCTTAATCCCACAGAGGGATAGCTCAAACTTTGATAAGATTTTGGATGTAGTGTTTTTCAGAAATTGAACCTTTGAAGAAGTATAAGCTGCTTCATCAATTAACTGGTTGTTAGAGAATCAATCCGGTAAAAATATCACACAATATTTTATTTTATTTTATTTTATTTTATTTTATTTTATTTTATTTTATATTTTATTTTATTTTATTTTATTTTATTTTATTTTATTTTATTTTATTTTATTTTATTTTATTTTATTTTTACCAACTAGTGGGATTTTTGATACAAAGAAGACATGGTTGTAGAATCCATGGAACACTCCTTGGGCATTGCCCTATTTAACTTGGAGAGAATCTGCTTGCAGGAAAAAAAAAAAGTACAGCTGATGGTTGTTTTCCATGACACAAATGTATAAAACATTTGGTCTTAAATTCTCTTTCAACAGCTGGTATTTTGAATCTGAGCTCTGGGTTGTATCATTAATTCAAAAAGCTTGTGATACTGTTCAATGCATAGGTCCATTGGCTATAATATTTTCCCTAATTGTGCCTATTGGCTAATGCAAATTCTTCACAGATTTTTCCATATCCTGCAAGAAAATGTACTGGCCCTATTAAGTGAATCAAAAGCCTATTTACCTGAATGATCATTACATGTCATCTTCTCAGTTAATTAAAATCTGGAGTCATTCTGTAATCAGGATGGGTCTCTATATAGTTGCATATTTATAGAAACATAAAGAAAATTGGAAGGTGAAAGAAATAATGAGTAGTTACTTTTAACTACAGGCTTGGACTGAACCTTGTTTGGTTATTCTTCAAGTAAAATTTTCCTTCCCTTTGCATAACAGCATTAAGTTTAAGTTGAGGACTGGCTCAAAAGAAAAACAAACAAAGAAAAAGGGGGAAATTTCCATCCTTCCTTTGTAAATTAATACCAGTAAGAGAAGAGTCCAGTATGGATATTCCTCTAAGGAAAACTGCAAAAATTGTTGTTTAGTCCATGTCTCTGGAAAGGCCTTTTAAGAAACCCAGAGACAAACTGACCAAGGGAATTAACACAAGACAAGCCATTCCATAAGTCAGGTGGCCCTTACTAACTATCCCCAGTCGAATGATGAGAGTGCTTTGTTCCAGGCACCTGCAGGTGGAAATGTGTCCTGACGTTGGCACCAGTGTTTGCTCTTGTCTGGGGTGTTTCCACAAGTAATTCCCTACCTCCTTCTTCCCTACCTTCCCCTCTCCCACTTCTATTCCTTGCAGTTGAAAAAAGATTCATAATGGAATGTTGACTTGGTGATCTCATCCCAAGGCCCTGTCTATTTAGACACAATAATTTGAAGAGGAAATAAAACTGGTCACATTGGGAAAGGAAAACTAATAAAAAGGTTTCAGCCAGTCACTTAAAAGGAATAAACTAAATTCAATCTCTGTTTCGTTCCCAAGCTGGTTTGTGCATGTAGGCCAAGCCTGGGTAATAACACAAACCCAACAAATTAGGATTCTGATCCTGACTCAACATGTAGCTGAAAGGTCCTCTTACTGGGGTCCTTCACTGAAGTCATTTCTGGGGTGGAATGTGGCAGCTGTCTCACAGCTGGCTAACATCATGGATGGGTGGTGACATTAAGAAGTGACAAATAGCCTTTTGAATTTCAAGTGTCAGGTTGATGAAGGAAGAAGAATGCAGTCCAAAAAAACTTCAGGTTAGAATCTGGCTAAAATTTTATATTCAACATTCCTAATATTAATCAAAAGGGGTCAAAGACACTAATTAACCCCAGAAATTCAAAGTTACAGATTTACCCCTTCAGGAAACTGGAGTTGCTTCCCCAATACATGAGACAATAAACCAAAAACTCAGGAATGATAACTTCTGACAAAGAACATATTTTTCAGTGAAAGTTAGTTTCTATACGTATTTCCTGGTGGCTAATTAAAGGAGAGAAAAAGAGAAGTAACATTTATTTAACATCCATCCTGTATCAAGCATTGCACTGAGAGATTTACATACATAAATCCCATTAAAATGAGTGTTGCAAAGAGAAATAAAAGTCCTTAGCAGTGTTTCATTTTGGAGTCCAACAAAGAAAGACCTAGGTTACTTCCTAACACAAAATGAGATTAACCTTGCTGATAAAATGTAACAAAGAACAGGTATTTCTCCCATATAAGTACCATAGGCAGAGATGATCTTTTGAACTGAAACAGAACTTGGCAACTCTCATAATTGCCAATTCTTCTAGTGAGAGAAATACCAGGTACTCTTGGAGGGACAAAAGGATTTTCCATACAGAGTAGTAAGGAAGAGGCTATTTCAGTGGGAAAGCTGAGTGAATTAAGCAGTCAACTCCTTTAATATGATCCAAAGAGACTTGATTTGGAATTAAACTACTAGATTATTCTAAGACTCCTAAAGATAATTTGCCCTTTGATCTTCAAATTTGGGTAAAAGATAGTTCCATTCAACTAACATTTATTGAAAACTCTTTACTATATGATACAGTGAGATCTATAATAATCACCACAGTGTGATATTTTCTTTCAAATAGGTTGCTATGTAGCTATTATTTATGGTTTGTGTGGGGAGGGGGTAGAATGGGAGGAACTTGAGGGAAGAACTATGAGATCCTCCCGACCACCATACCTAATGTTAAAAATGGTTTAAAACAGCTTCAAATAAGTAACTTTTAATCATCCCGGTAAGTTTTTTCCAGTGAATTTTTCTTTTTTTTTTTTAATTAAAAAAAATGTTTATTATTTATTTTTGAGAGAAAGAGCGTGAGTGGGGGAGAAGTCAAGAGAGAGGAGGAGACACAGAATCCAAAGTAGGCTCCAGGCTCTGAGCTGTCAGCACAGAGCCCGACGCGAGGCTCCAACCCACGAACTGTGAGATCATGACCTGAGCCGAAGTTGGACGCGTAACCAACTGAGCCACCCAGGCGCCCCTCCGGTGAATTTTTCTAATCAAACAAATCATCCAGTAACAATTTCAATAGCTATTAGATTAAAAAAACCTGGAACTCAGAACAGTGAAGTGACTTGCCCTTTCACATCTCTTGTCAGAACCATGCTCTTCTTTGTTACATCCAACATGATTTATGATTTCTCCTATACCACGTGGCCTCGCTGTGCCAAATTATTTCTCAATCCATTCCAAACTGTAATCATTAATTAAAACTATGGCTAATGTATTTATTTACTTATAATTGTAATGAGTTGGTCAATTGTTTCAGTGACTGTCCAATTCAGTCTAAATGGTCAATCCTACAGCCTTGGGTAGAGTCAGCTTCCAAAACTTATCTCCTCCTGGCATTAGGAATGATGTCAATGTGCAAAGTTGTTTGCCAAAGGACAACATGAACTCAAAATCAGCCTGTTTGGAAAGATCCTAGTGACTAAATCTGATGATGGTGTCAGTGCTTTGGCAGCATGGTCATGAAAAGTTATCCAATAATTTAAATCCATTGGCTTATTACCCCATCTGGAGTTCCCTGATGAGAGAGGGCATGTTGTGTTGCCATGCCTATATGAGATTAAGATAATCATTTTAACAGTAAAGACCAAAGGCATTGGGAAATATTTATTAGTAACTATTAAGCAATCTCTACCTTGGATTTTGTCCTGAATGTTATGTTGTCATTAAAGTATAGCTAAGATTATATGACTTGGATATTTCTAAATGATCAAGAGAATAATGTGCCCTGCATACTGTGTTAGAGCAACTACCCATGATCTATGTATATTCCGCTCTTTGAAAGTACAGAGTGATACACATTTGCAGATTGAGAATTCTGAAAAATTCAGAAGAAAAAATCATTTGGAACTCTACTGAGACTCTCTCTAATATCCTTGAAACTTTTCACTGACTCGTGGTTTTGGAATATAAACCAGGCAATCTTGTTTAAGAAGTTAATGAGGGGCGCCTGGGTGGCGCAGTCGGTTAAGCGTCCGACTTCAGCCAGGTCACGATCTCGCGGTCCGTGAGTTCGAGCCCCGCGTCAGGCTCTGGGCTGATGGCTCAGAGCCTGGAGCCTGTTTCTGATTCTGTGTCTCCCTCTCTCTCTGCCCCTCGCCCGTTCATGCTCTGTCTCTCTCTGTCCCAAAAATAAATAAACGTTGAAAAAAAAATTAAAAAAGAAAAAAAAAAGTTAATGACTTTTGATTGAATTGAACAGTAATTGTTTATCTTGGTAATTCTCCCAAATGAGTACCCTAGACAGAGAAGAGCAACATTTCAACAATCAGCTGCCTTTAATACCATTGGGGCCTCATGTCTAACTAAGATGACTATGATCTTTGAAGAAATGAATAGATTTCATTACAGTGGTTCCTTTCAAATTTCTTGGAGAAGATATAAAATGAAGTGCTGTAAGATTGGTTATCTAGTTAAAAGATTGGTTTATGCCTCTTCTAATCACCACAAGCACGAAGCTATTAGGAAAGAGAATGGATGTGTACATTGGATGGTAATCTCACCATTGTCTCAATGAGTAGCAGCCACAAAACTGATACTACCACATACGACTTCCTACCTTATATTTTACCCTTCAACCATACTGTTTTCCTCCAAGGCTACTGTGTTTACTTACCCTTCTCTGAACATACTAGAAACTTCATCTTTTCCATAGAGTCTAAGTGTGGTTTTCTGACTAGGTAAGCTCCTTGGCTAGAGCATAAGAGTGAGCAGTAAGAATCATTTTGATTCTCTTTGTAATAGACTTCTCAAAAAATATACCTTAAAAATATATAA
Source organism: Herpailurus yagouaroundi (assembly GCF_014898765.1). Classification (NCBI taxonomy): domain Eukaryota; kingdom Metazoa; phylum Chordata; class Mammalia; order Carnivora; family Felidae; genus Herpailurus; species Herpailurus yagouaroundi. The sequence continues at coordinate 53,888,705 of NW_024412396.1, forward strand.
TTAAATATATCTTAGCTATATTTTATTAAATATAGTTCATTAAAATATAAAAATGTATTAAAGTAATATATAAAAATAGTTCTTAAATATCTTTAAAAATAAAAATTCTTTTTTTAATGTTTATTTATATTTGAGAGAGAGAGAGAGAGAGGGAGAGAGAGAGAGAGACAGCGAGCAGGGGAGGGGCAGAGAGAGAGAGAGACAAAATCCCAAGCAGGCTCTGTGCTGTCAGCACAGAGCCCAATGCAGGGCTCCAACCCACAAACCATGAGATCATGACCTGAACCGAAACCGACTGGCTTAACCAACTGAGCCACCCAGGTGCCTCTCTTTAAAAATACTCTTAAGAAACAGGATAATGATTCCCTACTTTAAAATCCATGGTTTCCTAAATTTTCCTGCACCAAGGTAAATGGAGCTCTTAAAAGTGTCTATAAAACAAAATAAAATGGCATTGTGTTTGCAATCCATATTGGCATTTAGGGAAACAAGATGGCCTTCTGAGCTTCCTTTAAGACATTTGTATCTATGGGCCAGTTAATTAATCATGTTTGTCATGGATCAATCAACTAATCAAGTCACACTCTTCATACAACTGCAGTTTACTGATTTAGCACTTGGCTTCTGGAACCATTCTGTCTGGATTTGAAGTCCCTTTTCCTCACTTTATGGGTGGCAGTTCTTAGGCAAGGAAACTAACATTTCTGTCTAGCTTTCCTCATCTGCAAAATGAGAATAATAGCAATGTATACCTCATTGGATTATTATAAAATTGATTAATATAAATTATTATATACTATAAAAATATTAATATATTATTATAATGATACAAGTGCTTTCAATAGTGCCTGGCACAAAGTAAAAACTCAATAAAAAAGAGTTATTACTATTCTCTTGGGACTAGTTCACCATCACTCACCTCAGATCAGCACTTTCCCTTCCTATCTACTTCACCTTGCTACTAGATTCCTCGTCTGATTTACCCAGGCCAACGCCTCACCCTGACTCATAGTACCACAGAAACTTCTTAAAGACTACATATTTTACCTCTTTGTGCTTCCCACATGACGTAGCATTGTATTTTGCATAGGGTGAGTAAAACTTAGATTATTTCTCAAAACTTCCCTGGTTGTCCCTTGACAAGAAATTGTCAGTCAGGCACACACTTCCCTCTCTGGTGTCTTGGTGAGATGACCCAGTGCCACTCTTGAGAATTATTAAAGAAAGTTATAAGTAACACAAGTATAATTGAGCCATTAACTCTTATAGGGTGTGATCTGCAATTTATTTACTACTCTGTAGCCAGTGAATTACTGGGCAAAAGGACAAAAGTCAAGAACACATGTGAGGCTAGATGCTAACTAATATACTCTGATATTCAGATTATGAACTATGATGGTCAAATGATTCTTTCTGAAAGAATAACTTCATAATTAATAAAAGACAGGCTGAAGAGATATCATATTACAAATTTCACTTACATAAAGCCAAGAACCCAGTCTACCAAAATACTTTCTACCTTACCTACTTACCTGCATCATCTGAGACAATAGCCAAAACTAAACTGTATTAAAATATGTGGACAATTCAATCAATGCAGAAAAAAATGAATAAGTAAAAAATGTTGCTCAGCAAAAGTCATGCCACTTTGCCGCTCTCTAATTTTTTTCCCCTTCATCATATATAGAAACAAAACAAAGGTAATTACTACATGATAGATACGGTCTTCCATCCAACATAAGCATTCTACGATTCTGACCTTCACTGGGGAACCAGAAGCACACTATGTATTATTCTTTGCAACTCTTGTGCTAACATAGTCCACGACCATAGGAAAATAAAGTGAAACCAAGTAAGTGAAAATGAGTATTGCAGGAGAACCCAAAGTGACTCATTTAATATAGATCTAGTAAGTGATTTTAATAACATCTTCAAAAACAAAAGAGGAAGATCCTCTTACTGGTTAACCTTATTTCTCTAAGCTTCAGCCAGGCATCTTTAGGTTTAGTGGGGTCAACAGACAAATAAATGTGAGAAGTACATGGTGTATATTTTTAAATTTAGAAATGATATTTTTGTAAGTTTCTCCCTAAATCAATGTTCTATAAATCCAAACACAGCTAAAATGCATTAGAAAAGTTTGGTATTTAAAGTAACTCTATAATGATTCTATACAACAAATGATTGACAACTCATGTATATGATTGATATAGTCACTTTTTTCACTAAGCAGAGTTCATCTTTACCAGAAAAAAAGTGCCATAATGCCAGGGATTCTTATCAGGTTTATTCTTGCCTTTGTTTTGTGAAGATTAAGCAAGTTAACATACACAAAGCCCTTCAAACAGTAATAGAGCATTCAAGAAATGTCAGCTATTGTTATTCTTGTTGCTTTTTCTTTCTATGATAGTATGTCTATACATTCCCAAATATTCCCTAGTGAGGTGGGCTGGAGAAATCTCTTTCTTATCTACTCCTTTTCTATGAACCTCCCTCAGTACCAAATTCTCCCTGAAGCAAGTAAAAGCTCTAACTGGAAAAACAGGATTCAAGTAAATTCTTTAGAGGATTTCACAATCAGATTTAGTTCAAGTAATGCATAATTCATCATACTGAGTTCATATTTTGGCTAAGACAGAAAGTCAGCTATTAGCCTTAATGATATTAAAACTTAAGTAGTAAAAATCACACTTTTATTTCTATTTAGCCCTTTATTGTCATGTCTGATTGTTTATTTGTTTAAGCTCATCTGCCTTATCACCTACAAAAATTAAATGTTTTGTTTATGATTTTTACTTTGTTTTAAATTTCACAATTTTTTTCCAGTTTTTTGAACCTAAACCCATGCTATCAATTGTGATAAAAGGTGTAAAAAGAGGCAGCATAGAATTAAAAGATGGGTTTTAGAATCAGACAAAATTTAGATTTCCATTAATCATGAGGCTTCAAGCACATTACTTATTCTCTTCTAGCTTCATTTTTTTCATTTGTAATATAGAGCCAGTAGTTCAGGCTTCATAGAGTTATTGTAAGGAATTAAATAATTTAAAATAAATGTGAAGGACCTTGTATATAGTAAGTTCTCAATGCTTGTAATTGTATACAAACTGTATAAAAATTGTTAAGGTGGGCAAAACCTCAGAGGTCATTAGAGTTGCCTTTAAACAGGGAGTTACTAGCCTCAGCAACTATTCTTTTAATAAAAGAATAAATGAAAATATAATACACATAGTTTAAGTACAGTTATTTACCTGGCTCTTGTCCACTGATATTTATATCTAAGGACACACACATGTGTAAGTGGCTATGTACTTACATGTACATTTATATGTGCATTTATATATTCAACAGGTATATTATTGGTCTGTAGCTTCCTTTGAACACATTTAACGATACATTAACTGAGTCTCTCCTGAACTCAAGATTAGCCAAGTATGTTCTCATTAAAACTCAAATTTTCTATGATCTAATGTTTCCTACAGTTCTTAAAATACATATGAATGTATATTCTTAATCCATTATCTATTTGAATTTCAAAGTACTTTATGTTTAATTCTATCAAAGATTTAGAAAGAGCATCATCTTCACGTGACCATCCCTAAGTCATCAATTTCCAAATGCATTAATCATGGTTCAAAACATCTCCAAGCCCTGCACTGTTTACTTGGACAGTACCCAAAACTTTCCTGGTAAAAGTATATGAAAATCACCCAAGAATAGGAAAGCATCCAATTACTTCCATTTTGGTAAACATTGGTGTTTGATTTTATAGGGAGTATAAGATTGAGTAACCTACTTACGTTTAGCAAATAATAATATCCTGTCCTTTATATTAAATGATGCTACTGACTTATCTTCACAACCTGGGTGTTTGAATTGTTTTTCTAGTGTGGTAATAGATTACATAAACCATGGATATTCTTCCTTTTAAGTAAATTCTGCCCTGTTGGCTCCCCAACCCCTGCCATCTCCATTCCATTCTGTTCATGACCAAATATGACAGGGGTATCTGGGGTTAAGAATACACCACATATTCTCTAATAGATAAAATTTAACTGACCTATATTGAGCTCCTGACCCTGACTTCGTTAGGAGTTTATACTCATTAATGGAACTAACTGGTCTACTCTTAATTGATATCAATTAGGTTATTGAATAAATTGAATTATCCCTGATATGGTTTCAGTGCCCTGATGATCTCCAGAAAAGCACTGGCTACCAAGTGAAGTTGTACTGCTCACATCCCATCCCTCTGTATTCCTAATAATTGAGTTTGGAGGCTGAACCAAGATAGTCTTTGAGTCCCCTCAGTTAGATTTTGTCTCTAATCGGTGTGTTTTTACATTGCATGTGTGTTTGCTGTTACTGCAGTTTGAATTATTCTAAGCTAGTTTCTTCTTTCCTATTTTCCTCATCACTCATAACTATGCTAAATACGTTTTATATGGATCACACTTCTGGGTTTTCCATGAAGTTGGTTGTCTCTATATCAATTTTTGCCTCCTTCTCCTTTTAGTTTTTTAAACTTATCATCTGTTTTCCCTTTAAACATACTTTCCACTTTTTTTCTAAACTTTCGCTTAAGACAAATGCTATTAGAATGGAATAAAGACAAAGGACAGGGAGCTATGCACCTACCTAACTCATCAGAAAAAAAAAAAATTAATGTAGCCCGAGATCTGCTTTAGGAGATTCTTATTTCAACTCAGAGATCCACAGATGAACTTAAGCTATTTCAGGTCAACATGTAGTTCACATATTAAATAATAACATAATAATAAAGAATTTATATTAATATAATAATAGAAAAATACTCTAATGTAAATATTATAAATATTACAGTAAAATATATTCAAGTATATAATTGTATACATATATATTAAAATGAACACTATACTAATATTGATTTATATAATAGAATTGAAATCATTATGATAAATAGTATAATAATAGTTTTATATTATTTATGTTATTACATAGTTTATTTTAGTATTATCAATTCCCTTGTGTGATTAACCAATTCCAGGCTCAATGTATTATGTTATTTTCTGTTTCATTGTGATGCCTGGCAAATCTGATTCAGGCAGGAGCAGTTATCCCATTACTTGATTAATTGATTTATTTATTCACCCAATTAATAGGCATTGAATACTCTTCTGTGTGCCCTATATTTTGCTAAAAACTGAGGACACAATTTAGAATTAGGCAGAAATGCACCTGCCCTTATGTAACTTGCATTCTCATGTAAGAGCAGTGTTAGGACAAAATTCTTTCCTCCCCTGGGGAGATAAAGTGATTTATCTGATTGGTGAATCTGGGAGTAGGTCATCAGTACTCATATCTCAACCCTTCCATTTTTTCTTCTTCCAAGGCAACAACTTCCCTCTGAAAGCCCCTTCTGAAAGGTGACAGCCCAAATGTGGCATTAGATATTAGGAAACTCTCTGTTGCCACACAACTAAGCTATTTCCTTCCATTCAGTAATAAAGCTAACTTTTTTTATCTCCAGGATTATCTTTGAATTATTTGTCTTATCTCTTAAGAGGTTTCAAACTCAGCTAGTAAAGAGGATTTCTCTTCATTAGGTTTCCTCAAACCCAACACTGACCTAGAGAAGAGAGAAGGGATTGATTCTAGATAAGGTGAGTGGCAGACATGGGTACTGGTCACCAATGTTTCTTGTTCTAACTTTCCAAACGCTAGAGTCAATTGCATGTTTTAGCTCCTTAATATTAAATCTGGCCATGTGCCTTTGCATTCGTCAAAGAACCGAGGACATGTATGTCACTTCCACATGGATTATTCAAGAGCTGGCGTGCCACACCATTCTCTACCTTCTCTGCTCTGTTCTACCACGAATAAATACTGTAAAGGCATGCAGTAAAATGTGGCATCCAAGAACTATGGAGCACCCATCACAGCCCTGAATGCTTATAACAAGCAGAACTGTCCTGACCTGCTTTGGGTCTGAAGTGTGAATGAGAAATTGACCTTTGATGTTTTTGTTTTGTTTTGTTTTGTAACATTTTTATTCAATACAATGCTTTCCTTTACTTTCCTTTTCTTTTCTTTTTTCCAGTATCATTTTGTATTTATTATTGGACAAGGATATCCAGAAATTACACCAGAAATTTAACTTAGGATATATGAACTCTACATGTGGTATACAAGTTTAATTTTTTTTTTTAATTTGAGCATAGTTGACACACAATGTCACATTAGTTTTAGGTATACAATATAGTGACTTAACATCTCTATGCCTTATGCTCACCACAAGTGTCACCATAAAACACTATTACAATATCACTGACTACATTCCCTATACTTTACCTTTTATTCCTGTGACTTATTCGTTCCACAAATGGAAGCCTGTATCTCCCTCTCTCCCTCACCCATTTTACCCATCCCTTTTCTCCCTTACCTCTGGCAACCATCAGTTTGTTCTCTGTATTTGTGGGTCTGTTTCTGCTGTTTGTTTATTCATTTGTTTTTGTTGTTATTGTTGTTTTGTTTTGTTTTGTTTTTTTTAGATTCCACATAGTAAAATCATATGGTATTTGAGCTTTGTTGTTTTAAGCCATTGAGATTTGGGGGTTATAAGTCATGGGTGCAAATGGTCAGATTAAGATATGTCTTTCTGAGGAAGGATAGTGATACTGAAGCTGACTCCAAGGATAAGAAAGAGCAGACCCCATACAAAGTAAAGAAAAGGTTTTAAGACAAATTATAATTTTAAACATAAACTGAAGAAACAGTTGGCACAAAGGAACTGAGGAGGAAAAGAGTCCAGAATATTCAAGGAAATTATGGAATTCCAGCATGAACAGGGGTCAGAAAGGAGAAGACAGTGGCCCAGGTATTGCCAATATCACCCATTCTGTTGTCTGACTACTGCCAAAGGCAAGGAAGAGAATTTCAGCCCCAGAAAGTCACATCTGTGACCATCATTGACCTGGGATATTATTCCATGCTCCTGATTTTTCTGTTCACTAAGGTGGAGACGAAGTGTTTAGGAGAAAAGCAGAGAAAGATAACTTCCTTAATTAAGTATCATCATTCTTTGGATCTATTATAAGCAAGATACGCTACTGAGCATGGATATGGTCACTAGGGGTAGAGTCAAGCTTTGTGGGGTCTGGCATGTGTATAATTTTCCAGGAGGGACCTCTTTAGGGTACTAAAAGTGAAATTTCATTAGTTTCATAATCAACTCATCTTTGTGTGTTTTTGTGGTTTAAACCTGTGGTGGCTTCTCAGTGCCTCCTGTAGTAGAATAGTAGAGTAGGATATAGAGAATACAGAATTTTTAGTATAGATTGTTTAAATGGAAAAAGTGACTGCAATCCCCCTAATATTGCCCACTACTAGCATCATTTTCTTTTGTCTTTTATATTTTCTATATACTTTGAAAATTCCTTTCTGTGTCAGATGCAAAAAAAATTTAATTTTTTGGAGAGTCACGTTCTTTCAAAAAGCAAAACAAAATTGCAAAACATATCCTACATCCTTTCATGATTTGACTTTAAATTGTGACTTTTCTTTTTGGTGGAAAAATAAATAAATATGATGAAAATATGCTATGTCCATGCCAAAATTCCATGAATTTAGCTAGCTTAGAGAATGAACTTATGATATATCATAGTGTTTTTAGTCATTGTTTTATAATTAATTATCTAACGATAGAATTATGTCTTATAAGTGACAAGGAAGACTCAGCAAAACAGGCTGGCAACATTTTTTTTTAAGGAAAAGGCAATTTTTATTTTTTAAGTTAATTTTTAAAGTAATATATGTTCATAATTAAAATTTAAACAGAAAGATATAAAGTGGATTCCATTATCTAAGACATAACTAATATAAAGTGTCTTGACATCCTTCCAGAATTTTGTATTCACATATAGTCTTCATAAATCAAAAAATTCCATGCTGTGATAAATTGTCTTCAACTTACTCTTTTCAGATAACAGAATATTTTAGTTATATGTACATATCAGTGTATATATCTGCATATCTATGACTGTATCTATCCAGATGGATGGATGGATGGATGGATAGATGACAGATAGATATGCCAGCCTTCCTTTTAATCTTTTAGTATGGCTAGGCTGAAATATGTCTAACTATCCTCTAAGTAATTGACAATATGGATTATTTGTTTGTTTTGGTTGTTTCTTTTAAAATATTTTTTAATGTTTACTTATTTGAGAGAGACAGAGAGAGAGAGACAGAGAGAGAGAGAGAAGCAGAGAGGGAGGGAAACACAGAATCTGAAGCAGGCTCCAGGCTCTGAGTGCTGTCAGCACAAACCCCGATGCAGGGCTTGAACTCACAAACCTGAGCCGAAGTTGGTCGCTCAAGACTGAGCCATCCAGGCGCTCCTCAGAACTCTTTTGACAGCAATAAGGAACCTCGGCACCAGATCACACTTAAAGGTAAACTATTCTTCCTGAATAGTCTTCTTGTCTTTATTTGTGGAGATTTTTCTTCTATTTAATCTTTGAATATATTTCCATTTCTACATGTTCTATACCTCATGTACACTAATTGTATAATTGTTTGATATCCTTATCTTCCATATCTGACAGCTGTTTTTTCCCTTGGTGACATCCTCAAGCCTGAATATCATGTCACTGACCTGATAGTTTTGAGGTCTGAAATGTTTTGAGTAATACCCATTCTATTTTTTTGACCTCCTCTATGTAGCTTCTATTTTTGCAAGTGTTAGCTTTTCTTAACCTCTTCCCTGAGTTTTGCCAGTGCACTTTGTGCCTTCTAATACTGTCTTACTGATTTTTAAATTAAAAATTAATTAATTAGAAATTAAAAAACTTAATGAGCTAAAAGTGATTAAGATTTTTATATTTCTAAACTCATTATTTTTTGAGTAGCTCCTTTTGTTTCTAATTCTCTGAGGTACAAAGAAGTGTTTAGCTGAAATTTTATTTCCTAGAAAGTTCATGTTTCTCTAAAAGGTACTTTCATCTGCCCTTTAATAAAACTGACGTATCTTTCATCCTTTAATAAAACTGATGTATCTTTCATCCTTTTGTTTTTGTAGCACCGGTGCCAAAGTTCTGCTTTGGGTCTCTTTGGCTTATCATTCATCTTTGAACCAGCAGTTTTAACATGGCCTACTATTTACTAAAAAACAATCCAGGAATGGGTAGGTGTATGACCTGCGTCACCTCGCTTGTCATCTCTGAGCTCCTTCTCACCAAATTTGCTCTGTCTTCTGTGCTGGGGATATCTTTCTGCAGCAGATCTATGTGACTGCTGTTTATGTGACTTTCAGTGAAAAATCTTATCACAGATTTCTTTTATTTGGTGATTTAGTGTTTAGCTTTTGTCAGCAGTACATGCCCAACCATCATATTCTTCACTTTTCTCATGGCTATCCATACTTTCACTCCTTACTATTCTAAGTTAAAAAATCACCAGATGGACCCATTAGGCCCATTAGGATCCTTGCTTCCTTTGAGAGAAATCTATACTCTGCTGAAGCTCAGAGGTATATATTGGCTTTCAATGTCTTCTTCCATTTGATTCAAGCCCCACAGTATTTGATGGATGGCTGCAATTCATAGACTGTGTTTGGGGATTTTAACTAAGTTTCAGTGCAGGTAAAAATTTACATTTCCAAGTTTAAATTGTTGTGTTCATCAGGTTTCTGGCATGGAAAGAGTTAGGAATTGAAATAATTGACATAAACATGCCTTTATTCCACCATGTTTTACAGGAAATCCCCTTTCCCTTTTTAACTGTGTGACAACACAGTCTTTCAGGGAATTTATGTCAATCATATACATGTCAATCATAGAGTGGTTGCTGAAATTACTTCAAAAAACAATAGTATAAGTTACTGATGTCTACTATCTAAATTCTATATTTTTATTCCGAGTTGTGGGGATGCTCTGAATATTCCCAACACTTAGAAAATCAACTTTCTGAGAATCAAAGTAATATATATTAATTGCTGAAAAATTAGAAACATATGTATATTATAAGAAAGAGAATTATTTTTTTCATTTTTTATTGTTACTTTACTTTTGAGAGAGAGAGAGACAGAGAGCAAACAGGGTAGGGGCAGAAAGAGAGGGAGACAGAATCCCAAATAGGTTCTGTGCCATCAGCACAGAGCCCAATGTGGGGCTCAAAATCACAAACTGTGAGATCATGACCTGAGCTAAGCCAGATGCTTAACTGACTGAAGCACCCAGGTCGCCCTGTAAGAAAGAGAATTTAAACCATATATAATTCCACTACCCTATAATCAGTATATTTCATTTATTATACGATAGACATTTTCTTACATTTTAACATCTCCAAAATGAGGTTATGCCTCACAATTGGTAGCATACCATAATTTAATCAACAGAATTTTTTATTTATTATTGTTAAAAGAAATAATAGTGCATCATACTGCTGATACTGTCCTAGACTTGATGAATTCTGATATATTTTCTTCCAGATATATGTACTATTTTAAGCCAAAATTGGGATCATATTTATATACTTTTGTGGCAACTCTAAATGAAATGCAACAATTAAGCCTTTTGTAGAATAAAATAAAGTGGTATCACAATATCATCATTCTTTAAAAATGTTGTACAATTTTATGAATGGGTGATCTAAATACCTACATAATCTAAAAGAAAGACAAGAGAAGTATTTTTCTGAAGATGTGTAGGCCACTTACTTTCTCTAAGCCTCAGTTTTACTTATCTATAAAGTGAACTTACTAACATTCTTACCACCTAGGAAGTCAAGATGATTCAATGGAGTGCTTAGTTTAATGTACTACATGTTAAATACTCAATAAATGTGAGTCACCAGCATTATTGTTACTAGCTGCAGTATCATGAGTAATGGTCCTTCAGGGAATGGCCTCTTTGTACTTATTCAAAAGACAAATGGCTGATTGTATTCTATTAAATTGACCTGCTTACCTCATGCCAGATACGAGCTAGGCACTGGGAATATACAGACAACCACAAGTCTTACACAGGAGGACCCTCTATCAAACTGTTGACTTTCAGGTTCTTGTTTATTTATTTTGTGTAAACAGATTTATATTTTTCTGACACTCATTGCTCTCAACTGGCCACAGGCCATATTTCTTCCATGCATTCTTTACTCACATATAATACTTGCCAGTCTCCTCACACACCCTTTGTCACCCTATTCCTGCAACTATATTATAGTTCCTTCTTCATCTGTGATGCTTTTCCTTTTTTCTATCTCTAGAGGTCCAAATCTCTCCTAACCCAAAGAATATTTTAAAGTTAAGAAACAGGTTCCTTATCATTTACATTCTGTCCAAACAAAAACCAGGAACAAAAACTGGAAGCAAACCAGTTCACACAGGGTATTGGGCAACTCTCCTTGCATCCTTCTCAAATCCAACTACTTTGACGCATTACCTCTTCCTCCATACTCCCCAGAGCATTATTTGCAATATTTATGATCACATTCTGCATCACAGTATTTGTGTGCATGTCTCATTTGGCCTAGATTGTGAGGTCCTTGAGGGCAGAAATATTATATTATTTGTCTTTGTCTCCATAGCATCTGTAACATAACCCATGCCTAATAAGTTTTTGAATTGGATTAGACACTTGACTCTTACGGCCATTATCAGGGTTACTTGTCCCTTGAAGTAAATCACTCCATTCTCTTATTTGAAAATAAAAACAATGTCTGATATTTTCATATAATGTCAGACAGTTTTCCAAGTCTTTCAATAAAATCAACCACCTCTTTGTGTTCCTTTCCTGGTCTTGTCCTTAGAAGCAAGCACTTAGCTATTCCTTTCCACAATTTGCTTCTCCATGTTTAAACAGCATGTGTTGTGATCTTTCTTAATTTTTCCCATGTTAATGATGTGGAAGATGAGCATTGGTCTTTTTTACATGCCTCCCTGTCCCCCACACATATTTCACCTCTCTCCAAACTCTCAATATAGTTCAACTTAATTCCTGCTCATGCTCTTGTCCCAACCCTCTTGTTCCAATCTGGACTGTCACTCTTGAGGTTCTGGGATGTCCCTTTATCATCATGTTGGCTGTTCCCTTTGGTCCCCTCCTGTGTTAGTTTCCATGTTTCCTGGATCCCAGATATTTTTACCTTGGGTTTATTCCTTACTTTGGTGCATCCTAGCTTCAGCAGTTTTCAAGAAATGCTCTATCAGAAATAATATTTACTTTTTTCAGGGAAAGTGATTGCAAGTTTCACTTAGAATAGAATTTCAGGGTAGATGTGATTATCCCTCAGAATTTGGAAAGCACCACCTGCCATAAGAGGTATAGGTAAAGGGTCTCTTGGCATGTGTGAAAGGCAAATACTGTTTGCCTGTGGATTGCAAGATACAAAATCAGGTGGGGTAACTGGAGAGGCAATGCCAGAGGTGAGAGGGGAAGGGACAGGGATGAAATGAAAGCTAGGCAGGTTTTCCAAATCATCATTGATTCAAACATGACAGAACATGGTAGGAAAGCCTACTGAGAGCAAAAGGATTGGAAATAAAGACTGTTATATGGAGCCAGAAAATGAAATGTCCTGAGACAAAAAATAAATAAACTAGATTATCTCCATCCACTTTCAGTGTGGTGCCAGCAGCTGTCGGAGAGGGAGTCTTTTCAATGGTTGACCACAATCTTGACACCTGGACACTTTCCATCCCAATTTCATTTTCTTAGATGAGGTTAGCTCAGCTCTCATGAATTCCCATACGACCCCAAAACATAAAATGCAATTGTACCACAAAGAAAAGCCATTCACATTTTCTTAGAATTGAGAATCTTTTCAATCCAGAAAATAAGGCCAAGAGCACAATGGCTCAAATGCTCTCTAAAATCATCTTGCTGAAGAGAGACCTTTAGTTCTACATCATTAGCGGCTGCTATCTCTGAAATAGGAAGGTTAGGCATGTTGGCCAGGCCAGCAGCAACCTAGCTGGCTACTAAGAAGCCTGAACAGCCATCAAATACAGTATTCTACAAGGATACAAAATTCCATTGGAATCAATACCAGCAAATGAGTGTGCAGCCATGTTTTCTATTACACACTGCCCCATGCTGCTGGAAAGTTTCTCTTCAGGCTTGGTATTAATACACTCCTTGGACTTTTATGCAGTAACTGTGAACCTTCAGGATCATTCCCTAAATAGTGCTTTAATGTACTCTTCCCATACACAGTGTAACAAAGTTTCCTACTCATGGACACCTGATGATATTAGTAGGCCAAGACTATCAACTATTGCTACTCAGTATGCTTACTACCTCTCTTGCCTTTTCCAAAACAGATGGGCTACATACATATCTGCTCCAGGAAAGGAAAACTCTTGTCACATGCGAATTCTTCATGTAAAGCATTTTGCTTAGAAATAATACTTATTTGAGGTTTGGGTGTTTATGATGCTAAAAAGGTATTGAGGAAAGAAGTACATCCCTTTGTGTCTCAAGCAAGATAAAGAAAAGTCTGGGGGGAGGTTACAAAAGAATGAACATTCTCCTGCCACCCAACTCACCCTTGGCTGAAAAGGTTACAGGTTTTTCCTACAGACCTGGATTCACAAAGCATGGTCCACTCAGCAGCATCAGATCACCAGGGATCCTACTAGAAATTCAGAATCTCAGGCCCTGTCTCTCCTCAATCAGAATTTTCATGTTTAACAAGATCCCTAGGTGGTTTGTATAAATATTAAAACTTAAGAAGCACCTGCCTATAGGGATGTTACATAAATATTAGGAGGCACAGGATGTCAGTAAGTTTATTGACTAGTGTTACCTTTGATCATTTGGATCAAGTGGTATCTATCAGGTTTCTCCACTATAAAGTTACTTATTTTCCTGTTGTAATTAATAAGCATTTTATGCTGAGATACTTCGAAACCACACAAATATCCTATTTCTCTTCACATTTTTGCCCACTATTTTTAACAACCATTGATGACACTTGACTGCAACAATTATTACTATAGTATTGACCAAGTGGTGATTTTTACAAATCTTAAGAGACTATTTTTAAACATTTTTAGAATACACATTTCCCCCACACCTAGTTTCCCCTATTACTATCATCTTACATTAATATACTTGTTATAATTAATAAGCCAACACTGTTCCTTTATTATTAACTAAAGTCCACAGTTCATTTAGATTTCCTTAGTTCTACCTTTTGTCCTTTTCTTCTCCAGAATCCCACCTAGGTTGCCGCATTACATTTAGTTAGGTCTCCTGAGCCCCCTCTTGGTTCGACGGTTTCTCAGACATCTATTTCCACCATGCTTTCTTCATTTATTCCCTGGAATTCAGCTTCAAGAACTGTCCCCTTCTCCACCACTTATATAATTATTTATGTCTATATGGACTCATGAGCATTTATTTTATTCTACATATTTTAAGCTATTGCCATCATTATGTATTTTATTACACACATTGTCTCAGTTATGTAATCTGGAATCCCTTCAAGTTGACACTTCAAGATTCTCCCATCAGTTTTGGAGCACTTCCTTACTTTTTAGCATCAAAAAATATTCCAAGTCTTCTAATGTACTTTCCTGATCCCAGACGTTAATTAGGCATTTTTTTGAGAAGTCTGGGTCCTTTAATTGTTGAATGGTATTTAGAAATCGAGGTGTGGGGCATAGTGTTCTTTTTGCTACTGGGATGTCATTATCTCTAGCCTCCCTCAGTGCCAGAGCCAGAAAATATGGATGTATTCTAACCCATACATGCATGCACACCTATATTTCCATGTATATTAAGAGCCATGAGCTTATACTGACATACCTGATTCCAATCCAATGACAGTGTTCTTTTTAGCCTTTCCCTTTTACTAATTTTTTCTCTGACAAAAACATAGCTTTCATTATCATATTATTATATGTACTTATTTATTCATTCCTAGAATACACAAATAAGCTGCAGAAATGCTAATCCATATCTCTATGAACAACAAATTTACTAACTAGGGCACAATTTCTGTATAGTTCTTACAATTTAGCCTTATGGTATCTAGTTGAAATATGGTTTTCCAAGATTACTTAGAAATTTTCTTTCCCACCCTCTTTATTGTAGTTATGTGGTTAATTTGTAATACAGTTAAGTTTGTTATTGCCATATTCCATATTGGGTTCCAGGTAAGAGGAATGTTTTGACTATGGAAGGATTCCACTTTCAGAAGAGCTAAAATGTTGATTATCAATATTTAAAAATTTCCGTCTCAATACAATCCAAAGAAGCAAAGTAGGAGCTAGTCCAGAAAAGAAAGGCATTCCTAATTAAGGCTTCTTTCAAAACAATGATGTGCCTTCTCTAGGTAACTGAATGGCATTTCTTAATGGCATTTCTTAATGGCAAATCTCTCTTCTATGAGTAAAAATTATGTACGTAATTTAATCTCCCACCCTCCTTACCATATGGGAGATGGCTTAATAGCTCTCTAGAAACAAGTAAACGGTTTTGTAGATACTTAAATGTTGGTTCTAGTTGCTTCTGAAGGAGCCAGTTATGTAATAGCCCTTCTCACAATTTGATAGTTTTTTTTCTCTATTATGTGGGATACCCCAGTGTTTTTAATAGTTAATGCCATTCCAAAATTTGAATGGCTTAAACCGATATATTTTTTTACCTCAATTACATAGTCCATACTGGATGTGTAGCTCCATTAGGTGGCTTTTCTCTGAGCAGTGACTCAGGACTCAGGTGTGCCACTTCTCTTTGGTCCTTGGAGCCTTCTCTGCACAGGGACCAAATGAAAAAATGCAAGTAGAGTATGGCACAGGAGAGGGATTCATTGGTCAGGTCTGTAAGTGGAATCTATCACCTCTGCACACATGCCACTGGCAGGTCCCAGTTATGCGAGCTTGCCCAACTGTAGGGAGAATGAGAGGTGAGTGATGCCCAACTGTGAGGAGAATGGGAGGTGAAAGCTACTGAGTAGCCACAGGAGAGAAGCAACAGCTTGATGATCAGCCAACCTGCTCTGCCATAAGCAGTAAACGCCCATCTAATACATTCCTATCTTCGCTTAAACTCATTTGATTTGACATTTGTCACTTGCAACCAAATGCACAGACTAATACACATCTTCGGCATAGTAATAGTAACAAAGTTTGGACAAAGACAAGTTCTAAAAATCTTAAGTAAGCATTCAGGTAATTGCAGTATAGATTTCATTGTTCATTGTTGTAAGAAAATAAGAACAAAGACCCAGAACACAAAGTAAGAGATGAAAAAAATAGTAAACATACACCAAAAAAAAAGTCACAATATCCAGCAAAATATTAAGGCACTGTCATTTTGTTAAGAGTTAAACTTTTTCTCTAGCCACTGACATGCAGTACTGTCTTACAGAGCAACTGATTTCCTTATCACTTT
Organism: Herpailurus yagouaroundi; assembly: GCF_014898765.1. Lineage (NCBI taxonomy): Eukaryota > Metazoa > Chordata > Mammalia > Carnivora > Felidae > Herpailurus > Herpailurus yagouaroundi. Next base: position 53,905,084 of record NW_024412396.1, read on the forward strand.
CTATCAAGGTTTAAATTTAAGCATGCAGAGGCTTTATAAACTCTTCTGAGTTATTCTTCATAAATCTTTTCATAGACCAAAGGTTCTTAGATTTGGCCATGCATCAAAGTAACATGGATATCCAGGCCAAAACCCAGATACCATCAATCATTAATCTAGGTTAGGGCCTGTATATCTGTATTTATTTAACGTCACAGGTAATTCTGATGCACAACTAATTTGGAGAACCTCTGTCATAGGGTGTAGGAATAGATGTGAATCTTATCTCAGGAACAACCACATGTTTCCCATCATTACCCGAGTTAAACTTGGAATGCAAATAAATATAATATTGGGTTATAAAGATCACACGGAAGATGTCCAAAAATACTATTAATTTCCATAAGATAGATGGTAGACACTATGAATTTAGAGATGTCCCTGGCTGACCTGGGCTGTGCAGCCTGCGTGGGGCAAAGTTATTTGACCTGGACTCTGGTAAAAAGGTGTAATCTGATAAGGAAAGGGAAGGAGAGGCCATTCTAGACAGATGGAAGCAGTAAGAACAAAGTCACAGTTGGGAAAACACCAGGGAGAATTGGGGATAAAGCACAAGCTCAGTGTGGCTGGAGCAGAAATGATGAAGGAAAAATATGAGGTAACATAACTAGATGCTAAACTGTGCACTGTGAGCTTAAAGCGCTATGGAAATTCCAAAAAGAAAGTCATTTGGTTAGAACAGCCAAGAAGACTTCGTGAAGAATGCAGAACTTGAGCTAGGTTGTGAAAGACAAGTAGTACTCCGTCAACCAGAGAGAAGAAGGGGGGAAATTATTTTTATTTTGATGTTTCTTAAAACCCAGCAGACAAAATGAAATACTATATGACTGACTATTCTATTTTTTTATACATCTTCTAGGGTCTTATGTATATAGTTTAACACTATTGTAAATGTTTACTAATTGTTGTTTACTAAATGTTGGTGTACCACATAGGACTTGAATTGGCTTTTAAGAAACACATGTTATAAAAAAGTGCAATATGGCAGGATTTTGGAAGCCATTCTGGAATTGAATAGGGCTATGTGGGATAGGAGACACCTGAGAATCCATTTTTTATAACTAAAATAAGGAAAATATACAAACAAAAGAGGCATTAGAGAAAGGGAGAGATTGAACACAAATGCATAAGCATGTAAGCATATGTATATTTAACATAATTGATTTATGTCAGCCAAAATTATGTCTCAGAACTTCCTGGAAATTAAAGCAAAAAGAGAAACACGATCATGTACATGATTCTCAATATCCATGAAAACATCCAAGAAGTTACACTAATCTTTCATGGGAAGGAAGATTTAGCCTCCAACTAGCAGAAGAACTATGTCAACTGTGTTTTAAATATTGAACAATGTACACACCAGTGGATTTTTATGTGTGCTCTTTAGTGGAACCACAGAAGATAAGCAAATCTCAGAAGTTGCCCAGTGGGTAGAACCATTTCAGCCTCTTTAGTGAACTTCATGACACATCAAATGCTGTCCATGGAGAGCCAAAGCAAACTTGATTTTCACAAGATTTTCCCTACTGCAAGGCCCTAAAACTCTGGAGGAACCATGATCATCAGAAAGGAATGTTTCTGATGTGTCTATACAAAGTTGGTTCAACTGCTTTGATTTAATTAGCAACCAGTCAATTCAATCAATTAACAATGTGATTCTATGAAAAACATTCCATCAAAATTCAGTAATATGAAAGTGAAAGAGCCCACTAATATCCTAGATCCTTATCTATTCAGATGGCTGTGTAGACCATGCAAAGACACAGCTTTTTCTTCGTCCTGTTTTTTCAGACACAGTTCTGAGTATCCCTAGGCAGTGGCTAATTATCTGAGGATAATGGTTTACATCTGCATATGTCTTCAGAACTTCAAAAATATAACCATCTTGTGAGGTTGTGTTGGTACCTATGAAATAGGAGTTTCATGACTTGACCAAAGTCTAACATCTAGTTATTAGTAGAAGAGGAAGAAGTATGGTGTAATATAAAGAACTTTGGAGTCGTGGTAAACAAGGGCATGTTGTCCAAATCCTGCATTTACTCGCTGAGTGGTTTGATGTAATCCACCTAGTTCCAAATTCTTGATTCTACACTTTCAACTTTGGTCTCTAACTTTGACCTCTCCCAGAGTTAGTGTTTATTTTCATTCTCACTTGAAATTCTGTCCTTGGCTCTATTCTTACTGTTTTCAACTGAGCCAATTCCTATAGTTTTAGCATCTTTCGTTGTCTTGGATCAGGACCCTTTTCCAGCTCCAGCAATACAGAACACAGCCCTTAGATTTGCCCTTGACTGGACCAGCCCAAACTATCCACAAGGCATCCACACACACAACTCAGGCAGCCCCACAGGTAATAAGGACTAGAGCAGGACTTAGATCAAATGGTGGGGTACAGGGGAAGGCCTGGACAGCAAAGAGAATTAAGCTGCATGTATATAATGTACATATATATATATATAATGAAACATAACAAAGACAATATAGGTGTCTTACCCTGGGACAACAATGTGGTTAGATGGGTTTCAAGTGAGATTCTATGCTTAATATATCATAAGCAAATATAAATGCAAAACTCTCTCCATTTCTGTTTACCTCTTCAAATTATTAACAAACAAATCATTTTCTACCATAGGGAAGTACATATTTAAAACCAGGCTATCAATTTCCCTATGTAAATAAAACCACATGGAATTCAGGCTCTTATTACAGTATTGCAGTCCTACCCCCCCCCCCCCCACCATTGACAAGATCAGATTTAGAGTATCTTTAATTAAAGTGCTATCAATAAATAAATAGACTGAGTGACACTGGATGGTAGCAGAGACAATTAAAACAAAGTTACTTGGTGTCCTATTTATCTGTCATACGGGCTGATTTATAAGCTTCCTACAAGAAGTAATTTAATGACTCTTTAATAGAAGGAGGCTTGACAAAATACCAGCAGATGGTATTGTGGGTAATGACCCAGGCTATAATGATTTTAGTAATGACTTGTCTTATCTATTTACCTGTACTCAAACAAAGGCTGAACTATGCACGAATACATGCACACACATTGCCTTCCGGTGGACTAGGCTGCCTAAAAGCCATTTAGTAGAGAAAATGTAAATATAATTAAGCAATTAAAGTATATAAAACTCAAGAAAGGTGCCAAACTGGAGAATGTAGTACTAGTAGTAATTGATGATGATGGTGATGATGATACAATGCAAACAAAAACAACTTAGTACTTCCATTCTCACTTGCCTTGGCTTTCCATCAAAAGATATATGTCGCCTTCCTCGAGTATAAGCCTTTTAATCACTCCCAGCAAGTTTAAAAGAGATCCTGAGTTATCTACTGCCAAAAGGGATGAATAGAAATGGCTTATTTCCTTCAAGTAGCCCTTTGGCATGCATACACAACACAAGCAACTCTACAAGTGGTAAGGACTTGCACAGGATTCATACCAAATGAAATCTCTTCCACTGATTAATTTATCTTGGTCCCTATTGTCTCAATTACAGATCCTGAGGCTACCACCACATCCTGAATGGCTTCCCCTGATCTTGCAGGGATAAATGTATGACTGGGAACTTTCCTTAGAGGGAATGATGCAATGGCATCCTATCTACTGTTTCATTTTAAGTATTGGTGGTGTATGAGGACCAGAAGTCTAGATGCAAGCCAGAGGATCAGTCAGGAGCAGGAGGCCAGGTCATAAGAAAGAAAATCTACAATGATCTGATCCTGTGGCAGTCCTAGACGATAGGATCAAGGAGCTTCAAGACCTAGTCTCTCTTATGCCGTCAGCTTTGGGCACCACCTATGTCTAGTCTCTATGGGTGGAGATAGTGCATTGTTTCATGGGAGTTGAGCTCACCTCTGACCTCTACTCCTGGTGCCCCAGACAGTACTACTTGCCTCTGGCCATAATGAGAAGGTCCGTGAGCTCATTTCTGGGCAAGTTTTCCATGGAACAGAGACCGGGTCCACTGGGGCTAATACGTGAGGGAAATTTTAGGGCCCTGTTTCCTAAGAGAGCTGGAAAAGACATTACCAGGTACTGAGAAGAATAGCCTGTGGGCTTTTTAAGTAAAATTAAAGAGGGAAGGCAAAATGAGAATTTTCCCAGGAAAACTTGACTTGGCATACTTTCTGTGGGTGGAGAGGCAGACACCAGCCCTGACCTTGCTGGCCGTCTTTGGATAAAGTCAGGAAATAAGCAGAGCTAGTCATCTGGGCTCTTGCTAAACACCCTCAGTCGGCACTCCCTTGGCTTCCACTGCGACCCATTCTAGGTTTGCCCTCCCTGGGGGTATCCCATCCTGCAAAATTTACAAGCTGGATTTCTAAGCTGTCTAAACAGTAGCCACTAGCCACATGTGTCTAGTGAGCATTTGAAATGTAGTTTGTTGGAGTTGAAATATGCTATGAAATGTAAAATATATAACAGATTTCAAAGACTCGGTACAAAAAAGAATATAAAATACCATCTAGATGTTTTTATATTGATTACATGTTGAAATGAAACTACTTTGGATATATTAGTTTAAATAAAATATATTATTAAAATTAAACTGTTTCTGTTTACCCTTCTTTAAAATGTGGTTACCATAAATTTTAAGATTACATTTGTGGCTTGCATTTGTGGCTCACATCATATTTCCTTGTGACCACACGGTTTTCTATCCTCAGGGCTTCTATGTCTAATATGGTCAATTTAGCCATGACAATGACAAGGGTGAATTTTCTCAAATAGTATACTTGCTTTTAAAAGAGTTAATGTAGACAAGTATGTGAGTGAATAGGTAATTCCCTTGTCCTGGAATGTGCTTCCTTCTTCCTCATTCTGGAAACTCTTCTTCATCTATCATGACCCAGATCAAATGTCTCCTCCACCAGGAAGATTTCTTTAACTCTCCCAAGTAGAGGTAGTCCCTTCTGTGTTGTTTCAGCATTCCATGCAAATCTTTACCAGAGCACTCTAAATCATGCCATCATGTACCTTAATTTGCATGTCTTCCTTTCTAAGTTGTGAACTCCTTCAGAATAAGGATTTGAAAATAATAATGCCATAGTAGTCATACTAAAAGTGTTTTCTGATACCTTAACTTATTCGTTTATAAATTTATTCATTCATCCTAAAATCAAGGCTTCTGGGCCATTTAATCAGCAGCAGGGATCTGCCCAGACTCTTTGTTCTTCAAATAGCCCATAATTATAGACTTTGAAGTGAGTTTTCCCCCAATGAATTGCCATTCCAGCTCCTTCCAATGAATTTACCTAGAAATAACTATATTTATGATAACTGAATACAGAGTTATACCCATGTCCCTTGACTACCTATGTAAGTGTCCTGGGTTTATCTCTTTCTAGAAGTTACACATAATTCTACCTAGGCCAACTTTGTCCCCTGTTCCTGCACCGTTTCTTACTCTCTTTCTTTCTAGTGTGATTCTCAAAGTTCTATTGTAAACTATCTCCTTACCTCAGCCCTGTCAATACTCTCCTGCTTTGTATTATTTATTACATTGTTTGGGTGTTGACTCTCTCCAAAGCCAGTGAAATATGGGATTCATTAAGAAGATTATGAAACATGCTCCAAAGACTTAATGATTTGGCAAGGATTATATCTTTTCCTCTTTTCCCACTGCTGTCAATCAAAGGGCTGATAAGACAGCCTTCTAAAACATCCAAACCAGGTTGTCAGTTTGGTCCTGCCTGTGACTTTTTTAGTCATTGTCACATGGAGTGCTGTCCTGTGTGTTGGAAAAGAAGTTATGACTTTGCTTAACTAATTGGAAGTATCTTCCTTCTGCATAAACATGCCATGGAATACCAAAGAACAGATCATGTTTCTGCAGCCAGCATCCCTTTTTCTAAAGTTTGCTGCATAAGTAACCCATATCACTTGGCTTTTGAAAAAGTAGGTTCCAGTGTTTGTAAAGGGTTGCCACAAAATAGGAAGTAGCCTCAGTGTTCTTGTGAAAGGTACACAGTCAAAACTCTATTTCAATTATTACTGAGGTAGTAAAAAGAAGTAGGATTGCCAAACAATTATCATTAAGTTAGCAAAAAAAAACAAACTAAAGGCCATTTTGAAGTGTTAAACTTTCTTTGGTCTTGAGAAGGTAGTGACAAGACACTTAATTTGACTCTCAAAGGAGAAAGAAAAGCTAATTGATGCATGTCTTCATGTTTTAAAAATGAGATTGCACAACTGTGGAAATTTAGTTCCTAGCTTGCTTGCCTAATTTCTATTTCTCAGGTCCACTGGGATAGTTGAAAGATAAAAAATGTGGTCTGCCTGGAAGGCTCCCAGCCCTCCCACTTTGCCTGAAGAACATCTACCACTTCCTTTCTCAGCTTGGATGCCACTCCTACTGAAAAGTCTTCTCTGATGTCCCAAGATGGAGAAAGAAGTGTGTTTAGTTCTGAGCACAGTGCCACATGGGCATTCAAGAAATGTTTATTGAGTGAAGGAATGAGTGGTATCAGGTTGTACACAAAAAATACTTGACCTGGAGCTAAGTTTTAGCTCTGCCACTTAACAACACCATTAACTTTTCTGAGGCTTGTGTGCTCATCTGTAAAACAAGGGAGATAATGGCATCTATTTCATAGACCTTTCTGAGAGCAAGTAAGTTTATGTGTGCAAAAGCATTTTGTAAACAGAAATGTCTTAACAATTTCCTTTTACCTACATATTTGCAATGAGAACTTAAATATAATGCAACATCTTGGCATGTGAGCCAAAATTATCTGGGAAGAAGGTTGGAGAGACTGCCAATCATATTCTCTGCTAAATGCAGTTCCACAGTGGACTTCATGCAATCCATGGCTAATATGGAGAGAATTCCTTCTGGGAAATCCAGGCAGCCCAGCCCAGGGGTCTTAGAAGTCATAGAAACAGAGCAGCAGGAGCTGGGAAGAGAGGATGGTTTCATGCCTCTCATCACCTGTGACTCTGTCCACAGTGAGTATTGACTAAGTTTTGAGACCTGTGTTCAGTAGCGGAGCCCTGAATACTGTTCAAATGTCCAATGTTTTGATAGTTTTGCCAAATGATTTGGTAGAGTATGAAGTTAAGTGTATCATCTGTCCTGCCCAGGGAGTAGTTTCTAGCAAAGTCAGAAGAATGAAAGAGATGCATACAGAAACTGTGTTCACTTGCCTCTTCGTTCAGCATAGCATATAGAATAAGCTAAGAAAGAGAACTGACTGTGAAGAAAAGGAGAGGGAAAATCAACCAGGAAAAACTGGATTTGCATGTTGCACCAAGGGGCTCGTAGATGGATACTTTTTAAAAGTTGTTGATCACATTTCAATTATCAGTAGTTATGAAGTAGAACTGACTTGTAGAGCAGATCTTAGTATGAAGACAGCCAAAGAAAGAAAACCAAGCCAACATTCCTTACCCAAATCTGCTTAGTTGTGTGCATGACCCTGGCAAGTTATTTAACCTCTCATGCCCCAGCATCCTTATATGAAAGATGAAAGGTCAACATAAGCAAATCCAGTAGAGTCAACCATTGAATCTTAAGGATAAGGGATTAAGTTCTCTCAAGTTAGTGTAGTTGCCATAAGAGTCTTTGTGATTATCTGTTACAAGGAATAGATTATACAAAAGATTTGTAAGGAGGAACAGTATATTTTACACGCAGCTGAGAAAAGAAAAGCAAGAGCAGAATTACATGAGGACAAGAACAGGGTGAAAAGTCCAAGAATGGGGCAACATTTTGTTTCTCTTGGACAGCAGGGATATCTGTATCTTTGCCTCTCTTTGTATCTATTTTGATCTGCCTCCTTTGCTTTCATCTGGTCCAACACGGCATCTTAGGTAATCCACCATCAGTACTTTCTAACACTCAGGAACATTGGCTCAGATGCCTCTTCTTTGATCTAATCAGTTATGGCCATTAAATACAGGATATCATGGTATTTTTTATTTAATTTAATTTTTCTTGTGAGAGAAAGTGCAAGTGGGGGAGGGGCCAAGGGAGAGGGAGAGTCTTAATCAGGCTCTACACCCAGTGTGGGAGTCCAACGTGGGCTTGATCTCACGACTAGGAGATCATGACCTGAGCCAAAATCAAGAGCCAGACATTTAACCAACTGAGCCACCCAGACACCCCTGGTTGGTCCTGGGGCCATAAGATAGAGGGTAGTAGGGCTTGGTGTACAGGCAGAGTTTTTAAAAAGAGGATGGAAGCAGACATACAAGTCATTTTAGTTGCCAAATCTAGTCTTTAAGAGCAGTTTTGGGCTTATGAATGGTGCTGATTTTTTGGAAGGAGGCATGGACTTAGGAGGAACATGAGGAATATGGTTTTCTTTATTTAGGAATAAGTCCAATAAAACAGAAAACCAGGATTGACCAAAATGTGATACATCTCCTCCGTTTTCTTGTGTCTCCCCTTAATAGGAAATGATGATCTCAGTCATCTATGAGTCACAAAGGGAAAGGAAACTCTTCAAGTGGTCCTTTAATTGTGGTTTAGGAAAAACGCCTTACAAAAAATCTGTACCTGGTTTTCCCCTTACCTACTGGTGTACTCAGCTGTACTCAGTACTTAGCACCAGTAACCAAAATACTAATCTACTCTTATATTTTAAATGTCCTTTAATTGTCCTGTGCATTGCTTCTGCTTACCCACTGCCAAGTAGATTGCAAGATTCATGACAAAAGTACAAATAAATGGCCCTGCCCCATACTGTGGTCCACTTACCTTCTTTTCTCACACCTGCCCCCATCTTTCGCCACAAAGAGCCTTAGCCACATGGAGAATACATTCACCTCAATCCATATTTCTCCCCAAAACAATCACCCTTTGGCTACCCTGTGGATCAAGAGAAACAGAGCCATAGGATAGCTCACTCTTTAGAGGACAGATTGGGGAAGAGGACTGAGCAAGCCTTGAGAACTGGCTTTAGCATCTCATGTTCCAGAGCAGTATAGAAATGGGGGAGGTTTGGTGGAGGGAGCACCCCCCCTGGACCCCCTACGCTTTTCACAGGACTCTGACCCAGGCAGATCTTTGGCATTGGGACTTTTAAACTCAAGGTAGGGAAGGAATCTGGCACTTGTATAGAGGTCATTGGCCCTATGGGACTTGGAGTCTTTGGATTTTTGCTCATGTGCTGTCAAGCAAGAATGGAAAGGATCATTCAGCGATACCATTATAGCTTCAAAAGAGTATTTCCTAGATGGATTTCAGCCATTATTATATAGTACCCCAAAGATGTGATGTCTCTTCAACACCAGAAGTTTAACATATTTGAAATCAAATTCATCATCTTGTTTCTTAAACTTTTTCCTCCTTCTGCTTCCCTTGACTATCTTATCCCTGCAAAGAGTATCACAGTTTTCCCAGTAACTTTGATTTCATATCTCTTTGGGTTCTCTCTTTCCCCAACTCTCTAACATTGCATGCTGTCACCAAGTCCCCTTGATTATTCCCCTCTTTTACATCAAATACCTCTCCTCTTTCCTGTCTTTGCTGCAGAGATGTAGTTCTGGCCCTTATTACTTCCTGTCTAGACCATTACAATAAATTCCAGTCAATTTTCCATTTGTTTCCAACCTAAACAATAACAATACTTCTGTCTTAATCTCAGGATACAAATCTGTTCACATCACTTCCCTTCTTAAAAAGCTTCAGTGCCTTCCCATTGACCAAGAATGCATCCCAACCCCTTAATCTGTTATTAAAGTCCTCTATAATCCAGCCCCAGCCAAGCTCTAGATAGCATTTGCTTTAGTTTTTTTAGGGTGGTTTTTATTATTATAAAAATTACTCCAGGTAATTGTAAAAATTTATGTAAAAAACATGAAAAATGATATAAACCTTAATTTTACCATTCAAAGATATTTTGGTCTATATACATATGTCCTTTACAAAAGTGGAAATATCCTGTTTTTACTGCTAGTATATTGGTAGCATTTTTTCATATTTGAAAATAATTCTTAATTATTTTAATACCATTTGCAACAGTGACTCAAATATACATGAATTGTTTTTATTATGTAATAAATCTGTGCTTATGTAAAAGTGTATAAAATTTACAAAGCACAAATAAGCAAACAAGTAAATTTATTCCATACTTAGATAACATAAAACTAATAATTATTGTCATCTTAAAATATATAGTTATTGCTTATTTTCTTTAATGATTACATAATGACATTTACCTGAAGTTATCTTTTCTTTCCTTTTCTCTAGTGATTTAGAAGGTTTACATCATTTTTCCTTCTAGCATTGACAAAAATGTTAACATGTATTTTAAAAATACAATAGAACTTAGTTTCCCTAGTTATTAGTGTGAAGAATGAAAAGCATTCATTTTCCAAGTATATGATAAGACATGATATTACTTTATCATTCTTTGATTTTCTTATCAGTTTCCAGTTATTGTTGATTTAATCTGAATTTTTAGACTGAATTATTATTAGGTTATTTTTTGCTTACTATGAATCTTTTATTTTAAAGATTAATTTTAATGTTCAAAATATTTCTTCACTAAGAAATAATTATTGATATTCAAATGGTTTTATTGCTCAAAATTAATCTTTTTTTATGTTTATTTATTTATTTTGAGAGAGAGAGAGTGAGCATGAATGGGGAAGAGGCAGAGAAGGAGACAAAGAATCCCAAGCAGGTTCCACACTGTCAGCACAGAGCCTGATGCAAGGCTCGAACCCACCAACTGTGAGATTATGACCCGAGCTGAAACCAAGAGTCAGATGCTTAACTAACTGAGCCATCCAGGCACCCCAAAATTAATCTTTTTAACTATGACTTTATTATTCTTGAGTTTATTATTTTGTTTTAACTGTCAATATCCATTGTCTCCCCAGGATGTGTGTTTGGGAAAGGTATACTGATGACTCTCCTAGCCCCTGCAGATATGAAATATCTCTCACTTGACCAAACACATTCCATTTGCCAAACACATTGTGAGTATAGAATTCTTGTGTAGCAATGTTTCAGAATCCAAAACCCTTTTGCTCATTCTCCATTCTTAGTGTCTTTAGTATTTTGGAAAAGTATGATGCCAACCCTATCTTAGCTCTTTTTTAGCCAACTTGTTTCAATTAGCTTCTGTGTTTTAAATTTTTTTATCTTTGATTTTTAAAAATTTCAGCAAGATATTTCTAGGCGGTAGTATATTTCCATTAAATTTGCCTGATAATTGGTGAATCATCTCAGTCAAAAAACCTGGATCTTTCTTCAGTCAGAAAAAATTTCTTTCTTTACTTCTTTATTTATTCTTTCTGTTCTTTTATTCTGTGCCTTACTGATTTCCATTCTATCATATGTAGCTTTTTTCCTAAATATGTGTTCAATTTTTTTTTCTCTCTCAAGAATTCCATTTTTTATCCTATAGGTTCTTAGAGAAATTTTCAAAGTTTAAAATATCATTATTCAGTTCTCAAACTATTCAATCAACTTTTCACTGCCTCTTTTTAATTAAGCATTTTTAAAAGTTCCCATGAAATCTTTCATGAGCTCAGAATATTTAGTTTTCACAACTGCCTGCTCACTTTTTATACCTGTGACAACTTCTTGAATCATCTTAGTAATAGGAATAAGAATATTGCTAAATTTTTCTTCATCCACTTAAAGAAAGGTGGTCTTATCCTTTTGAATACATTATTGTTTTGATGTGTTTGGTGACATTCCCTATTTATACCCTTTGATAGATGAAGAAAAGAAATCAATTTTACCTGCCCTTTGCTAGAACAGAAGAAGCCCAAGGAGGTAGAACTTACTCCAATTTTTCAGGACAAAACTTTTGATCTTCTGGATTTTGTTTCTTGTGGCTTCTTACCCCCAGCCTGCCATTCTTCCGAATTAGCAGCCCATCAATGCCCTCTACTAGTCTCTGCTAATTTCTTCCTTTCCAAGTAGAGGACACTTGCTGTTTATAGGAAGGGAAGATTTAGGTCATTATTCTATACTTTAGTCTAGTCTATCATTTTTGGACTTTATGTAGTTGAAATTTTTTCACATTTTAAAAATGTGAATTTCATAGTTTCTAGTTTTCACACATTTATGCATGACCTTGGCCATTTTATTGGAATCTGGTGATAAGGGAGTTGGATATTTCTGCTAATGCCACCATCTTTCCAAAACATTCCTTTCTATTATTTTTTCGTTTCTCTTCCCATTATATTTTCCATCAATGTCTTCACTATATACCCTATGGTTCCCGGAAACTATGCATTTTCTCATGCTGTTACCTTCTCCTAGAAGTTCTTTCTTGGCATCTTTTCTCAATCCATTTCTTCCTACTGAAATAACCAAGACTCAAGAACCTTTCAATGAGGAGGAGTATAATAAAAGTTTTCATAAAGGAGATAATATAGAATTCTCTCTTCTATGTGCTCTTGTGCTATTTGTTAATATACATTAGAGTCTACCATAAACGATAGCTATTTGTGGTTATACCTTATTCCCCAATTAGAGCATTCAATCTTTGAGAGTAGGAATAATGTTTTGTTCATGTTATTTCCTCTATAAGAAGCAAACAGAAACTGTCATATAGAAGAGGCTCAATAAAGAAGTATGTTAAATTTAGTTTAAGTTCAGCTTTTATCTATTATACACTCCATATCAGGACATGTGTTATTTCTGTTCCCCATAACAAGCATAAGAGGTAATTATTATTGTCCCTTTTTGTAGAGAATAGATAGCTGAAGCACAGACAAGATTAATAACTTCCAGATTATATAGTTAGTGACTGAAATTAGATTCACACCCAAGTCTGACTCCAGTGGCCATATGATTTTCTGCCACACCATTCTCATTCAATTAAATTTTAATTAAGTTTAGATGACCTCATCAGGCATAAAACTTGCAGAAGGAATATAATTGGATTAGATATGTAACAACATTCCCCCCTCACTGAGCCTATTTTGATCAAAAATGAGAACTAGACACTAAGGTTTCTACTGAATTGCTGCCTATAGAACTTCTGAAACCCTTGTAAATCTCTCTTTTCTTCTCCCAAATAATTTGGCAATTCTCTGATTAAGACATATATAAAGTAACTAGTCATAGTATACCTTGGAATCTTAGAAATCTGAATTAAGACTTACAGAATATAGTTTTTCCTCATATCATGATTGCGGGACATCCTGGAACACTAAACCTATTGGTATTATGATCCAGCTCTACTGGGCTTGAGCCACCCTTTTGTGGAAGTAGCAGAAAAATAATATGCAGCAGCTGTTGTTCTCTGACCAGAAAAGTAGTAACTGAAAATGGTAAGGGCAGAAAAAAATCCTTTACAGCATAAACTGGCAGTCCATGGGCCAAATCCAACCCACTGTTGTGTTTTGTTTGGATTAAACAGTATTTTAAGGCTACTTAACTTTGTGGTTAATATTTAAAAGTTTGAAATTTCACATAAAAATCCAGATTTCTGGTTTCTTTTTTTAAAATATGAAGATCTGATCACACCAAACTTGCATTCCTGCATGAAAACCACATACTTAGTTGGGTAGCAGCAGAGATGGCTGGTGCCTCCAACTGTGGACCAGTGAGTTTGCAATATACAACACATATGGAGTAAATATAAAATATAGAAAGTTAGAGCTATAAGGAACCTTCACAAAACTAAGCCAGCCTCTTCATTTTAAATAAGGAAACTTGACCAGGAAGGTAATACCAACCAATGTCACATAGCTAGCTAACAACAGGCTACAATAAGAATCTAGGTATTCTGACCACTGAAGCCACCAATTTGTTTATTGAAAAACTTCATAATGCAATAAGGACCTCTCATTAAATTACATTATTTGATATTTAAAAGTGAGATGCATTTTAAAACACCTATCTGTTGTTCTCATGTTCCTTTGGCACCTCTCCCTTCTCTATTTGAATTAGTTAGCATGTGGCTTACTAAATGACAAATAAATCCTTTGAGATAGAGATGTCAAATTATTTGAGTGACCATGGGTCAACATAGTTCTGAAAATAGGATACTGTACAAGATTGAGATTATATAAACCGAAGTGTTGGTCCTGTATAAACCTTATTGTAAATATGCATTATTTTGCTCCTTTATTCAAAAAATATTTATCAAGTATCTACCATGTTCAAGGAACTGTACTGGGCACTCACTGGGGATAAAAGAAATGAACAATACAAATTAGATACCTGCCTTTATAGCCATAAATTAACAGCACCATCTGTAATAGAATCTCCAACAGTGAATTATCTAAATATATGTTTGTCTAGATCCAAATGTCTTTATAGATCACAGATATAGCAAATATAGCACACATAATCCATGATGAGTTTTTTAAAAGTTATTATTAATGTGGCAAAGTAAAATCAGAGTCTCAAACCAAGGCAGTAAATTAATGAATCAAGTGATAGAACAAATCCCCTGGAACTAGGTAAAAATATTAACATATAATAATCTACTTTTCTAGTCAATAATTTGATTCTTTCTTTGAAGCTGAATTTTAAGCCATGCCATGATGCAAGAATATTTATATTGGAACAAAGAGTTCCTGACCACCCATCAAGTCACAGGATAATTATTTTCTAAATATGCATGTTGAATCAGAGACTTCACTACAGTTGGTGGTAGATATAATAAAGGAATAAACTTTTTTTTTTCATTTCTCAGGAAACAGTTCTCTCTCCCCAAGAGAAAGTCTAATAAACACGTATTGAGCACTATGAATCAGACATTATGTTTATCACTAGGAAGATAAAAGATGACTAAAATAGTTACTTTCGTGTATTAAATGATCATTAGAGAAAGAGATTAAGGGAGATAGAAAATATTTAATGCTTAGCTACATGTTGTTTTATTATGTTTTTGAAAAAAATAGAAAATACAGGGGCGCATGGGTGGCTCAGTCGGTTAAGCGTCTGACTTCAGCTCAGGTCACGATCTCGCGGTCTGTGAGTTTGAGCCCCGCGTCGGGCTCTGGCCTGATGGCTCAGAGCCTGGAGCCTGCTTCTGATTCTGTGTCTCCCTCTCTCTCTGCCCCTGCCCCGTTCATGCTCTGCCTCTCTCTGTCTCAAAAATAAATAAAACGTTAAAAACAATTAAAAAAATAAATAGAAAATACACGCAACAGGTATCCAAACAAAGAACAACACTGAGTTAGAGGGTCCAGGGCACACTTCAAGGGGACAATGAGTCTTGAGGAATAGGTAGTAACTATAATCAAGAAAAAAAGAGGGAATCTTAGTGTACTACAAGATCAAAACCTCACTGAGGATAGATAACTAGGATTCTTTTTATTATAGAAATTAAGCCCCAAAGTAAACCCCAAAAGGGGAATGAAGGATGGCTAGAAAAAAAAAATAGATTTGTTTTTTAATGGTGAAAAAAAGTTTAACAAGAAGCGAAGGAAAAATAAAGAAAAGAAGGATGGGCATTTATTGACTTATTTATCCAGCTGATACTTAAGTATGACTAGGTGCAGGCACTGAAAGATGTCATCTGTCATCAGTAAAGGAGCTCCTTCAGCTTTGCTTTACTTTGTCTTCACTATCATTCCCTAACTCCAGCGAACATTGCAATCTCTTCTTTCTTGTCCCCACTCACACAGGTGTTACCTGATGCAGACAATTAGGCAATCAATTATATTTAGCCAACACTTAATCAAAGAATAATATGTATGAATTTAGTAAATAAACTTTTTTATTAGTCGTTTGAAACCAAGAATCTTGAGGAAAGAGCCAAAGAACACATCTTTTATCTCAACTCTAGCTTGCATATTACCTTCCACAAAGATGATCAATATATACTAGATATATTGAAATTCTATCAGATTATTCTTAAGTGAAGTGATTAGGATCTTGTATTCTGGGTAGGAATTAGGAATGATAATTTATAATACAGATATTTGGGCAAGGAGAGGAGACAGTGACAGATTGCATAAAGGATATGAGGGTGCTATAATCATTTCTAGTATTTTCAAGGTTTACAGGCTAAAATCTAGGAATAATGTTGACTTGTTAAAATGACAAAATAGCAATGTTTGATAGGAGAATCAATTTATGGAAGAAGATAAATTCTACTTCAGACACCTTGAGCTTTAACAGCTAATGAAATATTCAAGTTGTTAATTCATATTAACAAATGCCTATGGGAAATAGAAAGTAGATGAGAGTTTAGGTTTGAAGATCTAGATTTGGGATTCACTGTCATTAGCATAGAATTGATGATAATAATCATTAGAGGAAGGATAACATTCCACAGGAATGAATAATACCAAGTTCTGCTTTCAACAATAGAAATTGGCTACATATTCCAGAAAGACTTTTTACTACAAACCCTGAGAAATTCTGGATAAAATTAACAAATAGACTTTAAAATCCATAGATGAGTAACAGGAAAGTAAGAGAAATTCATAGGTTAGAAGAAGAAGAAGAAGAAGAAGAAGAAGAAGAAGAAGCAGAAGCAGCAGCAGCAGCAGCAGCAGCAGCAGCAGCAGCAGCAGCAGCAGGGGCGCCTGGGTGGCGCAGTCGGTTAAGCGTCCGACTTCAGCCAGGTCATGATCTCGCGGTCCGTGAGTTCGAGCCCCGCGTCAGGCTCT
This sequence comes from Herpailurus yagouaroundi, assembly GCF_014898765.1. Classification (NCBI taxonomy): domain Eukaryota; kingdom Metazoa; phylum Chordata; class Mammalia; order Carnivora; family Felidae; genus Herpailurus; species Herpailurus yagouaroundi. The sequence goes on from NW_024412396.1 coordinate 53,921,675, forward strand.
GGGCTGATGGCTCAGAGCCTGGAGCCTGTTTCCGATTCTGTGTCTCCCTCTCTCTCTGCCCCCCCCCCCCTTCCAGGCTTTGTCTCTCACTGGCCCAAAAATAATAAAAGGTTAAAAAAAAATTAAAAAAAAAAAAAAAAAGAAGCAGCAGCAGGAGGAGGAGGAGGAGGAAGGGAAGAGGGAGAGGAAGGAGGGGGAGGGGGAGGGGGAGGAGGAGAAGCCACCTAAAAGAGCCTGAAACTGAGTGTAAGCAAGTGCTAAAGTCATAGACTGCCCAGGGGCATCTCCTGACAACAGAAATCTAGATGCTCAGGTTTTTAATAATCAAGAGCTGGAAGGGTGAGAAAGACCTCAGTCTGAATCACAGTAACAAGTCAAATCTGAGACTCCTACAGAAATCTGGGTTACTTGGAAGGATATTCCCTCAACAAAAAATGTAAGCCAGAAAAAATTTCATCCACTGGGAAAAAGAGCAACAGAGGGAACAGTTTGCTTTAGGTCTTGGTAGAAAGGAAAAATGAGTCTCCCCTGGAAATTCATAATGATTAGCCTGCCCTCACAAAGGTTAGGGTCTTGAACGCTTGGTATGTTTACATTTAATTTTTTAAGGGCTTCCAGGTTATTAGTGGCCCAGGACACATAGCAGAAGGAAACATGGATCTTGTCGAGAAACAATTCCCTTAACCAGGTTCCTCATAATCTGCATAAATTAATATCAGCCAAGAGGAAGAATATAAAATGATCAAAAACACAAGTAAACAATGAACTAACAAGAATCAGAGTAAAACAGACCAAGGTCTTCAGATGCTAGAATAATCAGATATAGATTACCTTAAAATATACTTTAAAAGTTTTGGCAAATAGAATTAAAAATAAGAACATAGAACATGGCACTTTCAAGAAATAACCAGGAACATTTGAAAAAACTCAAAAGAATTTCATAAATTAGTAATATAACCTTTGAACTTCAAAACTCAGTGGATTGGTTAAGCAACAGGTTGCACACAGATGAGAAGAGAACAGGAGCACTCATAAGAGAGATTGAGAAAACCAAGTGCAATGCAACACTTTAGAAATTAAAAAAAAAGTAGGAGATTTGGAGGATAGAATAAGGACACACATACATCCGTTTGGAGTTAACAAAGGGAAAATGTAAAGAAATGGAGAATTGACATTCAAATAATTAATGGCTTTGAATATTTCAGATTCCCTTAGAGTAATGTATCTTCAATTCAATACCAGTTAAAAGTAAATAGGAAGGTTATCCCTATTTAAGTACATGATGGTGAAATTTTAAAACACCACATGACAAAGTTTTCGGAAAAGCTAAAATGCAGCCAGAGAGAGAGAGAGAAAAAAAAATTAGAACAAATGGATAATAGACTGTCAGCAGATTCTCAACAGCAATATTGGAAACACCAACAGAATAACATCTCCAAAAGGTTATCTATAATTATATCCCTGCCTAAACTTTAATTCAAAAACAAGAGTGAAAAAAAATATCCATAGGAAAAAGATAAAAGAAAACATTTTATCATCAACACACCCTCACTAAAAGAAGATCTAAAAAATGTAGTTTAGGAAAAAAAGAAAGTCATCTCATGAGGTAGGCCTGATATTCAAGAAGGACTGGTAAGCAAATAAATTGGTAAAAATATAATTAAATATAAATGAACAAGCTCTTGTATGAAATGATAGTAATTTGGAGAAAAACTAACTTATTGAACCAAAATAACATGTCAGAATATGTGTGAGAAATTTATTGAGAAAATTACATAACGCCATTGCAAAACATTAAAGAATATCTAAATAAATGGAAAGATATATCATGTTCATAGAAAGATGCAATGCCAGACAGATGCCAATTATCCCATACAGTAATCTATAAATTCAACAAAATTCCAACTAAAGTGCTAACAATGTTCTTTCTTGGAACTTGGCAAACTGATTTGAAAATTTATGTGGAAGAGCAAAAGATGCTCCTTAGAAAGCAAAGTATGTTTGAAGAAATTAGGGAGAGGCACTTGTAACAACAAAGCTTATTATTAAACTTAAGGGTTCGTTTTAATTCATATCAAACTGACATTTTTATAGGTCAAAACCAAATATTGGTAACTTCTCATGGATCAACCAAATAATAAAGATATAATGTATCATTGGCCTAAAGAAAGGCAAATAGACAAGAAAATCCAGAACAGAGAGCATCGGGACAGCCCCATGCAGGTAAAGAGATTTGTCATTACATGGCATTATAGATCATTGGGAGAAAAGGAATAAAGGATGCTGCAATAATTAATTATCTGAAAGGAGAGTAAAGTCATATTATATTTCTTACCTTATGCCATAAACAAAATTAGCTCCAGGTGGATAAAACACATATGTATGTTGGCGAGGATGTGGAGAAATGGGAACCCTCTTGCACTGTTGGTAGGAATGCAAACTGGTGCAGCCACTCTGGAAAACAGTGTAGAGGTTCCTCAAAAAATTAAAAATAGAACTACGCTACAACTCAGCAATAGCACTACTAGGAATTTACCCAAAGGATACAGGAGTGCTGATGCATAGGGGCACATGTACCCCAATGTTTATAACGGTGCTTTCAACAATAGCCAAAGTATGGAAAGGGCTTAATTTCTATCAACTGATGAATGGATAAAGAAGATGTTGTTTATATATACAATGGAATACTACTTGGCAATGAGAAAGAATGAAATCCTGCCATTTGCAACAACATGGATGGAACCGGAGGGTATTATAAGTCAGTCAGAGAAAGACGGATATCTTATGTTTTCACTCATATGTGGAATTTAAGAAACTTAACAGAAGACCATGGGGAAAGGGAAGGGGAAAAATAGTTTCAAAGAGAGAGGGAGGTAAACAATAAGAGACTCTTAAATACAGAGAACAAACTGAAGGTTGATGGGGGTGGAGAGGGGAAAATGGGTGATGGGCATTGAGGAGGACACTTGTTGGGGATGGGCAATGGGTGTTGTATGTAAGCGATGAATCATGGGAATCTACCCCAGAAACCAAGAGCACAGTGTATACACTGTATGTTAGCTAACTTGACAATAAATTATATTTTAAAAAATAAAGGCAAGTAGTATTCCATGTGTATATAAACCACAATTTCTTTATCCATTCAGCAGTTGATGGACATTTAGGATCTTTTCATAATTTGGCTATTGTCGAAAGTGCTGCTATAAACATTGGGGTACAAGTGCCCCTTGTACCCTAGAATGCATCAGCATTTCTATCCCTTGGGTAAATTCCTAGCAGTGCTATTGCTGGGTCCATCAACTGATGAATGGATAAAATAATGGTGGTTTATGTACACATGGAATACTACTTGTCAATGAGAAAGAACTAAATATGGCCTTTTGTAGCAACATGGATGGAACTGAAGAGTGTTATGCTAAGTGAAATAGGTAATACAGAGAAAGACAGATACCATTTGTATTCACTCTCACGTGGATCCTGAGAAACTTAACAGAAGACCATGGGGGAGGGGAAGGAAAAAAAATTTGGGGAGAGAGCCAAACTATGAGACTCTTAAAAACTGAGAATAAACTGAGGGTTGATGGGGGGTGGAAGGGAGGGGAAAGTGGGTGATGGGCATTAAGGAGGGCACCTGTTGGGATGAGCACTGGGTGTTGTATGGAAACCAATTTGACAATAAAATTCATGTTAAAAAAAAGAAAGGCAAATATTAAAACTTCTAGAAGAGAATATAGGAGAATGTCGTTACAAATGTTTTCCCCTTCTACAATATAGAATTTTCAGATGGGCACATAGCTGCCTAGAATAAAGGCTATATTTTCCAATCTTCTTTACAGGTCAGATTGTCTTATGATAAAAGTTCTGGCCAAAGGTATATAAGTGGAAATGTCCATAAAGCAGTTTCTAAGAATCTCCTTGTACAAAGCTGGTAGACACATACTTTGCCCTTTTTTTTTTCTTTTCCTTTTCCTATCCTTCTGCCTAGGAGAGGGGTATATAAGAACTATAAGGCATCATGAGGATGGAGCAGAAAGCTAGAAGGAGAGCCTGGGTCTCTAAGGACTTTATGGAACAGAGCTTCCATACCAGCTGCAGATTGCCTGCCTCAGAACTTTTATGTAAGAGAGAAAAATAAGCTTTCTGTCTTAAGTAATTATTATTTTAGGTCTCTACTCCTCACAGCCAGACCTAAAGCTAACTTGCGCAATTTGTAATGATATATCCTCTCTCCTTGTTACAGAAAGACTACAAGAGAGAAAAAAAGAATATATAGGAATAATCATGTGGGAGCATCCACTTGTAATGGACTAAATGTGAATAAGGAACAGTAAAAGAGAGAGAAGCTATAAAAGTTAGAAGTGCCCAATGCTGTGAAATACAAAAAGCGAGTACTGAACAAAAATTACCTCTGGACTTGTCTAGATTAGAAGGAGGTCACTGGTGGCTTTAGAAGACTGTTTCCAAACAATGACTAAGAATCCAGTGAAGCAACACAGCACTCAAAGGATTATTGCCACTTGCACGTTATTTGGAGGCCTTCCAGTTCCACACAAAACCAACATACAAACACGTTTGGTGTTTCTGGGCTACGGGTGTAACTAGATGTACATGAATCATCAAGAAACAGAAATAGCCCTTGCCCTGGATAATTTCTTGATGTCTTTTCTACAATCATGACATACCCAGTAGGAATATAATTGGTCTACTCTCATCTGGTCACTAGAATGATGACTGACAATTTAATTGGGGTTCAACATATCTCTCTCCTCAAGTATACGAGAGGATTCTTTTTTCTCTAGGGTTTAGAAGGTAACTGTCTTTTTGCCATGGAATAAAATACATATATTACTATTAATAATATATTTATAAATGTGTGTATAAGTGTTTACCTGTAATAGAAAATGACAAATCTTCTAAAGATATAACTAAAATATCGACCCAATTATCACCCACCAATCTCCTCATAGAAGCTCTGAGCACAAGAACAAGGGAAGGAGTGGATGCAGTCCAGAACTTTGAACTTTGCAAAATATAAGTAGGCATTCCTTGATGTACCCAAAGGAGGATACTTCTAAAAATTCTGCACAAACTAAGAAGACATATCCCCCACCCAAATTTTTCCATAAGAAATAGTGGTAAAGAATGAATTCAGGGGATTTCAGTCATTATAACACATAAAGAGCCTATAGTTACACATCCTTAAAATGTAATAGGAAACACACTTAAATGGTTACAGTCAGTAGTGGAGTCAGTTGAGTGTTGGGTTTGGCAAAGGAGACCATAGCTATTACAAAAGCAGGGGAGGTTTGTCTCCACCAGATAATGATGGTTGGAAATGGATTAGATTCCCCTAGTACCAACAAAGGGTAAGAATTCCTAAAATTTCCCTTAGGGTTTTTTTTTTTTCACTTTAAAGAAACTTTACCCAGGGGTGCCTGGGTGGCTCAGATGGTTGAGTGTCCAAATCTTGATTTTGGCTCAGGTCATGATCCTGGGGTCATGGGATCAAGCCCACATCAAGCCCTATGCTGAGCATGAAACCTGCTTAAGATTCTCTCCCTCTCTTCCCTCCTGCCCCTCCCCCACTCAAGCTCTTTCTTTTTAAAAATAAAATAAATATAATATAATATAATATAATATAATATAATATAATGTAAATAAAGAATCTTTACTAAATCAAACATTTACAATCTTTCTCCCATTAGAATTGGTAAAGCACCTAAACCTTAAACACTTAAGGTAACATAGGTTAACAACGTATAGATGAAGAGTAACACAAAATGCAATGAAAATTTGGTGGCTGAGTAGGATCACCTGATGAATAACTGTCCTGCAGCATTAAGTGCATCTTCCACTTCTTATGGGAGTGGCCTATGAGGATACCTAGGCTTGTGGTGTATGCACACATTAGTAGATTGTTTAAATTGCCTTATATGTGTTGTCTAAAATGTATAAATCAAGATTTTTGCCTGAATTACATAGACTGTATCAACTATACAATCCACTCCATCCTATCCCATCTCATACTCACTGCAGTCAGGCTAAAGTTCTTATCTGTTTTGGAGGGCAAGAGAAGACAAAGGGGGTGGCACAGCCAGGGAGGAAACAGAAGTTAACTTTTTCTCAAGAGGGAGTGGGAGTGGATGTGTTCCTGGATCCCTGCCATTCTCTCAGTCCACTCTCCCTGGTTTAGGCCAGTTGAAATAACCATAATTTATCAAGAGATACCGGGAATCTTTGCCACTATTCTAGTAGACATAGGTAACTGCAAGACCCAGAATTATTCCCCCCCCCCCCTGGATAGTTAAACCACAAATATCAGCAAGTGAAGAGCCAAACTGCAGCAGGGTTCCAGCCCGTCTTGACTCCTGAAGGTAGATCCCTTGAATTCTCAGTAGCTAGGTGTGCAAGCTCATCCAGACATTTCATGAACTTTGCAACAACAGACCTTGGACTTTCCTTATTAAAAGTTACCAAGTTTTGTCACTAGCATATGTTGAGGGTTTGTTCTATGCCTCTTACCCCTGTACAGACAAAACTAGCCCACAGCAGTGGACTAAAATGGCTAAGCCACAGTGAATCCTCACCCATGTGAAAATTGGAAAAGGATTGTGAATACCTTTGCAAAATGCCCCAATAAAAGGCATTATACTAAGGAATTTTATTACAAAATTTCCTGGAATGTCTTTAAGAGCTCAATGCTGGCTGAAAGACTTTCTTATTTTTTAAGTGCTCTTTTCTGTTTTTTTCCCCCTCCGGTTTCTTGTGAAGGTCCTTCTGGATGGAGTTAAAGGGCAATACTCAAGGTTTTGACTCAGTACATTTGGAGTCTATATCTGGTACATTAGATATCATGTTTAGATTTTTCATTTACCAGCGAGACTGTAAACACGGTGCAGAAAACCATATTTCATACCATTTGTATATATATCCACCAAGTGTAGTATTTTGATGGTAGTGTTTATCACTTAGTGGGTACTTAAAACATCCATTGGTGGTTGTATTTTAGACACTTAAATGCCTGCTTACCCAAGAGAGGGAGAAACACAAAGAAATAAAAAACATAGCTTCCTATCCTCAGTTCTCTCAACTTTCACTGAATTGGATTGAATTCTCCCTCCTAAGGATGATGGCCATTTTAGTGTCTTATTTTTTTTACTGATTTGGCTTTCTTAGTCACATCTAATGGACACTTTGTAAACACAGATTGACTTGACTAAATGAAAGACCGTCCATCTTCCTATCTAAATCTTACCCTTTCTCCTACGTCAACTCATTTTAAACTCCACAGAGCCTCTTCTGAGAGCACTACCCAGAGTTTTTTCCTTTCTTCCTCTGAACTTGTTCTTATTGATTATACACATCCAATCACTTATTTAACCCTCATTATAAGGGGAGTTAAAGAAATGGCCACAGAGTTAACTTCTGATACCCTTGGACATTCCCAGTATTTCTTGCTCTCCTTTTGGTAGCAGACCCTGTTACCATGGCAACATGTAACACAACCCACATGTAACACAAGCTGGCCCAATTCAAGTCCTTCTCTGGTGATAGGGTCAAACTCTATTTGAAGCATCTTATAGTTAGAATGCAAGTAATGTACAGCACAGTAACTATCATTAGTGATACTGTATTATATACTGAAAAGTTGCTAAGATAGTAAATCCTAAAGTCCTAATAAAAAAACTTTTTTCGCAACTATTGTCCACCTAAATAAAGAAGTAAACTGAAGCAAGCTCAGAATTGTCAAAAAGATGTATTTATTCAGGAATATAACAGAGGAATTGCAATTAAATGTAGCAAGCTACCGGTGAGCCCATTGAGGGTTTGGCATAGCTGTGTTTATGGGCAGGAAGTGCAAATTGGGGAGCACTCGATTAGGTCTGTTAAAATCAAAAACAAATGACCAATTTTCAAAATTCCCTAACCAGACAAAACCAGCCCAGTCACACAAACAAAGCTCAATTCAGCTTATCTTGTGAGACCAACCTGACCTGGGTCATTTCTTATTCTTGCTTCTGGAAACCATAATTGAAACTTCCCAACATTGCTTTGAGGCAACCCCTGACCAACTGCCTATCATTTAAGAAAATTCCAATATTATCAGTTTTCCATAAATTAGACATTTATGGGAAATCATCTCTCGTTCCTTAAGTTTTGTTTTTCTAAGGGTATATGCCTGAATTTTCCCATTTTCTATCTTCCAATTCCATTTAAGGTTGAAGTTCTTTAACACTACGTATGGTAACGAATGTTAACTGACTCACTGTGGTAATCATTTCACAATATATAGAAATATCAAATTGTTACATTGTACATCTGAAACTAATATGTTGTATGTCAATTATATCTCAATGAAATTTAAAAAAGAATGTGAGGAGCTTCCCCCAACGAGATCACGCAAGATAAGAAGCTGATCTGAGGAAAACCTGACACCCCAAAAGAACAGAGACAAAAGACTTAGTAAACAAGCACTGAAGGTTTCTAAGTCCTTGGACCCATCAAACTGTCCCTGAGGTAAGTTTCATCCCAATCATTTCTAGGGTTTCATTATATTGGCCAATAAATTCTTTTTTTTCTTTTTTTGAAGACAAATTTACATTTGTCACTTGCAGAGCCTTGACAAATCCATGATAGGCTCCTAAGGGGAGTCACATCTTCGTGAATTTTGTTTCATGGCTTTTACACATCCTATTGCACCCAGCACAGGGTATACCCCTAAATAGAATCTCAGTCAATAGTTGTCAGTCATGATTCTTCAAATTTCCATTAAAATTCTGGAATATTATGAGATACTACAAATATTAATGAAATTATTATGAGTAGGAAACCATGAGTAAGTTCAGAGTCTCAAGATACATTAATACATTGGTTGAGTCACCTGTTTCCAGGATTAAAGTGTACATATTTAACCATGTTGCAAATACATCTCTTGTCATTAACAGACCACTGCCTCCATAAAACATTCATATCCTTTATACTTTCTCATAATGCAAAGTAGTTGATAGAAGTGTGTTCAAATTTTTTTCATCATACATTAATACACTGCCAAACATATTATATATGTGTGTGTATATATATATATATATATATATATATATATATATATATACACACACACACATACATATGGCTTTAACCAACTCATGGAAAGTTTATTTATAGCACTTAAAAAACCTGGAGCATAAATTTAACAAAGTAAAAGTTTGCTCCATGATCTCAATAAGGCCCTTCCCATGAATTGTGTGTGACTTGTTCACAAATATGGAAAGTATTTGAAGATTTTCTTCTAACTTGTCTTAATTTCCTTGAAGACTCTGGCACACAGCATGAGATTAAAATAACCTGGCATTGCCGGAGTCTTTACCCACAAATACCAAGGAATAAATATTAGAATGATGGATTCTCTTTCCCTTGTCAACCATGAATGTGTTCCAGCCAGGAGCAAGGTCTAGAGAGTAATTTAAAAATAAACAAACAGAACCAAAGAGTAACTTTATTCTTTTATTCAAAATTTATTAAAATACAAGAACAAATTTTAAAAGCACACATACCACTCAGCACCAATATAATAACACTCTTTCTACTGATAATCTCCAAAGCGTTTCTGTTTCTGCAACTGAGAAGCAGAGAAATACACACATGCATTCTTACCACATTTACCCAGTGCCCATAGCATCATGCCCCAAATATTCTCCTTGCTAGGGAGACAAAGACGGGCAGAGGAAAACTAATGTGACTACATCCAACCACTAACTGAGTCAGTGACTCTTTCATCAGTAGTTATCATTTGCACACTGGTCACCTCTGCACATCCCAATCTCCCTCTCCAGGTGCCCGACTGCTTGGGCTAGTGATATAGTCTGGTGATAATGTGATGCAAAAGAAAATGAAACTGGCCAACATTCCCTACCCAATTTCTTTTAATTGCTTTGGTTATAAAGTACTGGATACTTATGTCTTCACACTCTTTCATTCTAACACACATAAAAAGTACATGGGCCAGTGACATAGTCTGGAGAAGGCTTGAGAGATTTTTTAATTTATTTCCCACCCCCTTCTGTGGGCTTCTTTCATTTATGTGTTTACCTGTTTGCTTTTGGGGGAGGGGGGGAACCCAAATAGTGACTACATTTAACATCTCCTTCGTCCTTGAGATCTCCCCAGTAAATAGTAAATAAACTCCCTAGAGCTCTGGTACTGCTGCCTAAGATGGGCAGCAAGCCCTGACTTGCATGAGCAGGTTTTTTTTGGATATCTGTACATGTTTGCTTTCTATTGTATCAGACTCACCTTAGAACAGAGCTGGGTCTCTTAAGTCGGAGACCTTGCTTCTGGTGCTATCCAGAACATAAGGCATTAACAAGTGGCCCAATGTTTGGCTCTTCCTAAAGTCATTCACTGACACCTAGCAGCCCTCTTCCAATGGTGAGAATTATCTTTTCAAACCTTCCCAAATCAATAGACCAAATTCACAGGACCTCGTTCTTCCAGGTTAGCAACTTCCTGGCTTTCCCAGGCCCTACTACCTTCTTTCACAGAGGACCTCAAGATACTACGAAGAGATTGCAAATCACCAAGGCAGAAATTGATACTTATACCCCATTCTGGATGTACATATGAAGACTAAGTTTGGATTCTATTTTTAAGATAAAGGAGAAAGTAGGGAGAAAGTTGGAATATAACTAAAATTTTTTTTTGATCTGATTTTTGGCAATATCGTTTTAAGTTCCTGGAATTAGAATTCTCCACTGCTGAGAGACATGACATTGGACATGTTCTGAAAAGCTCTAAATGCTGGAGAGGTTTTCATGAACCCTTCAATGGTACAGTAATTGGTATCTACATTTCCCCCTTTGCAGGGGCCATATGATTCTAATTAAGCTTATTTTCCAAACCATCAGTCAGATTTACAGAATGGGAAGTCCTGTACATCAGTGCATTCCTTTTGCTGTGGACATAACCCACAGGACATGCTAAGAACACCTGTGTCCAGCTGGAAATTCTCCCAAAGGCATAGATATTGTCTTTAATATGCCCCTCTGGTATTTTATGCAGCAAGGCGGTACCCACACATGACCTCAACATATTAACATATTTCATATTTTTTTTATTCAAGAGCCCAAATAGTGAAATACACTCCAGGCAAAATCAAAGACAGCAGGCTTTTCTTCTTTCCTTGGTTATAGAATAGGCATTTTCTGCTTAACGGCAAGAAAATTTAAATAAATAGACCATTTAGAACTTGATATTACCAAAAATCAAGGGTAAATTCTATAAACAAGGTGAAGACATAGTACCAAAGATCCAAAACATGAATATAAAAAGTCATATAAGTTAAATGGCTTCACTTTAGCTATACAAAGAGCAGTTACTAGTCTGCCTCTAAGGAGGTCAGTTACATTTTAATATCTACATCAAACATTTCAACATCATTGTGCAGGCATCTCATTCATGCCCATTCAAGAAAGTCATGTTGATTCCACTATTTTCTCTAAGCAATAAAATAAAGTAAGTTTGAATAGTTCCAAGACATAAGTCTTTCAAACACTAAATGTTTGAGTAAATCCAGATGCTATGATAATATCTAAAATTGCTTAGAAACTATTTCAATAATAGATATGCTAACTCAGTTTAAAAGGCTAAACTGATAGCTCCATGTAAACATAGCCTATGGGCGGGGGGAATGTTTAGGTACTAAGAAGAACTCAAAGTTTGTTTGTGTGTGTGTGTATATATATATATATATATATATATATATATATATATATGAATAACAATTGTTCAAAGGAACATACTCTATAAAAGAGAAGATAGGTGGGGTGGGTATTGACAATCTAATACTTTCTCTGAGCATACCAGCTAAGCACTGATTCTCCTCTACCTCAAATAATGAGTTCTTGTTATGTTCCTAAAGATACATCATAGGAAATAATAAAAAATCATGTTGAGATAAATAGGTTACATAACTCTGGTAACACCAAGCCATTCTACATACTGTAGGATTCCTGAGCTTTGTCAATTCACTTTCTTCATTGGCCCCTAACTGCCTTTCTTCCAGAAAGTCTTCTATGTTCTATTGAACATATCTTTTTCCCTGATATTCAGCCTATGCCTTTGTGTATTTACTTCCACTGCTTCATTTCTCCATTGGAGTATCCTCGTGGAGAGGAATTGCACACACACAACCTTCTCTTTCCTTAAAAATATATCACGACTGGGTGCTTTTTCCATCATCCTTTTACCCAGACAACTAGCACTGCCTTAGCCAAATCTCATCCCCCCACCAGCTTCTCTAACATCCTGTTCCATTATTGTACATGTAGAACAAAGGGGAAGTTTAAGGACAACAGAGTGAGTGTGCTGCAACCAAGTTTTCATTTTACTTTTCTAGGGGATCACATAATCTTAACACCATTTTCAAGATAAAATACAATGGGGCCCACTGATCATTCTGGAGTGTAGAGTTTAACAATTGAGAAGTCTGAAATAATCTATTCTCCATGTGATTTTCCAGAAATCTATTAGATGATGCCACATTTTCAAAATTTGCTTTGTTTCTTTGTGGGTGTGTTTTATAGACTTTAAGACACTGGAAAGCTTAAATGTTGCTGTAAAACACAATCATCAGTTAAAATAACGTATTAGTGTCTAAACAATAAACTAGTGATAGAACTGATATATTGCTCCAGCTTTTTTTTGTTTTTAATGTACTTTTGGTTCTTACTCAGTTCCCACCTTTTTCTCATTTCAGACGCAACTAGTTTCAGAAGATATTTTCAACTTGAGATTTTTTTCTATTACTTTTATTTTATGATTCAATTATTAATGGAATGGTCATAAGAACGTTTGATTGTACATTCAATACAACCATATACTGTGATTTGACAGCATCCTCAAATTTACAGTAAAAATTTATGATATAAAATTAGTTGGTCTATTCTTTTGGGGTTATGATATTTAGCTATTACTTACATTACAGGTAAAACTATAGTATCTTTAAAGAGAAATATGGTGTGTGTGTGTGTATCTATATATATATATATATATATATATATATATATATACACACACACACATATATATATATACACACACACACATATCATTATAATAATGTACAATTGAGGCCTTAGATTACCAGACCTCAGCTAATTGGAACAAAGGAAGAGGAAGACCCCAGTCCAAATTCAAATGGAAATGGAAATTCCATTTCACCAAATTCCATGCCACTGAGGGTTGCCTTATATCAAAGCCTCCAAAATTACTAATGAGAATTTTCTCAAACTAACTTTGCCTTCCTCTATTTTGCAGCTGAAGAAATCTTGTTTGTTCACACCTATTATTCATTATAGTTCACCTACTTTGGGAGAACAGTACCACAGCGGAATGGCCAGGGCACCTACCTCCCACAGCAGCTAAGAATATATTTTATTTATATATAAATAAAGAAAGAGCCGAGTCCAGCTCAGCATTCAGAGAACACCATTGTGGAGGCTAAGACTAAGAACGAGTGGGGCCACATCATAATTGTAGGAATGGAGAGGGACAGACCAGTACCACTGGATCTATTGGTTTTACATTTAATCAGTATCACAGGGCATAATTAATCAACTGAAAATATACATACCACAAACATGTTTCAAAAAGTAATTATTTCCAGCAAAAAATTCTCATAATTACAAATAATGAAGTGTGTTTTTTTTTCCCCTCTTTCAATCCCCCTTTCTCCCTTAGTTCAGGAGTATATGATAAATATATTGATTTCATATGTATATTGTCAATGCTAATTATAGTTGAGCTGCTTCTTTTTCTGGCCCATGTATGTTTTATGTTTCAATGTTTCGGTGGCTAACAAATTAGTCCCACTCTCCACAGCTTCAAAGTGAAACTCTGTGAAGCCTCCTCATCTTTCTGCATCCTTTCCTAGCTTGTCAATTTGATTTTCTTCTAGTACTTTCCCACCTGCCTAAAAAGTAACCCTCAGATTTCAGATAATCTAACCCTCCAGGAATCATTCTTGATATCTACCAATACATCTGTGAGTTCTGGCATATTTAGACTGGCAGAGAGCACCAGATGGCTAGAAACTAAAACAGCAAAAACTACTTGAACATTGTTAAACACGAAGTCCCAAGCACAAGGACTGGACTCAAGGATTCATCATAAGTAAATATTTGGGAATTTTCCAGTTGGGCTCTATCCATACTGAATAAAGCCTAGGCAATACCCCTTATACTAACAAGGATAATAGTTCCCTAACGTAGTAGTTATTCAGGTAAGTCTGTTCTTCAGGTCCCAAAGCTTCCATCAGCTGTATTACTTCTTTCCCAAGGCAGATGAACACATGTTGAAACAGGGTTTCTTCCTCTACATCTTGGGATCTTTTTACTCAGGGCTTTTCACTAGGAAGAGATGTGATGGGGCTACTATTTAGCCAAATGCCATTTGAGTGGTAAAAGAAGTATGGAGATGTTAGAAGCTTATGTTCTTCTGACACGTAAATTCCTGTCTTTCAGGGAGACAATGAGACTCAGTTGAAATAGTGGATTCAGTTCTTAGTTTCCTTTCCTTTACATAATTAAAAAAAAAAAAAACTCTTTTACAATCATACCTTCAACCAGCTATTCTAGATTTCATCTTTTGCTGAAATTCTTCTCCAGCCAACGCCGGACTTCTTGAAGGTTGTAGTAGAAGGGCCCCTTTCCTCCTAGATAAGCAATTTTCTGTCTCTGCACAATACACACGCGTTCAAAGGCTACACCATAAGCTACATTGGCATTATTGTCCATGCGGTCAGCCACAACTCGGCACTGGGGCGGCAAGGAGAAATGCTCCAGAAGCTGGTGGGCTGCTGCACATCGGTCTTCTTGGTTCCGGTGCTTCTTCACTTCAAAAGACAAAGAAGAATCACCAGGCACTGCCCAACCATCTGAAGGATGAGCCTCATCAATGTAGACCAACAGGAAGTCAGCCACTGATGAGAACTCTTCCACCAGTTTGCTGAAGGCTGGCAGCTGGCTAGTAAAAGGAGGTCAAGTGGCTGAGCCAAAATTGACCACCAGTGGACGCTCAGGGCTGGCAAAGTCAAGAAGGTGGCACTCGCCTCCATCAACTATCTTCACCTGGGCACCATTTCTACTGTTGTCACCTCCTTCAGAATTAGAGACATGTACCACACTGGAATTGGGGGCATCTTCACCCAATTTCACCTGATGGTGAAAAAAAGAAAAAGGGAGAGAATACCGTATGAAATGCATTGTCACTCCAATTCACTCTATACAAAACCAACCAGCTCTAATACAATGTGGGATTTCCTTCATAGGATATGATAAATATATATTGATTTGAGTAAAGAAGCATCATGGCTGGTAATGTAAAGAATGGCCCTAAAGAGTAAGTCTTTTTCATTCTGTATAGTCATTGAAGGTAATTATTTTCATCATTGAAGGCACCACATTCAAAGAACCATTGAAGGCACCACTCTTTTCATAATTATGTTGAGGCTGGTATTCTTTACTAGCTTAGTCTGCTGTCAATGCTGAGCACACATTATACAACAAATGATTAATTGACTTAATTTTAAAAGTTAAAAGTGAATGGTCTACTTTAAGTGAAATTGTCAGAGCTGTGGGGGTTAGGTACCTCTTTTTTGTATTCCCACTTCTGAATTCTAAAATACTCAGGAAAGACCTTTATATTCTTGCATGATGCTAATTTACTTAATCTCCACCAATGGACAATGATACCAATGGGCTCAATTCTTGGACAGAGCTAGAAATCTGAGGTCCACCATTTACTAGAAGGGCTACTCCCACTTCACCTCTTCAGTGCTTCAGTTTTTCCATCTGTAAAATGCTGATAATAATGCCTGTCTTCCTCAGACAGTTATAAGGGCTACAACATAAGAAAATGAGCTCTTGTATACTATAAATCATTGTGTGAGTATAGGTTCCATTATTAAATGCTACCCAAATATATGAAACAGCATATCATCTTTCTGGGAAACTCTATGTTTTAAAAAAAAAAAAAAGACTATCCTCAGAAGTAATTTGATCTCTTCTCAGGATGATGTCCTTTCTAGAGGTTTCTTGAGCTACCACTTACTTCTGGGTTTCCATAACCCAAAAGTAATGGAAATGAGTTCATTTCCATTAAACAAATGAAATAGAAACATAGAATTATTCCAGAATTATTTTAATTCCTCATTTTTCATGGGTTTTTGTTTTGTTTTCCTGTTTTTATCTAGGAAATCACAAACCATTTACTTTTCTATCATACATTCTATTAACAAGCTCCTCTGCATTTTAAAATACTCAGGCAGGTATAAAAGAAGGTATAGAAGAAAATTGTTCCACATGCCCCTTTGCAAGTGGTTTAAATAGCTGAACACAGAATGAAGGAAAGTTTGCTGGCCTTTGGATCTGTAAATTGATAATAAAAAGCTTGCAACATAAAAGAACCAATTACTTCAGTTTGAATTAACACAATCAGATCTTCTCCTAGTATGGTTTAATCAAAGCCAATAACATTACGGACAACTTACGACAGCCCAGTTGATTTTTATACGCTATACTTAATATTACAAAACACTCCCAACTGGATCGACTTATTTCCCTCATATAAATACAGCCACATATAACACTGTTAGTAATTGAAGTCACTTAGAAGTAAATTGTTAAAGACTCAACAATCCAAACTGATGTAAAATACTCAAGGGCTTTCATTCAGAAGCTTCTATCTAATGTGAATGCATAACTCATTTTAACTGTAGAGAAAGAAGGAAAGAAGTTCTTTCTCTCCCTTCTGAAAAATCCTAGCAATGCAGATTTGAAACAATACTATTAGTTTTTTAAAAATCTTAAAATAACAATCTTCTTTCTTAGAAAAGGAAGCTGTTGGTATTATTTAAATAAGTACATTTGTTTTTAGTTACTATCAGGGAGAAAGTTACTTTGTTTATATTAATTTTCTTGGTTAATTTGCAAGTTACCCTAGATGGAGAAATCTTATAAACCACTTTCAGCTGGGTTATTTTATATGAGGTAAAATAACACCTCACACATCTCTGAGGTATGAAAATATGCTTAAAATTTAAAGATACACACTTTATAGGTATTATATATCTTTTAACCTACCTTCTCATTAGATTTTTCCCACTTAAACTATCAGTAACAGCTCTAGAAGGGCTGCTTTCAATGATACTGTGTTGTGTTCCTCAACATACTGTGATATAAAGATCTGAATGCATTCACTCTAAATCCATTAAATGCTGTAGTGACTTCTTGTGAAGTCAACAACCCATTCACAGAAGAAAAGTCATCTCTAGACTACAGACTTGTAGGTTCTTGGTAGGTGGAAACAACCATCTGGTTTTTGGAGTCATGTTAAAGACCTCTGATGCCCCTGACTCTCACCCAAGCAGAACTGCTGATTTTGCATTATTCCTGATTATTCAACTGAATAATCTCATCTGATGCTTCTGTCACAGGTGGCTCTCATATTACCTGCAGTTAATTTTCTTAGAAAATTAAAGTACCTTCTCCTTCCTCTTAGTGACAATGTCTATAGTTCAGCCACATAATTCTTTTCAAAGTATAGACTTAGAAAATTTCAAACAAGTACAATACCTTCACTCTCAAATTAAAAATTAGAAAAGTTACCAAATACATAATGCTTGTGTGTGTGTGTGTGTGTGTGTGTGTGTGTGTGTGTAGTGCCGAGGGCAGCACTGGCATTTTATTAAGCTGGAAATTTTGTTGAATGAATTAGTAAATGAATGATAGCTATTATAATCCTAGGGGTCAGTGAAAAATTTTACACTTAATAATAACCTAGACCTGCAATGAACATAATTATGTTTGGGTGATGGATATGTTCACTGAGTCAGATAATTCAGAAATGTGAATCCTGGAGCCCTATTGTAGAGTTCTGCCATAATCAACACCGAATACTGTTGATCTGCTCTTGATTATCTTGGCTCCCAATGTATGAAATCAAAGAAGCCAATACTTTTTATTTTGCTCTGCAGCCATGGGACCCTACTGCAGATTGGAATGTCATAAACAGCGTGTTCATGAAGATGACTAGGTTAGAGAAAATGCATAGGTAAGACTAAAGATATTAATAAAACTACATGGGGAGAAAAAACCCCACACCCATTATTTGTAAGTCTCAGTGTGAGTAGACCAGTAGTCTACTTTTATAAACATCATATACTAATCATAAAATTTGTCCATCTTTGCTAAAACCTGCTGATGACACTTTAGCAACAATAAAGAAAAAAAAAACTTCAGAAATTAAAAAAAAAATGGAAGTTCACTTTAAACAAACAAAAATAAATCTTTTAAAAGGACATTACTGTCCTTTCTCAATTGCCATTTGAGACCAATATCATTTCTCATCTTCCCATTTGATCTCCGTGAAAATTAAATTCCTATTATGAACAGAGTTTCAAGTGGAGAATTTCTTGGTTTGCTCAGTTATATGCCCTGCTGAGATGGAATGGGAGAATCACCATTGTCTTCAATGATGGAAGATTCTTTGCTTTCCCCAGGAGCAAAGCATTCCTTGACAAAGAGCCAAAATGATGAAGAAAATAAAGTTGGTCCCATAATAACATTTAGGCTGCAGGAAAGAAGCTCAACAAAAACAAGTTATCCCCTGGTACTCTCAAACTTTGTTTTAATTTCCCACAGTGGCACAGAAAGTCTCCTGGCCACAAGTTACCTATCATCTTAATTTCTCCTTCTTAGAGGGTTTGTGTTTGGTTTTTGTCCTTAATGAGACATATTTGCCAAAGAGGCATTCAAAAGGCATTTTTTACTCTTGCGGAAGAGTAATTAGGTCGGTACCTCTTTCCCTGCCAGCATTAGCTGCTCTAAAGAGAACCCTGCCCAGTATTTAATGCCCAAACACAAGAAGCATCATTTCCACTAATTGGTCTTGAAGTTCCGATGTTCCCAAAGGGTCCCTTTATTTTCCAAGGATCAGAAAGGACATACGTAAAATGTAATATCGTCATCACTGACTTTATCTCTCTCATCTGCGCTATTACAGTTGTCCTTTCCTATGTTTGTGTAATCAACATCAACACAACACCAACAAGGGAGTAAATAAAGGGCTTCATTTTTATAACACATGACCTCTCCAGGCCGAATGCAAATGTTGTGATAGCCATATTTATAAATATGAACAAGAGGGTAAATATATGGCCTATAAATTTGATTCCTGTGATGATAGGATTCCTTTTACTGACAATGTTCAGTGCATGGGGAAAAGGATAATACTGCTTTAGCATGTGGACTCTGAAATGCAGGGCAAGGGGAAAAAAAGAACCATTCATCAAGCAGAAGCTGGAAATAGAGCATATACTACTAACCTTGTTTTTTTTTTTTTTTTTTCCTCTTTTCCACAGCCTTAGAAAGGCTTCTGGACAAAATATCACCTCATCTCATGATAGGAAGTAAGGCAAATGATAAAAATGGGGGTTGGGTGTCTGGCAGAACAATATTTACACATCCTTCTTGCTACACAAAAGCCCTAGGATGGCTTTATTAACCATCAAGAAATTTCAAATTCTTTGACATAATGACCAGGCTACATCAGTGTCCTTACAAACATGGCCAAACAATGATTAAACAGTAATTTACCCAGGTACATTCCAACTGGCCAAATAAACCAGAGTTGAAGAATGAGCTACTGACTCTTTCCTCCAAGTTCAACTCCTCTCTGGTCCTTCTGTTTTCGGTGCATGCCTTGAAAATGCAGCTCTAAGCTGTATCATTTCCTAGTGTTCTATCCAAGTGATGGATAAACTCTGGCTGGGGCCTCCTTTGTGTTCTTTTGAGAATGTTTCTCTCTTAAGAGAGCTACTTTCCATTGTAGAAACTAGTGTCAAAAGGCTGGAGGTGAATGAAGAGGAGGAGGATGTTAGAGACCCTTTCAAGACCAAAATTATATGTTCAAATGAATATGTTTTCTGTATTTCTACCGCAATATTAACTGCATAGAAATTAAACTGCTTGTCAACATCTATACTGTGTGTTTACTTTTACACTTCATTTAGGTAGGAGCCCGGTTCCCAGACAGGGGAGTTTGCTTATTGGTTGCATTTTCGAGTCTAGGAGTGCTAGTACAAGGATGCAGTGTTAGATGCAATGACACAGATTAGGAAAACTTAAATAACAAACATCTGTTATTCACCTCTGTCCGTCACAAGTTTCCGTAGACTTTTTTTCCATCAAAACCCATGCATGGAACTCCCTATAACCAAGAGCAAATTATCTTTAAAGGTTCCACTCTGGAATTAATTTTAAATTCCATTCAACATTTTAATGAAGAAGGGTTGTTTTTATTTTGTTCTATTTTAATTTATTTGTCACCCCCTCCAGGAGCCAAATACAGGGATAACACTTTTACTGCACTTTCTCTAACTATCTCCCCAAATATCTGACCTTCAACGAGGGGAATTAGAAATGACATGCCTTGTGTATGACAGGTGTGCAAACCCCTCCTCCCAGAAATCTCTGCTTCTGAGGGTGGTGGCCTTGAAATAACGTAAGTTGGCATTGCGAAATACCATGGTGCCACCTCACACAAAACTTCCTCCAGTGTGGCTCTGGAAATGGCCACACCCAAAGACAGCGTCACAGATGAAAACAGCAGTCAGGGAAGTCATTCAACTTGTTTTAGAGATTCTGAGTGACCCTCAAATGCCACGACAGCTACCACCACCCTTGTCATACTTGGGAGACAGAGGAGACCTAAATTCAGTGCAAGCTGTGTTCACAATGTTTCTATTCATTGTACACCCAGTCCAGTCTTGTCTCTGGATATATGGGTTCCTGGTTTGCTCCTTCTCATGGTATCTATTATATAAATCATAAAAAGCAAACATAATAACATCAGCTATGAACTTGGTCACTAATCAAATCAATAGAAACAATACAGGAGAAGAATACATAAACCATATGCAAAAAAAAAGAAAAAAAAAGAAAAATCACTTGTCCTTGTCAATTTCTTGGAATACAATTAACAAAATATTGCTACATAATGGAATGCTATATATCAGTGAAAAAATAAACAATCAAGTTTATTGAAGAGACATTTGTTTGTTTTTCCTTCTTTATTTCAATAAGCTGCTTGATAGGAAAAACAATGTCACTTAATATTTGTGGGTAACAGCACAGCCCCCATGTTTTATGTGAGATATCTATGTAAGCACATATTCATATATAAAATTCTCCTGAGAAGTGACTTTTCTTTTATAGGCAAATGTTAATCATCTTTCAAAAAAGTAAGAGTTTAATATGCTGAGTTCAAGCCATTGGCATCTCCATTTTGTCTTCCTAACACCTACAAAATACAGAGTAGATGAGGGAACTTCCTAATTCATAATGTGCCTGACATACTTGTGTGTTCTCCACCTTCTTCCAAATTCTTTACTCCCATGTCAAAACATAAAAAATTCACATTCAGTGATACATTTGTGGGAGTGAAATGGTCATCTCAGTATCTTCCTCCATCATCTCCCCTTTGCCCAACATGCATGTTATAATGGAGATTATATGATTAGAACTTTAAGCATTGTTTCATATCATCAAAAAGGAATTTTCACTTACTAACAAGAGCTCTTACTATTATCTGGCCTTTAGGACAGATGCAGGTTGCTTTCAATAAGAAAGATGTGTGTTGTAGTAAACCTTCCTGAATTCACAATGAATATTTCCTTCTTGAATATTTAATTTTCAGTGGAACAAACCTACTCTGGATTCTTTGTGACTAGAAGCTACTCCTTTTCCTTTCCTCATGCACAGATTTATTTTTCTAGGGTTGATTTATGGGGGAGTCTTCCCTTCCTCCTCTTTGATTCTGAGTTTTCATCCTGCTTCTGTGGTGCTGTTTGTCTACAATGTACCACTTCATTGCCTTCCATATGCCTCTCAAATTCCCTTCCCTGCCATCTGGGACGAGGTCCCCCAGTACAGTTGGGGAAAACCAAGACTGTCTACTTTGGCAGCAACTTTTGCCAAGTGAGTCCATTCTTAAGCCCAGAGATCAGCAGGAGTCACGTGGGCATAGGCAGAGGTGCCAACTGACAAAGGACCAGTGCCAAAATGCCCCCCGTTGGCCCTTGAGATCGGAGTTGAGGATGTCCTACCAACATCTCCAAGCAGCCAAAAGGCAAGTCTTAGAAACAAAGATCACCAGGTCTGGTTTTGAGAAGGAGCCCTGGGATGTGTGTTCCGCAGCTAAGTGAGGCCACTGCTCCGGTGCTCAACGCATGTGTTGTAACAGTTTTGAGACTGTAATGAACCATAGACTTATCTGCTCTTTCTAGGACAACTTTTTTACTTTTGAGAAGGCAAATGTGGTTTCCCCATACAAAGTCTGGATTTCTGACAGCTAGTTCACAGCTCTTCCTATTGCAAATTGATATCTAGTTACCCAGGACTCATTGCCTTATAACCACTTCAAAAGGGTTCAAATCAAATAAGCCATGGGGATGAAAAGTATAGCACAATATAGTCAATAAGTTTGTAATAACTTTGTATGGTGACAGATGGTAACCATATTTTTCATGGTGAACATTTCCTAATGTACATAATTGTCAAATCACCATGTTGTACACTTGTACATTGTATGTCAACTATCCTTCAAGTAAAACAACGTCCACCCAGAGGAGGACGCTGCACACAGGGCTGCTTTCATTAACTCTTACCTCTACCAGAAACAAGGGGGCTTTTATGCCAAATCTTACCCGCCGTGACCATTTTGTTAAGGCTTGCTAACTCTGAGGGTTCTGAGGAGCATTTTCTTTTTTCCCTCGCTTTTCAGTGCCCAGCACTGAACTGTCTTTCCTAGCGCACCCCAGCCTCTCATCAAGCAAAACATCAAAATCCAAGTTTGTTACAAGAGCAGGTTAAATGCAGCGGTCTCCTCCCCTCCCCCAACATTTTCTGACTTTTCCCAAAGCTACTCATCGGGCACAAATACCCTCTCTTCCAAAATTGCATCAAGACATTAATGGCTCTTATTAGAAAGCGTCTTTACTAGGTGGCACAGAGTCATAACCGCTTAATACCTGTCATCCCCAAATCTAACCTGTGTGACAGGTGTGGAAGGCACAGGTAGGGGCTCCCTTGAGCGTAACACCAGGAGCCTAGATAGCGCGCCAGGATCCCAGCCCGATGCTCCCCAGGGCCTGCGGTCCCTCGCTCGCCAGCCCCTGCCCCTGCTGACCGGGGGAGAAGCCCCTGTCGGGGCAGCTCACCTGCTTGTAGGCATCGAGGAGGAAGCTCTTCCAGATGCAGCGCATTCCCTCTGAGGTCAGCATGCGCCTCCACTCCCCGCGAGTGGACTTGGAGCGGCTCAGCAGCAGCACCACGTGCTTGAGGAGAATGACCGAGTCATAGAGTGCCAGGAAGAGGCAGTTGGAGAAAAAAACTGGCAGAATTTGCAGTGTGATCAGCAAGTCTACGCTGAGGATGCCCATCTTCTCTGCCTCCCAGTCAGTTCCCTTGTGCGCTCTGGTTCCCCTTCACCCTCTTATTTAAAAGGGGGGTGGTGATAGAGGGGGTGGGGGAGATAAAGGGGAAGGCCGGGGTGGGGGGAGAAGGAGAAAAACTAAATTAAAAGGAAGCCCAAGTTGTCTCCTCTTTCAAAGAAGCAGAAATGGCAAGACCAAGTCCAGTCTCTGCAGCCCAGCAGTTGGAGTGTGCCCATCAATTCATTCAATTCGGAGCTGCTGCCTTTTTTTTTTTTTTTTTTTTCAGGATTTAAGATGTTAAAAAAACAAAAACAAAAAAACCCCCACAAAAAACAAAAAACAACCCACACACAAACTGGCGTCCCCGTCCCTAATCCAGTCACCCCTCTCAGAGTCGGTGACAGACAGGCAGCTCTACTTTCATTTCTAAGCACCTATGAGACTGTGGCAGAGATTGCAAAATTTTCTTTAGCTTTTCATTGTCTCTAATGTTCAGAAACGTAGCCCGTTTCTTTCTGGAGTTGCCAGAGTTTCAAAAATGTGCTTGAAGGGTAGTTTTTCCCCTTCTTTACTCCGTTTGACACACACTTTCTGTTCTCCTTCTCCCAGCCTGTCTCTCTCTCCCTTCCCCAGGAGCGACGGACTCTTCTCTTCCTCACTCGCTCTGCGTTTTCCTTCGTGCTATCTGTCTGTGGTGCAAAGTGCCTCTCTCTCTCTCTCTCTGCAGCCCAGTGAGTCTCCCTGAAGCCTTTTATACATTCCCTGGCTAATTGCTGCAATAGAGAAATGAAAGCCTAATCTTGGTAAAGATCTTGACGTCATTGAGAAAGAGGGCTTTACTTTGGCCAGAACTGCAGTGAATAGAAAAGCAAAACTCGACAACTTTTTTTTTTTTTTAGGAGGGGGGGGGGGGGGGTAGAGGGACAGTGGAATTTTGCTTTGTGATTTAAAGAGAGGGAGAGAGAGAAAAAAAATTAATACCTTTGCCAGTTTTCAGGAAATACTTCCAGATTTTGGGAAAAGTAATTTAATGTAACGTGCAGATTGATAGGGAAACACTCTCTCCTCTGATTATTATTATTGTTATCGTTCATTTATGAGGGGTTTGGGAAGGAAAGGATTCTGGAAAGCAGGTAGATCAAGAGGAAGAGTCCTCATGGAAGGTCTTTGCTCTAGTTCTTGGAAGATGTATATGCTTACATTTGGTCTTTATACCTTTCTACTCTGACAGTCTCTCATCAGGTTTGTGACCTAGGTTCTTTAAATATTTTTGAGTCATGATCTTATTTAAGAAAATTCAAAGTTCTGAGGTGGAAACTTTTAAACTCTTTGAGTACCATCACAGCATTTCTCTAAAGCTTCTTGCAGAAAATTAATACAAGTTTTCAATTTTACTGAAATTTCCAATACAAAAAAAAAAAAAAAAGAAGAAGAAGAAGAAGAAAAAATAAGGAAAGAAAGAAAAAGAAAAAAAGAAAAAGAAAGAAAAATCTTCCACACAGACATAAAAGTAAAGTGATCAGAACTCCTTTTTTTTTGTTCCATTTGGCCTATATGCAGATTAAATTAAAACTTTTTGTCACATGGCATTAAGATGCCATAAGACTGAAAAATAAATTCTTTATGTGAGCTCTTTCAATTGTACTCTTCCCTGCTTCTGTTAACATAATCCCTAAGAGACCTGAAGCTTTAGGGACTCTTCCTATTTCCTTGCAAAAAAAAAAAAAAATTAAATTTGTACGTGGTTAGGAGAAGACTTTGAATTGGTTCAAGAGCCACAGTGAACATTGCTCACCTCTGCCATTAGTCTCCAGGAGCGATGGGTAGTTAGGCAGACAGCGCTTTGGCAGAATGCCATGACCCTTGCCTCATTCTAGTTTTCCTTCCTCACTTACCTAACAGATCACCTTAGGAATTATGTTTTCATGGGAGAAGTAGTAGTAAGTACAGATCCAGGGATGGGGAAATCGAATTTAAATTGAAAATTAATTAGCTGACTTTTGTATATACATATTGCTCTCACTAAGCATGAGCTAAGCAGGAGATGCAAACCTGTGGGTCAGTACATTTCTATGGTTTGTCGCTGTGGCGAAAACCTGCAAGATCACAGAAATAATTTAAAAGCCTAAAGCAGGGGTCATGAATTGGTGGGCCAATGGGCCAAATTCTATACATATATGCATTTTATTTGATTGGCCTGGTGCCTTTTGCCTTTAAAAAAATAATACAGTGAGAATGCTTTCAATTTTCATGAGACCAGGGATTCCTGTCTGCTTTCTCTACTGCTGTCTTCCACCACTTAGAACCATTCCTGGAACAGAGTAAATTCAAGGTGGGTGAACTGAATGGACCAATGGGCAGGGTACGCACTACTCCACACTAGGGGGCACCATTCACATACAATATGATATGACTGTGGTGTCCCAGAATTGTACACCTGGCTGGCCTTGGATGTGACCCTCCCCATGGACACAACACTGGCCATTCCCTATTGTCTTAAAAAAAAACGGATACCTTCATCTTTCTCATTGGTTTAGCCCATTATGAATCTTGGATTTACATTCCATGGACTAAATTCCGAGGCAAGATTTCAGAGCTTAGAGGAATGAATATGAGCCACATAGAAAAAGTTTTCCTGTGACTAGTGTACATTGTTAGGAAAAGGATATTATTCATATACATGACATACATTTACTCCATTCATTCTCTCAATCTTCTCAATATCCTTATTGAAGGGGGAAAAAAAAGAGAAGGAGGTGATAACAACGTATTTTAACTAGTGTAGATGGGAAAGCTAAAGTGCCAGATGAAGTCCCACTCCACCATGACAGAAGGTGTGGAATCAGTAAATGACACTTCCACTCACTGCTCAAGCCTTAAAATCTCACCCCTTCTCAGACATTCACTTTGACCCGTTTGAATGAAAGCAGTGCTCATTTAAGGCAGAGGCTTTAGCAGCCATACACCAATTTTTCCTCACTTGTCATTTGCTTTCAAGGAGAAAGTTATGATTAGAAATGGCAAGCCAAGGAGGGGGATTGGTAGAAAATCAGAAAAACACTTTCTTTTTAAATGCAAAGTTCAAGGCACATCCAAAGTACAAATGATTATAAATCAGAATGACTTTTTCTTTTTTACTTTCCTTTCTCTTTCTCTCGTCCTTCCTTCCTTCCAAAGTCAAATGTATGTGAGGATTGTTTGTTTTTTTTTTTCAATGGAAGAACAAATAGACACATAGCCAATCTGATTGTATCATTTTTAAGATTTCATCCATCATTTTTTAAATGAATGAATAAATGAATCACAAAACTGAGAGCCATTCATTTACCTGTTATACAATCTGTCCATTCTAGAAATTACATTTCTCCAAAGATATTTTTTACACATGGTTTGCTTGTTCTAATTATTAATAGTTATTCATCACTTTAATTTTCAAGTCATTTTATATCTATGAAGTAACAAAAATAATGCATATGGTGACAGAGTATCATATAGATGCCCCATCATATAGATGAGGGAAAGTGGATTCAGAAGGCCGTAGAATCAAAGCTGATGTTAGGATATTTTCCCCAACACTGAACCTCACTTTTTTCTTACATAACTGTTTGTGGGTCCTGGTCATACTCTGAAAATTGAAACCCTTGCCAAAAGTGGTTGTGCTAAATTATTTTACCTTCTAAATTGCAAAGGATATCTGGGATTTCACATCTGTTTAATATTGCCCCAATTCAAGCTCCTGGTTTGGATTTCATATGGTCATTTCAAAGGTTTAGATATCTTCTTGGCCATGTAAGCTTTCTTAGCAATCAACATTGTAATGAGCTAATTGCAAACCAATGTGTGGCATATTGGTTCAATTTCTCCATACAATGTTGTACACAGGTTTTAAATTCTAAACAGAGGCAGCCTGGGGCAAAATGCTTTGGGTATTTTAGTAAGTGTAGAACCACTGTAAAATTGTTTAATTGTTTTTTCTTTCCAGAGTAAGAGAGCATCATATCAACCACTGCTTCCTTCTGGTTGGAAAAAATAAGAATATGAGTGGTAAATGTTCCTTTGGTCTGCTTTTTGACTCAAATTGAGACTGAGAGCATGAAGTTGAATAACTTGAGAGCAGACTTGGAAATTTCAGGGATAGAAGCTATCACTGCTATCACATTATTGTTCTATGAATGAGCCAAAGAGCATCCAAAGAATTCTGTCAAGTTAATAACTCATGCTGTGGATTTTTAAGAAGTCTTATTTCATAGAATTTTATTCCTTCTAAAATTCAAACAATTTGTTAAATATAGTTTAAAAATGGAGTTTGATTATTCCTTTATTAAAATCTTGTCAGATAAATAGATTATAAATCAAAAAATGCCTAGTCAGGACAGGTATGTTTATTTGAGGTTTGGGAATATGATTGCCATACACACCACCCCCTTCTTATCAGAGAAGGAAACCAAAAACTGTGCAACCCTCTGTCTCTAGTAACTCCTGGTTGTGCCCAAGAGGGAGTTATAATGAAGGGTTTATACCACAACTACTGAGTCATTCAAAATTCCCTGTGGGGCCCGTCCATTCTACAAACAGAGCTGTGTTCCCTGCCTTGTGATGAAAGCACCTCAATGGATAAAATACACAACCCCAGAGTAAACTCTGACACACCTTGAGCAAAGCAACTTAGGGCTGGGGCAGAGAAGGCAGACGCTGTGGGAGGTAGGAGCATTCTATCCCAACAGCTCCTCTTAGGTCCCTTCACAAGCCCTGGCAGAAAACACAGGCTGAGGTGTTAATGCATTCTTCCCTCAGAAAAGGCTGCTACTCTTTTGTTTCCAGGCCACCTACGGTAAGACAGAGAAGGAAAGGAAAAGGGAAAAGACAAGAGGAAGGGGAAAGGAGAAATGAAGAGAAAGAAGATGAAGAGGGTGGAGAGGAGAAAGAAGCAGGGAGAAAAGAGGAGAAGATTCAATGAGCTGCCTGAGGAGGCTGTAAGCAAGAGAGCCAGTTAATGCCAATTGTGGCAGTGCTTTCTGTGAGGAATACAGCTGTCCAGAAACTGGAGGGAAGCCACCACCTCATTTCACAGAGGCCACTGAACAGCTGTTATGAGACAACAGCCTTCGTTTGCTATTGACCTGGTCTAGATATGTATTGATGGCCAATCCCCACCCCAAGCAGCCCAATGTCTCTGGTGCTTTGAGGCTCTCTGAGTGTTATTTAGTTTTGAGAATAGTGTATTAACCTCTAGAGACACCCCAGGTTGGTGGGGGAGGGCAGGGGAATACAAAAGAACACTCTGTAAAGTTATACAAGATGAATTCTTTCAGGACAAGAAGCTGTCAGAATGAATACGTTGAAACTCACCCTCTTTTCCCAAAACTTGACTCAATGTCGTCATTCTCCCTAAATCTTTGACCCAATGCAATAGACCAAAAGAAACAAAGAAAAATGGTCAAAAAGTCAGCTTTTCCTCTACTCTTACTCCATAGCTCATAGAAAACCACAGGCAAACATTAAGTGTTAAAATACAATAGGCCATTCTTTATAAATGGTTTTACAGTTGCTTTTTCTAAAAAAACATCACTTATACATTGCTTCACTCATATACTGAGTACATGAACAGAGCATGACAAAATATATTAAGATTCATGCTGGTTCATGCCATTCCAGAGGCAATAGTGCAGTTTGTTCCCACTGAGAGCAAAGGATGCCACACCTCCTCTCAAGAATTGGTAGACACTAATGCACAGAGAAAATAAGCTAGATGTCCCAATCTCAGTGGAGATGGTGAAACTAGTAGAATTACTGTAGCATAAAAAATCCACATTTGATATGGGGATAAAATACCTGCAATGAGGATGACCATACAATGAGCTATGTTACCCAGGGAGGTTATGAAAATGCTATCAGTGGACTTGTTTTCAAGGTAGGGAGGAAGGCTAATAAGGCAATCTCTCAAAACTTTTTTTTAAGCCTATGGTACTATTAAAATAATAGTTTAGGGGCGCCTGGGTGGCGCAGTCGGTTGAGCGTCCGACTTCAGCCAGGTCACGATCTCGCGGTCCGTGAGTTCGAGCCCCGCGTCAGGCTCTGGGCTGATGGCTCGGAGCCTGGAGCCTGTTTCCGATTCTGTGTCTCCCTCTCTCTCTGCCCCTCCCCCGTTCGTGCTCTGTCTCTCTCTGTCCCAAAAATAAATAAAAACGTTGAAAAAAAAATTTAAAATAATAGTTTAAAGTAAGTTAATATGTAACACATACCTAAAACCATCCGACAAGTCTCATGGTAGAATACCATAATCATAAATTATTGCTGTGTTTACATTTCAATTTTGAAGGCAAATTTTTTGTCCAATTAAGTAAATCCTTATGCTTTTCTAAGAGGTAGACAGGAAAGCATCTGTTTGTCTTCCGAGGACAAAATATAAGGCACGCAACTCAAATCTATTTTTAAAATCTAGCTTCATTTAGTAGATCAACACTGGTAGTCTTTTATCAAGACATAACCACTTAGGTAAATGATTATTTTAAAAATAAATGTGTACAAACTCCTAAATACTTTTATTGTGTTTTCTCAGGAGAATTTTCTATCATGATTTAAAGATTCAAAATCTGCTTTCCCAAAATAAAAACAATACACTTTATGATTTTTGTATCAGCAATGAATTAAATGATACACAAATCTAAGACGCTAAACTCCTCAGCACAAATATTTCTATTTTTTCTTGATAAATGTTAAATAATACCAGCTCACTCAGCAAATTGGCATTCACCCCTTAATCAAGAGAAGTCTTGTTCTGACAGACTTCAATCATCAGGCACAGAATCTATTTCTGGGGTCACATAGGCCCATAGGATCAGAAGCAAACCTCTGAATTGATATTCTATCTCTAAAATGGAGCTAAAAATGTCTTCCCATACTTATCTCATGTTGTTGGCTAATGTATTCATGTTTTTTAAGAAACTTAGTCTTATTCTAAAAATACTCAAAATAAAAAGCAATCTTGACTGATAAGTTTATTCAAACCTATCTGCATCAATAGATTCCCGAAAATAAAAACCTTTGGAAAAAAAAATGTTCCTAGCAGGTCAGGTCTGATTTTAGTATGAATTAACAACCTGTTCTAACTGACTTTAAGGAAACTTTACTTACTTAGTGAAAAACAGGAAAGATTACTATAACTGTGGATGGACAAACTTTGCCTAAAAAATAATAATCACCCTGAATCTTTACCCAAACTCAACCCTGGACTGAACCTGTGTGAGACTCCTCTAGGGAGGCATGTTCCTTAACTCTAAATTATTCACCATGTAACACTCCTGCATCTTCCATGATTCTAAGGAGACAAGAAAGAAAATCTACCCAAGTATCCCTAATCCTAGAAAACACTTGTTCTCCTAAGTTTCCAGAAAGGGGTAGAACCAGAAGGGGGTAGAAAAACATTCAATAACAAAGGAGGAAAACCACTGACATTTTAATGACAGTGTGCTTGTCTCACAGAAGCCTCAAAAAATCCGAAGCCTGTCACTATGTGTGACACTACTTTGTACCTTCTTTAAGAGACTATTTTATTGTGGCACCTGGGTGGCTCTGTCTGTTAAGCATCGGGCTCTTGATTTTGGCTTAGGTCATGACTTTATGGTTCCTGGGATAGGGTTCCCTGCTAAGAGAGCCAAGCCTGCTTGGGATTCTCTCTCTCCTTTCTCTCTACCCCTCTCCACCTCCCCACTTCTCACAAGGGCTCATATATGCATGATTTCTCTCTCTCAAAAAATAAACTTCAAATAAATAAATAAATAAATAAATAAATAAATAAATATTTTTTAAATAGACAGAGACTGTTTTATTCATCCTACACAGAAATATTTCTCTACTATCCTGGGACCTCAGAACTATGGGTCTTGAAAGAGCTATCAAAGCTATTTGTTTTGTTTTGTTTTTTAAGTTTATTTATTTATTTGTGAGAGAGCATGTGAGTGTGTGCATGCACACACAAATGGGGGAGGGTCAGAGAGAGAGAGGGAGAGAGAATCCGAAGCAGGCTCCTCACTGTAACACAGAGCTATATGCAGGGCTCAAACCCAGAACCATGAGATCATGACCGGAGCTGAGATCAAGAATTGGATGCTCAACCAGCTGAGCCATGAGGCACCCCTAAAAGCTATTTGATTTTTTGTGTACAAAATGACTCTTCTAGAAGGGGTTAGCAGGCAATGGGGGGATGGAGGCAAAGGATAGGGCAGAAAAATAAGGCTGGATTTGGAAGAATGAATATAATAAGGGCCTGAGAGGGCAGTGCACATTTAATAACATTTGATTCCTTGATCATAATAGATTTTGGATCTATTAATATATTAAATATTGGAAAAATATAGAAATGTAAAGAATTTGGAGGTTAGTTCAATGAAAGGATGTGACATTGGAAATCAGTGGGTAAAATATTTTCCTCTTCTACATGTAGCCCCAGGGAAAAAATATGGGAAATGGGAGAAAAAGGATAGGAAAAAGCCAAAGACATCTGATTATATAATAAACTAAGCTCAAATTCACTCAAAATATCAGCCACCAGAAGACATTTACTCAGTTCACCAATCCATTTACAACAAACATTTATTGAAACCCACAAAGAGCTTGTCATTGTGCTAGGCACTGAAAAGGATTACTGGTCTCAAACAAATTTGGAGTCCAGTAGAGGGAGACAAACATGTAAACTAAAGAAGGCAACTCATGGTATAGGTGCTGTAATAAATAAAATTGCAGTATACAGTATGGTATAAAAGAAGAATTAGCCAATTTTATGTGGGACAAGAGTAAATAAAGTGTTAATGAAGAAAATACACAAGCCCTACTAAGTATAGTACTGCAAAATTCAGAAATGTGATATTTGATAATAGAACAAGTTCAAAGAAATGTTTATATATACCTCCAATAGAGATTATTTTATCAAGAAAATTTTATCAATAATCTCTATTAGAGTAACTTATGTAGTATTTTTTGACGTTGGAACATAAGTTATTTAGGTATAGATAACCTTTTGATAAACAGTAACATTGTTATAGTTACACAAAAGGAAAAAAGTTTGATTAAAGCTTTGTTCTGATAGATTCTACCAGTAATAGCAAAGAACAGGGATCTAAATATATCTTTTTTCCCCTTTTATAACTGACAGAAAGTTAGTATATTCAATCTTAATATCTGAATATTATGGTATATCATGGAAGTTAGGAAGCACTTCTTGGTAATGCTATTCACTTCCAGTTGAAGAATAATCAGTAATGGGCATAACAGTGACCAGGTCAATTCTAGTCTTCCACTACCACACTTGTATGATTTTGAGCCATTCATTTCATTTTTAGGTTCTCTACGTACATCACAAAGACAAGCTCATAAAACACATTGAGATTCCAAATTAGTGACTATTGTAATATTGGAGTCTTTGGAAACTTTATGCTGCTACAGGATAAAAATGGGTTGAGTAACTCAGAATCCAAATTTTCATTTTTCTGGTTCTCTTCAGTCTATAGCTTAGGGTGTCTTTCTTGCTTCTTTGTCTATTATTTCGATTACTTTTGTCTTCTCATGATAAATCACCCTGATAGTGTATAGGACGCAGGGCCAGAAACATTGAAGATATTTACTTGGAGAATTTTATGAGCTAGTGCAAGAAAGATGTGGAAATCAAGATTTTATGGAAATAGGAAACATTTGTGAACTGTAGAGTCTGTAGTATACATGCACAATGAACATTTTTGTTTCCGTATTTAGAGTATAAACTCCTGCTGGGAAACAGTTAAATCCTAGGATTTCAAAAAAACACATTATGGAAAAATTCAAACAAAAACGTAAAAATGCAAAAGTAGAGTGATGAGAATGAGGAATCCCATGTATCCATCAACCAGCTTCAAAAGATATAAACTCATGTCCAATCTTGTTTCATCTCTACCATCCTCACCTACTACCCTGCTTTCCCTGTAATTTTGAAAGAAGTTCAGGTCAGGTTTTTCGATTCTCTCAAAACATCTGCGAGGTTTCTTTGTCTACAGAAAGCATCATATAAATTAGCTAGCTAATTGATTTATTCTTTTATATCTAGCTTTTTACTCACAGTGATATTTATTTGTCAAATGCTAGGAAAGAAATGGAAAACAGACATTCCTCCCCATCATTTTTGAGCTTGAATCCAATTTTTCATCTGAGTACCCTTGTGCTACAGTGATAGGTGTTGTAAAAAAAATGCACAGATAAACAATAAAAGTGTAACATTTTTCATAAATTATTGAACCACAGTCACTTCCTTTTTTTCCCCATTTTTAATGGTATGCAGTACACATGTTGACTCAGAGTGAGATTGCTTTTTAAATTATGAGGTGGTCTCAGTTTACTCATTTACATGCATCCCCAAATGCAATGTACTACAAGGTACAGCATGAAATTGCCAACTGAGTCATAAGAATGTGACGATTGTGATAGAACAAAAGCTGATAAAAATTCATGAAAGTGAGCAATGAGAAGCTGATGTGTTTCTTAATGTAAAATTTCTCATAGGGAAACTTCATTGATAAAACAAAATCATGATATTTACCATAAAAAGCAAAAATAATATAAAACTTAACTTCTTAGTGAAACCCATAAGAATAGGTCTGTGTGCCTATTCCCTAAAGTCATTCTCCTTCCCTGAATCATCGAACATTCCCCAAAGGTAATAACCTCCTCCATTAGAGATTATTCCATCTTCCCAACCACTTACCATTCCAGAACAACTCCCAGCCTAAAAAGTGATGAATGGATGTTTGGAGGGTTTTATAGAAAATATAATACCTTTCCCCATATCACTGATCACTAAGGGAGTGTGTGGAGGGTGGGAGGGCAGACGTGTGTGCATCTATTTGAGTCTGCATCTTCTCCAACAGAAAGTATAAAATTTTACCTGATGCTATGCCAGAATAGTGTACTTGCATATGCATGTACATTAAATTTTGTAGGTGTGCTTTGCTATATTGGAAAACATATTCAAATAATAAATCTCAATAAATGAAAATGACTTTCTTTTCCTACAGTATATAAAAATGCCAGGGCAATCTGCTTTCCATGTTCAGACACCAAAGAGCTAAGCATTGAGTGATATCCAACTTTATGACAGACATAAAAATGAAATAAAAATGGGTAAGAAGATAAACATTTAAAGAGATAAACACTGTCAAACAGAAATGATTACAAAGTTTGTAACAATCTGCAGTTTTCATTGTTTTCTGTTTACCTAGCTTTCTGTACTATGAATTTCGCTCACTCATTTCCCTTCTTTTATTAATACATGTTTCCATAATCATTGACATTAAAGGATGTGAAATAGGACTCAGTTTATATTTATTGGGAAAAATATCAGTAACTTTAAGTGCAAAAATTTCCTTATACTTGAATGTTTCATCTAGCTACTTCCATTTAATAGCTCTGGAAAATTGAGCTCCTTCTTCACAGGGGTACTCTTTACTTTTTTACTATATGAAACACCGCATTCAACCTTTTTTGACCTACTAAAACAGCAATTTCATATTATTTAACCTAGTAACATTTCAAATGTCAAAAGGTCTGCAGATTGCCATTGCCACTTGAGCATATATATGGTTATTTCTTGGCAAAATGCCCAGAGAAAAATGGAAGTATTTCCATTGGTGCACACATGACATTATTTGAAATTTTATATTTTTAAAAATCATCCTAATGGGGGCGCCTGGGTGGCGCAGTCGGTTAAGCGTCCGACTTCAGCCAGGTCACGATCTCGCGGTCTGTGAGTTCGAGCCCCGCGTCGGGCTCTGGGCTGATGGCTCAGAGCCTGGAGCCTGTTTCCTATTCTGTGTCTCCCTCTCTCTCTGCCCCTCGCCCGTTCATGCTCTGTCTCTCTCTGTCCCAAAAATAAATAAACGTTGAAAAAAAAATTTTTTTTAAATCATCCTAATGAATGAAAAATAAATGTATATTATTTTTTTAGTCTGGCAGGTCATTGTCTCTGTCAGTAGTCTAATGTAGCCCCTGGAAGAAATTACATTTCCTACCAAATAGTGCAATATGCCCAGTGGTTCCTTCTTCAAAATGATGGCACCCAATATGTGTGAGAACATATAATATCACTAGAAAATCCTATAAAACCATTGGCTAGAAAACATTTTGTAGACGATATGTTGCTTAGTTACTAACAAATTAGATGTGCTTATACTGCAACAATGATGGGAGGGAAAAAAGGACAATCTAAAGTGTTAGAGGTAGAAAGGCCAACATGAATGGGAGACTAAGCCAAGTGATGTAAGGATGGTACTCAAGTTAGCAGGAAAGGATTTCTATCACAATCTAAAAATTTGAGATTTACTTATTTCCATAAAAAGCTTAAAAAGTGACTCAAACATTTTCAGAGTATAGAATAATTCCTTCTCTGGGCAAGTACTACATCTTTGCTATTCCTAAAGCTAGTGCTCTTAATGAGAACTTGGCTTCTGAGTTGCCCTCTCAATTTGGGGGTTAACTTAGTCTGTTCCTATTGTAGAAAAAGTTAAATAAACTCCACAAGGCAGATTAAACATATTCTTTAGACACTAAGTCACCACTTTACTTCTGTGACTCACCTTCATTAAATTTGTCAAAGCAAAATAAAGTTAACAGTAAAGAAATGTGGATTATATCATAGGCCACCAAGTAAGTCTACAATTATCTTCTCACACAATCTTTTTTTATAATATTGATAATATCAATACAAACAGTACCAACAAGTAATAATAGCTGACACTGAGAACTTCTTATATAACAGTAACTCTTCTAAATGTTTTAATTGCATTAAGTCAGTTAATCTTCATACCCATCTTATTGGCCTAAATACAAGTATTAGGCTCATTTCATAAGTGAGAAAACCAAGGCTCAGGGAGGGGTAAAGCAGATTTCCAAAGGGTACAACCTTTGGATCACAAATTATGATGCTAGAAGGTGCCCATGAAGCAGTCAACCAGTTTATTCCTCAATTTGTGTGGTAGGCTAAAAAAAAAATTCCCTCCTCCTGAAAAAAGAATTTTAAATACTAATTTCTGGAATTCATAAATGTTATTCTATTTGGAAAATAGGTTTTTGCAGGTGTGATCATGTGAAAGATCTTGAGATGGAGAAATTATCCTGGATTATTCAGGTGGGCCCTAAATGCCATCTCACACATTTTTGTGAAAGAAAAGCAGAGGGAGATTTCACATGAGTGTGTGTGTGCGCGTGCACACACACACGCACGTGCGCACGGGTGAAAATGAGAAGACAGCAAAAAGAGATTTGAAGATTCTGGCCCTGAAGATGTGGTCACAAACCAAGGAATGTTGGCTGAAAGAGGCAAAAAAGAATTCTTCCCTACCACTTCTGACCTGACCAACACCTTGATTTGTGGCCCAGTGATACTGATTCCAGGCTTCTGGACTCCAGAACTGTGACAGAATAATTTCTATTGGCTAAAGCCAACCAGTTTGTGCTAATCTGTTACAGCAGCCATTGGAAACTAACACAGGCTACAATTAAAAGAATATCTACACTTTTGAAAATAAGTTAAATGTTCCTGTTTTCAAAAAGTCTATAATTCTTTACTTGGGGGCCAGTCCTGTGCACTATAGGATACTTAGCAGCATCCCTAGTCTCTACCTACTGCATGCTAGTTGCAACATCTCACCCAGTCCCCCAACCAAAAATGTTTCCAGATATTGTTAAATGTCCCCAGGGAACAAAATCATGGCCAGTTGCTGTTTTAGAGTAAGTATAAATGCTGGTAAATATAACCAGTTTGACTGAAATAAGTTAGGAAACAAAAGAGGAACTAATATGCCTCTTTTACATTGGTCTTGTTTTAAAGGAAATCATAAAGCTGTAAGGCAGATCAACAAGGACCCCCTTTCACAGTAAAAGATAGACTTATTTGAAAGAATAATTGAGAGTTTATTTTTAATCAGATAATTTTGTGACTGATCTCGAGGCCAA
The DNA here is from genome assembly GCF_014898765.1 of Herpailurus yagouaroundi. Classification (NCBI taxonomy): domain Eukaryota; kingdom Metazoa; phylum Chordata; class Mammalia; order Carnivora; family Felidae; genus Herpailurus; species Herpailurus yagouaroundi. Next base: position 53,959,140 of record NW_024412396.1, read on the forward strand.
AGGACAGCTTGCTCATGTTCCATATCTCTTCAATACTTCTTAACTCAGGTTTCTGGGAATGAGGATTTTAAAACCAATCCTTGATTTACATGGATTACACTGACATTCAGGACAGGTGTTCATCTATTCATATATGTATCTAGAGCATATGGAGGTGATGTGCATTAGACATTAGCAGTTTCATTAATTTAAGTGGTCAGCAGGCATATTTTTAATTCTCTCGGTGATTTGGAAGTGGAGGTAAGGAGAAAAGGACTTAGGAGAAGGCCAACTGAGATGCTTTTCCCTTGTTTCACCCCAAAATGGGATCTTTGTTCTTTCTATAGCAGATAAAAATAAAACTAAGGGACATGGGTAATGGGGCTCCTACTAGTGACAAGCTATCATGACCCTTAAGAGAAATAGAAACTTGTGAGGCAGCTTTTCAGCCCTTTATTTTCAAAATAATGGAAAAAAACTGCATAAGAACCAAAATGTCTTAAAGCCATAAATGGAATGATTTTTGTGAATGTTTATAGAAATAACACATTCTAAGCTACTAGAACTTTTAGAAATTTCAACTTGCACTATGATTTCCCTTAGAATCATATAAGTACTTGATTTTTTAAATAACACCAGGAGTTACGGGATACTCTCCAGACATCTACTTTATTTGCATTAGGGTCAAAAAAATCACAACTCTGCTTTCAGATCTAAATAATCCTCACAACCCCAATAGATAGTCTATTACAGTTTCCTCCTATTACCAAGTGAGGGCAAAGCTTAATAGCTGGCTTTCATTTCAAATACCTTCAGCCAGCAATTCGTTTCTGCTCATCTTGCAAAGATAATGCATGTATAAACAAATATGGGCAAATGTTTATTGTTATTTTTAATCAGACATCATTTGTGAGAGTATATGGGCAAAGTTGTTGTAACCCTCCTATTCCTGGCATCACAACCACTCCCTCCCAAGGCAGAGGATGCAAGCCCTGCCCCAGCTCTTGTACCAGCAAGTCAAAGCCTTCTGCTGAGGATCACTTTCACAGTCATGCAAAAATTAGTACAAGCAGCTCTGTAGACTGAAAGTAGATGGGGCCAGTTCTGTTGCCAGAGATATGCATTTCTGCTCCTCCTTCTGATTAAGTGTTTTGCTCTTTTGACTGAGGGAGTCCCAGTGGGTGAGGAAAGCTACCTTGAATTGTCATCTCTTAAGAGGAAGCTGACATTGCTAATAGTTCAGACTTAGGTTGACTGATGAGACTGTCCCAGCCTGAGAGACTGGCAATCTTTGTCATTGTCAGGATCAGGTAAGCGATTTCACCTATCAAAATTCTGGTCTCCCTCTACCTTGTCCTACTGTATCCCAAAAGGGAGAGGAGCAGTACTGTTACTGAAAAAAGAAGTCTCTTGTGATTTGAGTTGTTGACTTTGCAAATCCAAGGACTCTGGCTTGCAAATTGGGAGAGTACTCTCCCACTTCTTTGTAGTGAATAAAGTGGCATAAGAAAGAACATGGAAATAAATGAAGGTTTTATGAGGCCTGAAGTCTCTATAGTTTAGGAGGGCCCTCTTTAAGAAAAAGGACGTGTAGTTATAAATACAAAAATTAGATACAAAAGTGAATAACTATTCAGAATGTTGAAAAGATATCACAACAAATTACAGATTTTAAAAGGCTGAGAGATACCACAAACACCATAAAATCCAGAAAAATAGCACAGCACTTTTTATTAATTAACTACAAGATACATTTCTTAAATTTTTGACTGTATATTCTTTGATCACCTCTTCATAATACAATAATTAATATTATCACATAATTTTTATAGAATAAAAATAGTCTTTTATACAAAATTGCAAATAGGGATAAAATTCCTTATTATTATTGATCATTTAGAAGACTTTCTTTCAACTTTACAACTCATTAACATCAATATAAAAGTTTAGGAGGTATGTCAACTGTTCTTTCATGTAAGAGTTGTATGGCTGGATTTTCCAGCAATGAGTTTCTCATTTTATACATTTCCAACTTTATTTTTCCTCCACAATCACATCTTTAGTCCTTTGGTCCTGTACTTTGCTATCACAGTACCAGTTGATTTGTTATGGAGGGCAATATTCCTAGAAACAATTCCATACCAGGACAGCTAGCAGTAGCTAAACTATGCACAAGTGACTGAAAATAACATAAATACATCCCATTAAATTGGAACTATATGCATTTCTACTAAAAATGACTGCTGCTCTCCAACATCACTGAACACAAAGGTATGAAAGAATAAAAGTCAGGATGTCAAGAGGTAGGTGATTTAACCAATTTTAGTTAAAATGCCTCACTTGTGTGAAGTTTGCAAAAATATACAACTATATGAACACATTTCAAGTGAAGTGCCTGAAGCTTAGCTTCATTAGCAAACCATAAACTGCCTTGGGGAGAACTGTGAAGGCTGCACCCTCTGGCCACACATTCCCATCCCTCCCTTATTTTTCCTCACATACTTCATAATTCTTTGTCCTATATTAACTGTAGAAAGAAGATGGTCATGAAGATTTATGCACACATTCATCAAATACACAGGATCTGAGGAACAGGGTAAAGCAAAGACATGGAGATGGCATAGTTGAAGAAATAAGTACATGAAGTCAACTTCATCCTATACACATTCACTACACTACAGGTATTATGTACCTGTACAGTATTAAGTACTATACTTAGTGTTAGAAATAAAAATATGACTGCAATCGGGACCTTGCCCCATGAAGGGTCCTCATTTTAAAGATAATGTGTGTAATCAAATTCACACGTGTGAAATATGTTCCTTTATAAAAACACATAAAATCATGAAAACAAACTATGAGAAAACATAGGTAAATATTTAACTCATCTCTTTTGGAGGATGGATAATTAAAGTATATAATGGAAGAAATCACAAAGGAAAATCTATAGATATTACATTAAAATACTACTCTATTTACAAACTATTATCAACCAAATTAAAGGACAAAGAATAAACTGGAAAAAAATGTCCAATATATTTATTGCAAATGGAAGGTAAATATAATTTTTCTGCAAAGAGTTATTTAAATTACTTGAAAAAAGATCTATCAACCCAATAGAAAAATAGGCAAGAGACATGATAGGCAATATAGAAAAAAATATAGCCAAAACCATATATGAATATATATTTAAAACAAAAAGTAATCAAAAGCATACAAATTAAAGCAATTCATGATATGTTTTTCAGTTATAAAATTATAAATATCGTTTGTTTTAAAGACAGAAATTAACCCTGATGAGCATATATCGATATCACAACTCTAACATATTATTAAAAGAGTGCCAATTGGTATAAATATTGTGGTAGATTGAATAATGGCCCCCAAAGAAAACTAGGTCAAAAATGAACAAATACTTCGACCTTTAAAACCATTCTAAGAAATAATTAAAAAAAATTTTTAAGTGGAGAAATGCTATACATAGTAGCATTACTTCTAATGGCAAAATAGTAGATAAAAACCACCTGCCCACTAACAGGGAATAACAAGGTAAGTTATAATGTACGTATATAAATAAGTATTTTACAATCATGGATTTGTTTAGGAATATTCAATATTAAAACTATGCCAGAGGTATAACATGAAGATATTTTAAAGTAGATCATAAGAATGTATATGTATGTTATAATTTCACTCATATGAGGACTTTAAGATATAAAACAGATGAACATAAGGGAGGAAGAAAAAATAATATAAAAACAGGAAGGGGGACAAAACATAAGAGACTCTCAAACATAGAGAACAAACAGAGGGTTACTGGAAGGGTTGTGGGAGGGGGGATGGTCTAAAAAGGTAAGGGGCATTAAGGAATCTACTCCTGAAATCACTGTTGCACTATATGCTAACTGGGATGTAAATTAAAAAAATAAATTAAATTTTTGGGGCGCCTGGGTGGCTCGGTCGGTTAAGCATCCGACTTCGGCTCAGGTCATGATCTCACAGTCCGTGAGTTCGAGCCCCGCGTCGGGCTCTGTGCTGCCTGCTCAGAGTCTGGAGCCTGTTTCAGATTCTATGTCTCCCTCTCTCTCTGCCCCTCCCCTGTTCATGCTCTGTCTCTGTCTCAAAAATAAATAAACGTTTAAAAAAAATAAATTAAATTTTTAAAAAAGGAAAAAAATAAACATTAAAAATTTTTAAAAAAAGAATGTATATGTATGAAAAGTTTTACAGATTGATCACAGTATGCTTGTAGTGATGGAAAATAAGGGGAAAATATGAATGTGCAACAATAAATAAATTATAGTCCACCACATGATAGGATATTGTGGAGCTATACCAGGGACTACAAGTTGCTTGCCTAATACCCATTCTACCTTATTCTTATTTCTTAGTAACATAACCCCATTCTATTTGAGACTACCTACCAGATAAAATTCTGCATTTACCAACTTCCTTTACAGCCAGGTAATCGTGACACTACATCCTAGCCAGTGAGATAAAAGCAAAATTTATTGGGTGGAACTTCTGAAAATACTCCCTTAAAGGTTAGATAACTGGTAGGTTTTCTTTTTCCCATTCTCGCATTTATGCTTCTAATGAGGACACGGTGGCTAGAGTCCTGGCAGCCATCTCGGATTCTGTGACAATCTTGAAGATGGAAACCACATGCTAAGTCTAGTAGAACAGAAATATAAAAATGTCCTGGGTCCCTAATGACCATAGATATCCCAAACAAGCACAGGATGGATTATTTCTGGTCTTTAATGTGAGAGAGATATAAACCCCTCTGGCATTTTGCTATTAGAAACATCCAAACGTAACTAACACAATATTTTAAATTGTGTTTGACTGTACTGCCAAAATAGGTAATTCAAGCAAAAGCCCCCCACTGAAAACAAATAGAAAAGTTAGGCAAAAAAATTTTTTTTAAGATTTCTTGAAGCTATGAGACCTAAGGAGACAATAAAAAATTATAGGATTTCAAAGATTTAAAAGAAAAGGTCCCAGAGAGGTGCATCTGGCATTTGAGGCCACTTTAATTGTGAGAGTGTTTGTAGATTCTAGAAAAGCAGCCAAGAGGCTAAGAACCTAAGCAGAGCTTTTGAAAAACTTTAGGATAGAGAGACAAAAATTAAAATTCAAGACCCCAATGCTTTATATTAAGACCTCAAAAAGCTGTGCCATAACACAAAGAATAAATCTGAACTATATCAACCCTCACAGGGAATAAAAACAATAATCCCAAACCCTGAAATTAGATTAAAGATGTTCCTTAGCCACTTGTCAAACAAATGTAAAGCCTTGCTGAGGAAAAGTTACATTGTACTAGTTTACAATTTATATATAATGCATTACACTCAATCAAAAATGCACACACACACACACACACACACACATACACACACCAAAAACTGTGATGGGGGGATAGTATGATAGTCAAAGAAACAAAGCAGTCAAATAACTAGATAGTGGAGTTATCAAAAAACAAATGCTGAATCAAACATCAATAATAGACATTAAACATGTGTGAATATGTGTGAGGAAGCAGAATTAAAGCCTGGAAGGATTTAAAAAAAACTAGAAATTTTGAATCAAATCAAAATTTCAGAAAGCAAAAACACAATAACCAAAATTAAGAACTCAATAGATAAACTTAAGAAGAACTAAATTGCAGTTGAAGAGAGAGTTAGTGAATTCAAAGACAATTGGGTAGAAGGAAAGGGTTCAGAATAAAGCACATAGTTTTAAGAGCATGAAAAATACAAAAAACACTAAGAGAATAAGAGACTAAAGAGATTTAGACCATTAAGAAGCTCTAAATGTACCTTCAGGACTACTAGAAGAAGAAGAGAAACAAAGAGCTGAGAACATTCCAAAAATGATGAAAACGGCATAGTTTATTAAGTTCATAATTTTTCTCATATTATCTTGACTGGAGAGTGCTGAACTTCTTAAATCTCTGGGGTGGTGCCTTTCATCTGTTTTAAAGTATTCTTGTGCATTATATCTTCAAACATTGCTTAAGTACCATTCTTCTGCTTTTTTTTTTTTTAGACCCTACTTATATACTGGACAATGTCCTGCAAGTCTCTTAAACTCTTATTCATTCATTTAAATTTATATCACCTGGCCTTTGAATTCACTAATCTTATCTAGCATGTGCAATCTAATACTAAGCCATTCCCATGCAATCCTAACTTCAGATATTGTTTTTATTTTCAGATCCATAGTATCCGCCTAGAAAAAAAAATTATATTTATCTATAGAAATTCTCCACCTTTTTATCAAATTTATCCATTTTTTTCTATTTTCCATAACAAATTTTAATAGTCATTTCAACACCCTTGTCTACTATTTTCAACATCTGGATCATCTGAGGGTCTGGGATGTGTATTTCTCTTTGATTGTGGATCACATTTTTCTCCTTCTTCATGTTGCATAATTGTTTTATGTATGCCAAACAGACAATAGAGACTGAACTTGATGTTATTTTCCCTTAGAGGGCATACCTTTCCTCTGTCAGGCAGACAGGGTGACTGGGTCTTTTGAACTAATTAGAAATTGAGCTGGGTAAGTGTTGGGTTGCCACTTTAGTTAGACTATATCACAAAGGTGTGAGCTGTTCTGTTTATTATAAACTTTCCAGCACACAGAACTTTGGCTTCTAAGTATTAGGACCTAGAAATAGTTTTTTATTGAGTGTTTCAGTCCAGTCTCCCTCCTGCAGAACCCTAGAAAAGAGCCTCGTGGAGAAATATGGTTGGGGAAACAGCTATACATTTAGGACTTATCCAGTTTCCAAGTGGCTATGCCATCCCTCCATTCAAAGCTCCTCTGATCTCTCTTTCCCTCAGCAATGTCTGTCTCAAAACCACAGCCTAAGACTGGACTTGGTAAAACCCCAGAGGGACATGGTTGCCAAACTCTGTCAATACAGTACATGTCTTCAGTTTCTGGAAATTAATTCCTCCAGACCTCTTGACTTTCATAGACATAGATATAGAGATATAAATAATATGTATATATAATTTCTAAATTCATCTAGGTTTTCTAGTTTTTACAGAAGAAGCAATGTTCTGCCACTATTTTATATATCCTAAAGGAATGTAGAAGTTCCTGTAACTATAAAATAATTTAATTCAATTAAAAATTTTCCATCCAGAAAACTCCATGCCTGCATGACTTCATAGGTAAATTATACCAAATTTTTAAAGAAGCAATAATACTAATCTCACATAAGCTCTTCAAGAGAACTGAAGAAGAAGAAACACACTCTTATATTTTTAGGCAGCATAACCTTGATATCAAACCTTATAAGAAAGGGAAATCACAGCCAAATCTCTCTCATGAGTATAATTGCAAAAACAAAGCAACAAAAATTGTGAGATTTAACTCTAATCTAAATTTATTTGCAAACAAACACCAAAAGAATAATACATCACAACCAGTTGAGTTTACTTCAGTAATGTGAGGTTTATTATTTGATAACATAACTTCCCATATTAACAGAGAAAGAAGTAAAATCATATTTAATATCTCAATATATTCAGAGAAAATACTTAATAAAATTCAACAATAGTTCATAATAGAAGCTCATTGAAAACCAGGAGTAGAAGACAACCTTTTTAATCTGATGAAAATTATTTTAGTAAAATTGTAGCAATGCCCTACATAATAGTGATATTTTGAAAGCTCTCCCTCTACTATCAGCAACAAAAAAATATTTCCATTACCACAAATTTAATAAAGATATATGAGAAGTAGCAAAGAAGAAATAAAAAGGATAAGATTTAATACACAGAAAAGGGAAAAGAATCTAAAGATTGGGTACAAAGTAAATAAAAATTAATAGTTTTTTTAGGCATCAATAAATAGAAAATAAAAAATTTAATTTTATCATCTATAACAGCATCCAAATACATTAATTTTTAGTAAATAATCTAAGGAAATCTGTAAGAAGTCCCACACAGAAAAATATAAAATATTGTGAGAAGAAATAAGCAATATTCAAGTGAGAAGTGAGCCAATATTTTCTGTAAAGAGTTAGATAAAAAACATGTTTAACTTTGCAGGCTAGATGGTCTCTGCCACCTTCACCACCCAACTCTGCACTGTAATGCCAATGTGTTCCAGCAAAACTATTTTCAGACAGACAGGAGACCGTGTTTAGACAACGGACTATAGTTTGCCAGTCCCTGATTTAAATAGTCGGAGGAATAAAATATATTAAGGTATAATGAAGGCATAATAAACATATCTATTCTCCCCAAATTGACCTTTCCATTCAAATCTCTTGCAGGCAAAATTCAGGAAGTGGGTTTTTGTCATTGCTGCTTTGTAGACATTGACAAACCAATTCTAAAATGAAGTAAATTTACCCATGGCAAAAGTTTGCCAATCCTGAAGAACAGAGCTAAAATACTTTAACAGATGTTGAGACTTATTTTAAAGCTTCGTATTGTCAATAGAAAAGATGCCAAGATCAACAGAACATAACAGACAGTCCATCAATTATTTACATATACATACAGTAGATTCATGACAAAGGTGGTGACAAAGCATGGAGAAAGAACGGTCATTCTAATAAATTATTCTACGTCGTCTAGATAGGCATATTATAAAAGAAAATATTTCTGATATTATGTATAAAAATCAATCATAGGTATATAATAGATCTTAATAAGAAAGATAAAACAATGAAGCCTCCAGAAGAAACTACGAAAGAATATCCTCAGTACTTTGAAGTAAGCCAAAATGTCTTAATCCAGGACATATAAAGTACTAATGCTAAAGGAAAAGACACTAAAGGTTAGAACTTCCATTTATCAAAGGATATTTCAAGAGAGCAAAAAGGTAAGCTATTGATTGGGAGAAGATATTTATAGAGACTCAGTACATAAAAGAAGATCTCAAATGAAAAGATGCTCAACATTTTGACACTTTAGGAAAATGTAAATCAAAACCACAAGAAGAGGGGCATCTGGGTGTCTCAGTCGATCAAGGGACCGATTCTTGATTTCAGCTCAGGTCATGATCTCACGCTTTGTGGGATCAAGCCCCATGTCAGGCTCTGCACTGACAGCATGGAGTCTGCTTAGGATTCTCGGTCTCCCTCTCTGCCCCTCCCCTGCTCATGCTCTCTCAAAATAAATAAACATTTTTTAAAAACCACAAAAAGACATCAACACATACCAGTTGGAATGACTAAAATAAGACTAGTAATCCTAAATGTTGATGAGAATATAGGACATTTAAAATTCTCATAGAGAGTAGATAGATTCTAATTAGTAGAACCACTCTGGAAATATAAATTCTATGCTAATATTAAATATATATATGTACTATTAACAATTCCATTTTTAATCATATTTCAAAGAGAAATGTATGCACACAGGTATGCATACATGAGAATGTTCGTAGCAACACTATTCATGATAATCTCACACTGGAAACAAACCAGATGTTAATCAATACTAGAGTAGATAAATATTTTGTGGCATAGTCCGTCAGTGGAATATTACACAATAAAAAAAATGAATAACCTGTCCCAAACACGATGTGGATAGATCTCACCAACATAACATAGAAAATAATTTGCCAGACATATTATTTCTTTTAAATAAATGTTTAAAAATAAGTAAAACAAGGGGTGCCTGGGTGACTCAGTTGGTTAAGTCCTACTTTGGCTCAGGTCATGATTTCATGGTTTGTGAGTTCAAGCCCTGTGTTGGGCTCTGTGCTGACAGCTCAGAGCCTAGAACCTGCTTCGGGTTCTGTCTCCCTCTCTCTCTGCTCCTCCCCTGCTAGTGCTCTGTCTCTCTCACAAAGAATAAATAAATATTAATGAAGAAAAAGTTTAAGAAAATAAAAATAAGCAAAATGAACTATAATATTCTAAGTCACAATAGAAATTTTGGGAAAGAAGGAAAAAGTAGTCACAGAAAGAGCATATAAGAGTTATCTGGAGGATTTGCTATACTTATTTCTTAGGTATAACATAAGTGATACGTGATAATTACATACTTTTAAATTATTCTTTTAGTTATATGCATTCACATTATGTTACAACATTTGCTTAATCAGGTAAATGAATAAGGATTGTTTTTTTCTAATGCATGGAACAATGACCAGAAGGATAAACATCAATTTTAAATGCTCATTTCTAGATGGAGGTTTTGCATACTTATTTTAATTCTTATTTGGATCATTATACTACTAATTTTCCTCTTTTTAAAAAATAGGATCTTGGGGTGCCTGGTTGGCTCAGTCAGTTGAGCGTCCGACTTCAGTTCAGGTCATGATCTCACGGTCCGTGAGTTCGAGCCCCACATCGGGCTCTGTGCTGACAGCTCAGAGCCTGAAGTCTGTTTCAGATTCTGTGCTCCCTCTCTGACCCTCCCCCGTTCATGCTCTGTCTCTCTCTGTCTCAAAAATAAATAAACGTTAAATTTTTTTTTTTAAATAAAAAAAAAAATAGGATCAAGCGTGCCTGGGTGGCTCACTGTAACCAAAGTGTGCAACTCTTGGTTTTGGCTCAGGTCATGATCTCAGGGTTCATGAGATTCAGCCCCCTGCCTCTCTCTCTGCTCCTCTACCCCTCAAAATAAATAAATAAACTTAAAATAACAGGATCCTACATTCTTCTATATTAAGAAAAAAACAATATGATTTTTTAAATTAAAAAACAATTCAAGTTTGTCAGGACTGAATGTCTGAGAGGATGTGAGAGTCATTCACCAATATGGATAACAATAAAGGGAAAGGGGCAAGTTTTGGCAAAAAGAAAATCCTGCTGAGAACTTAGTTTCCTGGAGGTGGAAGTAGCAAAATAGAGGAGTCAATCACAGATAAAAATTGAGTCAAGGATGAAGGTATAGATTTAGGTCTTGTCAACAAAATGTGACATTTCACGGAGAGAATGGGCAAAATTTTAAAGGGAAATGTGGATCGTAAATCTGTGTGCCAATTTTTATCAAATATCAAAAGTTTTTGATTATGAGTGTGTTGGTTATCCACTTGGAGGGAAGTCTCTACTCTTGGATATCTCTATTTTATTATTTTTATTTACTACTGGGATGAATATTGCATTACCTAGCACATTACCTCATACATGGTAGTTTTAAAGTGAATGTTTGATTAATGAAATAAATGTTTACCAAATTTGCTGATAATTCAAATCTAGGAAGAAAAGTAAACACCCAGGTATCAGACTGAATCAGGACTGAAAATATCTCAATAGGCTAGAACAGTGTAACCAAATTTCAACATTACACAGTAAGAATAACTATTGTGTGAAGTCCAGAATATAGTTAAAAAAAAAAATCACTTCACAAGTATAGGATGAGAAAAAAAATGTATCACATAGACCTTAATGTGAAAAGACTTAAGGTTTTAAGACACAGGGCCCAAGATAAATTCATGAGGTGTACAAGGCTACGAAAACCTAGGTCAGTTTTAGGCTATATCAATAAATGTAGCGTCCCAAACAAGAAAGTTAATAGTCCCATCAGACATTTTGCTGGCCAGAACAAACTGGAATGTTGCACTCTGCTCTGGCTGCATGTCCAGAGGAAGGCAGCCAACATGGTGAGGTATCTGGAAACCTGATTTAAGGATGGTTCATTTTTGGAAAAGAAGAAACCTAAAAGGGACAAGGCAGCTGTCTCTGAGTACTTAAAAAGCTGTGATGGGTAAGAAGGATGTGATTTTCTATGAGACTTTATAGACCAAATAAAGAATTAGTGCTGAATTCTTTGGCTTAATGTAAAGAAAGAGATTATAAGGTAGACATGTCCAAAACCAGAAATGGTTATTCATGAGATCACTGTGTCACTGAAACTTTTTTTTACTATGTTGAAACATTTCATAAAGTGGTACATTAAACAAATTTCAACAGTTTAAACAATAATAATATTAAAAAAAAACATGTATTTTACCCTAAGGTTAAGGAAAAATATAGTATTTTAGAAGATATTTCTATCTTGACTTCATAATTATCCCATTTTCTTTAGAGTTTTACCACCTATGTAGGTTTCCCTAAATAATATATTGTTAGCATTAAAGTACATAGGAATTAATCATGCTGTATATATTACTCTGCTTCATGTTTTTTTTCCCCCTTAACAACCAAAAAATAGTATCCAGGTATCAGTAAGAAAAAGAGAAGAACTCATCAGAGAAATAGGAAACAAAAAATAAGCAAGCAAAAAACCATAAAGAGGTTTATACAGAATATGAAACACAAATGGTTCATAAACATAAGAAAGCAATTCAACCTCATTTGCATTGAGGGAATAACAGATTAAAATCCCCATTAGATACATTTCACATAACAGCATCCATGCTGATAGTGATGCATAGTGATGGTTTGTTTTCACTACTGAATAGCACTCCATTTGTATGAATATCTCACAATGTATTCATCCACTGATGTGCATTTCAGATGTTCCCAGCCACTCTTAGGCAAGACCCTACTAAGAACATGGTTTTTTTTTTTTTTTTTTTTTGTATATATTCTGTGGTGCACAGTAAGGAGTTTCTTGGGGTTCTAGAGCAAGAAAGATACACACAAGTTGACCTTCACTTGGTAACCCCAGACAGTTCCAATGCAGCTGTACCAATTTACCATCCTGCAGCCTCGGATAAGAGTTTCTATGGCTTCAAATTATGGAAAGAGCCTAAATGTCCATCAACTGATGAATGGATAAAGAAATTGTGGTTTATATACAC
>NW_024412396.1:53972247-54113723 GCF_014898765.1 Herpailurus yagouaroundi
AAGCATCCTTTCTTGACAAAAACCCTCAAGAAAGTAGGGATAGAAGGTATGGAAACCAATTTGACAATAAATTTCATATATAAATAAAAAAAATTAAAATAAAAAAAATAATAAAATAAATAAATAAATTTAAAAAAAAAGAGTTTCTATGGCTTCAAGTTATCACCATCTCTTGGTATTTTCAGACTTTTAAAGTGGCCCATCTGGTGTGTGAAACATATCTAATTGGGATTTTAATCTGTTATTCCCTTAATGCAAATGAGGTTGAATTGCTTTCATATGTTTATGAACCATTTGTGCTTCATTTTCTGTATAAACCTCTTTATGGTTTTTTTGTTTGCTTGTTTGTTTGTTTGTTTCCTATTTCTCCGGGTTCTTCTCTTTTTCTGTCTGATACCTAGATACTAATCCTTTTTGGTTGTTTGTTTTGTAATAATCTTCTCCTGGAATGTGTCGTGCTGTTTTGCATTTGTTACGGAATTTTGAAATATTAATTTAATGACTTTAAATGTTAATTTAGCACCATTTATCTGTCTTTTCCTTTATGGTTTAACTTTATTTAACTTTTTAAACAATTCCTTTCTGCCCTGAATTCATAATATATTCTTCTTTATTGAATCCTAAAGTTTTCTCTAATTTTCGCTTTGGCATTTAAGTCTTTATTTAATCTAGGATTGATCATTATTAATGGTATATGGTAGGGATTCAACTTATTTTATCATTTTCATATGATAATCACTGATAGAAAAGGTCAACATTTAATAAATTTTTATATATGCATGAGTGTGAGAACTCTTTTTTCTGTTCCATTTGATATATATGAAAACATTCATATATATATTTTATTAATTTTATAGCCTTTTTCAGTGTTGACATGTGGTAGGGAAAGATGTACACACACACATACATGTGCACTCATGCACGCACACACATTGGCTTTCTTCTTCAGGAGCATGGGGCCTTAATTTCTTGGACATTGCTCTACAATATCTATTTTAGAACCAGCTTATCTAACACCATAAAAACAAAACAATACGATATAAGAAATCTTACTGAGGCTTTGTAGAGAATGCCTTTTAACCTATAAATCAACTTGGAGAGAATTGACAAAGACCATTGAGTCTTCCTATCCAAGAACATTATCTAGGTTTATTTGTTTTACTGTTTTTCAATAACTTAAAAAAATTGTTTCATAGAAATTTTAAATACCTCCTGTTAGGTTTATTCACTTTCACACCTTTTGTTGATCAAACACCTCTTGTGCATCATTTCATGACCTCTTGGCCATGCCTCTTATTCCAGCCCTCATGACCATATAATTTCTAACCAAATTTGGCCAGCTTAATCATGTGCAAACTTATATATAGTACAGAGCCTTTGTTCACATTTCACATGGGCTAATACCTTCCCTGAGCCTCTCTGTTGCACAGTGGAAGATACTCGTGGAAACTCATCGCACTCATCTGTAGGCAATCTGGAAGTACAAGGGAGTTAGCACTCATGGGCCCATCCTTGAGTGCTGGTTGGACAGGAGCATATGGGTAAATGCGTCCCCCTTTCACACCAAAGTACGACATTTCTGAGATGTATTGCATAAGCTCTCAGAAGTTCCTGTGGCCAAGGGTACCTGGGTGGCTCAGTCGGTTAAGCATTTGACTTTGGCTCAGGTCATGATCTTGAGGTTGGTGGGTTCGAGCCCCATGGCAGGCTCTGTGCCAGGCTCTGTTCTGACAGCTTGGAGCCTGGAGACTGCTTCAGATTCTGTGTCTCCCGTCTCTCTCTGCTTCTCCCCCGCTCTCACTCTGTCTCTCTCTCTCTCAAAAAAATGAATAAACATTAAAAAGTAATTTTTTAAAAAAAGAAGTTCTTGTGGCCAGATTACTAACACAGCCTTATCTTGGCTTTCTTTTCTTCTTTATTTATTCCCTAATCTCTCACAACTGCTACATGACATCACATTTGCTACCTACCTAATTACACAAAAACTTTTGTTTGGGGCTCTACTTTTTTTTTTTTTTCAGTGTTTATTTACTTTTGAGAGCGAGTGTGTGTGCATGTGCTTGAGCAGGGGAGGGGCAGATAGAGGGGGACAGAGGATCTGAAGGAGGCTGTGCTGAATGGGAAGAACCTGATGCTGGGCTCCATGTGGGGCTCAAATTCACAAACTGTGAGATCATAACCTGAGCCCAAGTGGGACACTTAATCACCTGAGCTACCCAGGCATCAAACTCTGCTTCTAAGTAAATCTAAGCTAAGACAGTAATGTGAAATGGCATTATCTAGTTGTTGCTGATGTACAGGGATGCAATTGACTTTTTTCAACATCAATAACAATTCTACCATTTGAGTTTCAAGTGATAACTGCTTTATATACATTACCCACTTTAATCCTCACAGACTCTATTATGCAGTTATGTTATTACACCCAACAATAAACTTTAGCATATGACTTTTGTATCCAATAATGTTGCTAAATTCATATTAATTATAATAAAACTCCTATAGAATCTTTATAATTTTCTATCTAAATGATTTTTAGTTCATTCTTTTTACTGCCTATCCTTCATTATGGATAAAAAGGAGTGCTTTCAACATTTTATGGTTAAATATGATGCTTATTATAGGATTTTTATAGACCCCTACATTAGATTAAGGAAAGTTTCTTTTATTACGAGTTTGCTAGGAGTTTTTATTTAAAATGGATATTCCGTTCCATCAAACGCTTTTTGGTTGTTTTAACCTATTTAGCAATTTGACATTTGGTTTCCTCTACTCTGTTAATGTGATAATTTGTTTAATTGATCTTAGACTATCATTGAGATAAGCCTACCTTAGTCATGATTATCTTTTTTATATATATCACTCGATTTTATTTGCTATTGTTATTGTAACCATGTTTAATACTAAAATTGACCTAGTACTTCTTAATGGTCTTGCCTGATATTCAGTATCAAAGCAATATTAACCTTATTAGATGATCTGGGGAATAATCTTTTTTGTCTTCTTCAGGAGTTTGTGTAAATCTAGAATTATCTTATCACTGACAACTTAGTATAACGGGCCCATAAAACTATCTGAGCATGGTGCTTTCTTTATGGAAACATTTTTAAACTCCAATTCAGCTTTCTGAATGATTATCTAGTTAGTTACATATTTTTTCTTGGATCAGTTTCAGAAACTATATAATCTATTGACTTCACCTAGGTTTTCAAACATTTTGGCATAGGTTTTTTTATAATATCCTAGTTTATATAACATATATCCTCCTTTTCACTTCTAATATTGTTTATTTTTAATTTCCACCAAATTTTTTTATTTATCTTGTGTTTCATCTAATCTGTTAGTATTTTTCAAAGAACCAAATTCTAGTTTGTGGATTTTTGTTGTTGTATTTTTCCTCATTTTCTATTTTATACTTTCTGTTCTTAATATCTTCTTCTAGTTTTTTAGGATTATTTTGCTATTCTAATATTTTAAGTTCAATGCTTAAGATTCTTATTAATTTTGAGCCTTTCTTTCAGGCTAATAATTTCCTTCAAACATAACAAGGTTATGACAGTAGTTTCATTATTATTAAATTATAATTATATTCTAAATTTATGATTTATTTTTGGTCCATGAGTATATTTAATAACATATATTTTAAATTTCAATCATTTTTTCCCTATTTTTAGGGAATTTGTGATCTCTGACTTATGGCACTGCAATTAGATAATGTGGTATTTATGCTATCAACCCTTTGAAATTTGTTGTGGCTAACTTTATGGGATGGCACATGACCAGTTTTCATAAATGTTTTATACATGCTTGAAAAGAATGATTGTCATCTAATTGTTGTTTGCAGTGTTCCGTATAGGTGAATTATACCAATTTTGCTGATTATGCTGTTCAAATCCTCTCTACACATAGGTGTAAAGTTATTTTAATTGTCTTGTGCTAAAGACTTAGAGATATAGTACCAATGCTGATGGTTTGGCATACATTTCCCTGCAGTTCTGTTAGTTTTTAAATCAAACTTCTGAGGTAATTGTGTACATAAAAATTGAGAATGTTTTAATTTTTCCCGAAACGTATCCTTTTCATCATTTTTAGTGTTTCTCAAAATCACAAGTAATTCTTTTTGCCTTAATGTTTACTTTGGATGATACTGATATTGATGTAGCCACTTCTTTTGGTTAGCATTTGACTTGAAATCCAGAAAAGTTGAATGACAGGCCCAAGTTCACACAAATAATCCACAGAAGGAGAACTAGGACCCAGACTGCCTGCCTCTCAGTACAGTACTCTTGCTAAGTGTCCCAACAGAATGAGTAAAGAGAGCAGAAGAGAGAATAGAATGAATGTATGTGACAAGGAACCATGGGGAATAGCAGTCACAGCTATAGAGGAACAATGGGGGACAACTAAAGTTAATGCAGAGTTTGAATTTTATGACAAGGTGTCATCACAAAATAGGATTTAAGGGAGCCTATAATTTTAACAATATCCAGGAGAGAAAGAAGGAAATGAGACTGTTTAGGAGGGTCCTTGCCCTCCAAATTTCATATAACGTAACAAGAGCTGGAATCAAGGCAGTGGGAATGAAGAGGAAAAGGTAGACTCAAGAGCCACCTTATGGAGAAAATGACATATCAAAATGACTTTGTGGATTTTAGAGATGAATAAAATTGTAGAGTCAAAGATACTACCTCATTTATGTCTGTCATACACTGACAGCTTCATTATTTCTTAGGTTTGAAACCAGAGTTGGGAAACAGTAGTTGGCCTAGAGGAAGAGAGAAAATAATGAGTTTTCTCTCCATGTATTGAGTTTGGTATTTCTAGTAGACAAGTGGAAATATAGGATTAGGAACAAATCCAGATCCAAATATGAAAGGTTTTTTGTTTTGTTTTGTTTTGTTTGCTGATGATGAAGGGGGGTGGGGCTACTTGCATGGAGATGATAGTTTGGATTAGGCTCTGTGTTTCTTAAACATTTCTGTTTTTTAAACATCAAGTATCATTTTTTGCCAAAATTTTTGGATTAAAAATTTCTGTAATTTTTTACTGTCATCTTTTAAAAGTTGATATCAGGGATAATGGCTTCATGAACAAACTTCTGGACAGCCCGGAGAGCTTTTTTGGACAACCACTGTACTCCAGGTTGCTCTTGAGAATCACTGTATCAAAAAGAAAGGTTTATAGCTGCAGACCTTTCAAATTCCTTGTAGACCTCCCCTTCAAGTATCGACAAGGCTCAACCCTGTTTAATTCACAACCATTAAGATCAAAGCATTAAGTGGTACATCTGCTTGTGTAATTATCACTAATGCCAGAACACAGCTTTGTGAATTTGGTCACAATGAACTCTGAGGGAATAAGCAGCTGGAAAGACTCTAAGAGCTTTCTCCCCAGAATCTAAAAAAGTGTACTCAACCCAGTGAATTTTTTTTGCAGTGAGTTTGGTTTTGTTTTTTGTTTTTCCAACTGGATATAATAAAAATGTCTGAGATTTTGCTACATAATATGATCTTTTTGGAAGGGTCAACACTAATGTTTTAGGCCAGTGCAGCAGGCTTGAGTTCAACTCTGGAAGTGTATAAGTTTCAACAGGATTCTAACAAATCCACCCAAAAGAGCCGGCATTTGTCCATAGATTATGTATGTTGACCTCCTCCACTGTAGAGTAGGGGAGTCCTGGGGGAATCATTTAGTTGTCTGAGTATCAACTGTAAAATACTTAGAGGTTCTGAAATCACTAATTCAAATCCCCACAAGGCCCACTCGGCCCTCACTACAAGGTACATTTATGGAGTATAATACTGTCTGCTAAGGAGGGCTCCAGGATGAGACTTTTATATTAATGCCAAGCACATGGGACTCTGGTTTTAAAGATTCTGAGCCATTTTTGATATCAGGAGAGGCTTGTCTTAGCATTCTCAGCCAAAATTTCTGGGACTCAGCTGAAGATTTGGAGCCATTGAAAACTTGGCTATATATATGTAATCTCAGATTAATAATAAAAGACATATTTCTTTGTTTAAAATATCAAAATATATTAGAAATCTAGAGAAAATAAAGTCCTTCAAAAATGTCTCCCTACAATAGAACTAGAAGAATCTATACTGGCCAAGTTTTCACCTCTGAACTTTATATAGAACCATGAAGCATTTCCAAAAATTTCAGTAAATACAAAGTTCTTTACAGCTTCTTAGAAAAAGAGATTTTTTTCTTCGCTTTCACTGAGAAATCTGCTAACTGTCTACAGTATCTTCAAGTACCATCTCTTGTTCCTCTCATCCCTTTTTCATGCAAAAATGACAGGGGCATGAATGAGACTAACTCTACTTCTCTAAAGTCTGTCTCAGGGCCCCTGGGTGGCTCAGTCAGTTGAGCGTCTGATTTCAGCTCAGGTCATGATCTCAGGGTTCATGGGTTGGGGGCCAATGTCGGCCTCTGTGCTGACAGCTTAGAGCCTGGAGCCGGCTTCAGATTCTGTGTCTCCCTCTCTCTCTGCCCCACCCCCACTTGCGCTTTGTCTCTCTCTGCCTCTCAAAAATGAATAAATGTTAAAAAATTTTTTTAATTATCTCTCTCTGTATCTCTGTGTCTCTGTCTCTCTCTGCCTTTTCATGTGTGGTTCCTCCTGCTGTCTAGGTTGACCTCTCCTACACTCTTTTAGTTAAATCCTAAGGATACTTTAGCATTCAAGCTGAACTGTCACTTCTTCCAGAAAACTTTAGAAACTCTGTCTTTCCTCTCCTTTGGCCAGGTTAGGAATCTTCCCCTACTTCCACAGTCACTGTTGCTTCTTTCTGTCATAACACTACTCCGTGTGCCTCGCCCTCCATGGAGAGTTCCTTAAATCCAGACTTCCTTACTTGTACCTGTAGTCCCAGCACCTAGTTTAATAAATATTTGTTAATAGGTACCTAATGAATCTCTGATAAACTACTTTTTCTCTCACTTGGAAGAGGGACAAAACAAATGGTCATCTTTTAAAGTTGTTAACAGATTGCATTCATTCATTAATCCCTTAAAGGTATTTACTGAGAAGCTGTTATAAGTCTGGCACTTTAAATACAGAAACCAGAGGATGAACAAGTAAAAAATTGTCTCTCTTCTCATAAGTTTGTATTCTAGTTGGGGAGGCATACAATTAAGCAAACCAAAGCAAACAAACAAACAAACAAGTAAATCTACAATATGATACCAATTAGTGTTAAGTGCTATGAAGAAAAAGCATTCAGAGCCAGGGATAGAAAGTGAATGTGTCGAATGGGGTAGGAGATCTTGCGGGTGGGGAGCTCAGGGAAGCCCTTTCAGACCTGAATAATGTGAGTGAATGAAAGCTAGCTGTAGAGAGATGAGCATTCCAGTTAGGGGAACAGCAGATACATGGATTCTGAAATGTAAGCACATTCGATGTGCATGGAGAACAAGACCCAGTGTGGTTAGAGCAGAGAGAGTGAGGGCAGAGTAGGAAGAGATGGATATAAAGGTGGTTATAAGGAGACAGATATAAAGAGCTCAGACCATGGAATCTCTTAGAGACTTTATATGAGATGTATACAATGCAGCTGTGAAGGGAGCCCATTTGAAGACTTTGATAAAGGACATGAGGTGATCTGATATATGTCTTAGAGGGAACATACTGGTGGCTAGGTAGGAATCAGAACATATGAGCACACAGAAAATCTTTAGGAAGTTCTTAGAGCCATCTGAGCAAGTGATGATGGTCATTTTAGCTAATGTGATCACAGTGGAGGTGGTGGAAAGTAGTCAGATTTCAGATCAATTTTGAAGGCAGAGAATAGGATTTGGCACTTAATATTGCGAAGTTATGTTATAAGTTTCTTACAGAGTAAGTTAGGATCAGGCTAATCATATGACTAGTTACAGTGTTAACACACACACATATACAGACACACATGTGCAAATATACGTACACCCAACAGATACAGCTAATGACACAGAATACAGGAAACCGTTGGTTTGGTCTTATCTGAGGTTGTAGGTACCATTTGCGGATGCTATGGGTGACTTAGGATTCATCTCATAACTGCTGAACAACTGCTCCAAATGAACCACTTCTGGATGCTCTACCCAGCTGGTTGGTCTACAACCATAATTCATCAGCATTCACTTCACACGTGCATTACCCATTACCACACATGCATTCAGCATTACTGAATGTTAGTGTGCCCATGGGAGTTACTTCCACCCCTCTGCTATCACAAAAACCCTGGTTCGGTGCCAGCCCAGGGAGGCTGAGCTACCCCAAGATGCACTCCAGAGATATGATAGAAAAAGGAGAGGTCTGGAGTTTGAATCTTTACTCTGCTACTTAGCTGGCTGAGTAAACTTGAATTACTTACTTAACCTCTCTGAAACTTAGGTTACTCATTTGTGAAATGCAGATGTTTAACAAACTTGAAGAGATGAAAAGAATCTTCCCCATCCTGCGTCCTGTCCTTCTGGACCTCATTCAAAGTCTTTCCCAGAAAATTATGGCATCAAGGTAACACTGGTAAAACCACCAACAGGGACATCAGTGGCATATTCAACATTCACAGCCACGTCCAAGGTCAGAATCTGTCTCTGCTTTAAAGACCTTTAGTTTGGAACAACTCGCGTCTACAGTGACATCACCGGGACCGCTTGCTGTCTCTGTAACAGAGTCCAAAGACAGCTTCCAGTGTCGAGTTTCCATTAAAATCCTTGGCACTCTTGAGGGTAATAATACTGTCAGCATGGCAATCCACAAACACAGATGATAATGATGTCTCAGAAAGGAGCCATCAAACTGAGATGTTTTCAAGATTTGGCAAGTCAGTCTCTTTATCCTGCTCTTTCGGTCACTGAAGAGCTAAGGCCACTTTCTTTTCATTAATTTTAAAGTAGCGTTTTAAGATAAAGGCTAAAATAGCTCCCAGTGGGAGGGAGAGAAAGAGAGGGCAGATAAGAGCCAAGGGTTGAGTGTTGAGTAATGTGTCAATACAAACAATGGAAATCATCAGCAGACACTGAGGGCAAATTTCTTTCATATATAGAAATTATACCACAATAAAAGACTGATAGATGCTTACACAGCTGTGGTTATTAGGGTGACATAACAGCGTTTGTTCAAAGCAAATAATGGAGTAAGAAGCAGGCTCGATATGACAGGCTTTCAGACCTTACCAACAATAAAGAAGGGACAAGTACCAGATAAGGCAATACAATAATCAGGGAAAAAAGAATAAAGTTGGAACCCTAGGTTGATGAAGTGGCTGAAATGTGAGAAGGGTTTTAACAAGGCTACTTTTCTAGTGTATGAGGTTAATTCTAAATATCTAATAGGTTAGCAATTTTCAGACAATTTGACAACCTGTGTGTAATTGAACTGGTGTTTATGAGTTACTTGTTTTGTTTCTAATTGAAATTTGATTTGCACCGTGTAATGATGGGTGCCAGAAGGGAGATGGCATTGGCAATTGGTCCTCTCTAGAAGGAGACACCTATGAGCCCAACAGATAATGTAACCTAAAACCTCTTTCCTGGAAGTACCTTAGAATGTACAATTTGGATAAAATGTATTATTGGATATGGTGGTAAAGAATGAACTAAAACAAGTTTGTGTCTCTTCTGTTGACATCATCTTTTGATACACCCCCTCAATTAAAACTAGGGTCTCTCTGCCCAAGTAATGATATGCCTTCTTCCTTTCCTTGGACAAATTTTACCTGAGCAATAGCATTTGGTTTTGATAAAGATACCCTTCAATGCCATAAGAAAGACAATCACTGTATTTACTACGTGTCTCAACCTGATATGTGGTTCTGGAATGCCACTCATTGAAGATGCCAAGGAGATGAACAACTTCACCTATCATATAAAGTTGAGTATTATCGTATAGTAATTATTACATAGTCATATTTCCAAATTTATAGCAAAAAGCAGAATCTATACGTATTGTTAAAAAGTGATTGGCATTATCAGCCAACAAACACTAATTCAAGGAATGCTATAACCCACTGACTATAATCCGCTGATTATACTTTCTGCCAGCTGTATCTCAGGCCCTGTGACACACTTAAACATGTCTTGTTTCTTCGGAGCATGAGAGTCCACTGGCAATGGAAGAGTTAATCATGAGTTTGTAAAGCTTAATGCCTTCACAGTCTCATTTGTTTCTTTTTGTTCAAAAGAAAGAGGCCCGGAGAAAGTTTGACTGACATTTATGATAATTACATTTGAAGATTAAAATAATTTAGGGTTTCGAAAGGTTTAAAAATTATACACCATATTGGGCCTCACATGATTATGGCTTCCTCCATATCATTTTAGTCGGGTGTTGAAATCCATTTGATGTGAATGTAATAGTCATTTTAATGGATATTGTTAATTCCTTGTTTTCAGCATAATAGATAAAGGGGGTTTTAATTAAATTCATTGTGTGAGCACTTATCAGGGGTAAAAAGGTTCACAGAATTATTATTTTTCTGGCATGACATGTAAAGAACATTGTAAAAGGGAAGAGAGCAAAATCAAAGTGTGGCTGGCATGAGAAGTCAGGCTGGCTTCGTGTCCTGTGCAGATGATGTGATGGGCAGGCTTCAAACCCTGCAAAGTAGAGCCTTGAAACCAGAGTTTCCATAAGGCACCAGCAGGATGTAACAACATTGCTCTCTTTCTTCTTCACGCCCGATGGAACTCTTAAGGTCAAAGTTCAAGTTTCCCCAAAAGCCTCAACAGAGAGCCAAATCCTACATCCTATAGTGGTCAGCTAGAAAAATGGCAAGAAATGGCAAGAGCCTTTCCACTTTCTGCACCAGCTCGGAAAACCATAAGGCAGCCTCTCCCTTGGGGTTTCAGGGCACTTCTGGTTATGATCACTGGATAATCACCAAAAGTCATTGGCTTGGTCACAAAGGAGCTATGACATCGTGGAGGGTAGCGTTCAGGGAAAGAAAAGCCCAACAAAAACTGCTGAGATGGTAAGTTTATGTTGGTGGAAGAGGAAAACCTGAATTATTTATTCTGTAGAATTTTCACTACATATTATCGATTGACCATACCTCTTTGGGTCACTAAGCTCAGAAACTCTGCCCTTAGCTTGCTACTCACAAACCTTTGTCATAAATTCCTCAGTGTTGTTAGACTACATTCAAACAGCATTATCATTAAATGTAAAATTATACTTGGAGCTTCCACTGGAAAAAAAATAGTTATAAGTAGTTCCAGCCAGTTTAACAGCAAACGAATGCTACAATGAAGAACTCCCTACACTCCTATCTAATCTTTAAAATTAGGATGCTAGAATTAAGTTATGCAATAGGTATACATATGCACACATATAATATGATATGCTCAGAGTTTTTTCTGGGAAGAGGAGTTACACATGGTTTTATTTTCTTCTCATATGATTACATTAAATGATAATGAATATGCATTACTTTTAAAATCTGTACAAATGCCCTGACAAATTGAAAAAGTAACTAACTTATATACAAAGGTCTCTCTCTCCAACACTTGTGTGTATGTATGCGTGCTTTTCACTTTTCCCAAATCAAATCCAATTCCTTACACACTCAACATTTATCCTGACAAACTCTTCAAGATTCAGAAGTAGTTGGTGCACAGAGGAAGTCATAAAATGTAACTACATCACATTTCTTAACTTTCTCAAATTAAATGGAAGGGTGGTTTTAACACATATTTAGGGAGACAATTTCTACTTCTAACATGAATTCCATGATATCACTCTTCCATTCTTGATTAAAATTCTCTGGGGCACTTCTTGCCTTGACCCCCTTGCCACACATATCTCAGTGTTTACCACATGGCTTCTACTTCCCACCCCCTAGTCCCTTAAAATTCCTCTCCCAAACCTCACCAATGACTTCCAAATTACCCATTTATATTTTTGTTCGTTCTTTCTATTCTTTGATCCTTCTGCTATCTTTGACACATTTAAACTTTCTCCTCCTTCTTTAGAAATCACAGGTAAACTGATTTTTATTACTCAACATTCTTGTCATTCTTCTCTAATTCCCAATGGCTAGTCTTGTCTTCTCTGATTTCAGTGGCTATTCTTTCCTTCTTTGTTTCACCCATTCTCATTCTTTTCCTGGCTTTGCTTTCTCCTTCCACTCCCCATGTGAAAGCCATTCTCCAAGTCTGTTGCCAGTCTTTGTGCCATTTATTTCAGCAAACATTAATGAAAAACTTGCTCTATATATAGCATTGTGTTAGACACTGGTTTTGGACTGAAAACAAAGTGATGTGCACACAAAGGAGAAAGTGGCAGATTCTGCTTGCAAAGGGGTCTGGAATGACCTCTACTGGGAAGGAACAAGTCTCCTAGGTCATAATATAGAGATTAAACTTCTTAGACTTCATCCCATGGACAAAAAGAAACTGAGAATTTTTAAGCCAGGAAGTAACATCAATTTGCATTTTAGAAAAATTGGTGAAAGCAGTGAAAGCAATGGAAGAAAATACTCAGCTAGAGTTGAGGGGACTTATCGGAACTGTTGGCCAGGTGAGAACTGGCGCAGGCATGGCCTAATGCAGCATCAGTGAAGATGGAAAAAGGGAGATGGAGGACAGGTGCAAAGGCAGTGGAGAAGAGTCAGGATAGAAAAGGGAAAATCTACAAGATTTGATCCTGATTCCATATAAAAAGGAGGGAGAGAGAGAATGGAAACCAAGATGACTCCTGGGATTCTAAATGAATGCTGCTGCTGCTGTATCTTATAGATAGGCAATATAGGGAGAAGTGGATGTTGGTGGGAGAAATGGTGACTTGGGAGAAACAGTGAAATTGAGATACTCAGGAAAATCCAGGGAGTGGTGGCTAGATGGGTCCGGAGTTTATGCTTTAAATTGGAATATAATTTGATAATTTGATATTCATAAGTATAAGAGAGCTCAATCATACGATTATAATAGGAAAATAGATGAGGCAGTCAGGGTGACAGAACAGAATAAGGAGAAAATAATGTCAAGCCAGAGTCTAGGAAGTGATCAGCACTTAACTGATAAGCAAAAGAAAAGTCAGCAAAAGAAAAATAAATGCTTGCCAATTCTAGAAACCTACCTGCACTGGCAGTCATATTCCCTGTTTTCTTTCTTGCTACAACAAGGTTGCAAACAACCTTGCAAGTAACTCCAAAATCTGTAACAATGACTCAGTCTCTCTTCTAAACTCTTTAAGAAGGCTCTCCAAATCTGAATCAGGTCTATTTTCTCCAGACTTTCCTACCATAACCCTTTTACACAGCCCCTGATTTTTAGCCAATCCAAATGACCCCTTTTCTTCAAATTTTGCATTCACTACTCTGCCTCTCTGCTTCTACTCATGCTGCTCTCTCTTCCTGGGATTACCACGTCCCCCACACCCAGCATCTCCATCAGCCTTAATTCATCATGTTTACCCATGGCTAAGAGAAGCTAAAAGAGAGCCCAAACTGAGATCACTAACATCAAAGGGTAAAGGAGGAAGAGCACTAATATTTATTCAGGATTTGTTAATATGCTAGGACTGTGCTAGTCTGTGAATGTGTGAGTGCTTGTGAATAAATCATTTAATCTTCACAGCAATGCTAGAAAGTCCCTTTTATATATGAAGATACTGAGACTCATTCATTACTTAATATTTATCAAATAAATACCTATTATTTTCTGGGCACTGTGCTAGGTGTTAATAAGTAATGGTGAATCAAACAGAGTCTCTAGGTTGCCCCTAAGAAGGGCTAACAATTGTGGGAGAGACAAATAGTAAAAATATAATTATGTAAATAATGTATAATAACAAATTGGAGCAAGGGCCATAATGTAGAAGGCTGGGGAAGATAATTCAGGAAAGCAGGCTTCTTTTCTAAGGTAGGAACACTTAAGCTAAGACTTCAATGACGAGTACCAATGTGAAAGGAGGAACAATGATGTGCCAGGCAAAGGAAGGACTCTGTTGAAAGTGTAAGGAACTCATGAAAGGCCAGTGAGGCTGGAGGGGTTGGAACAAACTGGAAAGAGGTGCTCTGTAAGACTGAAAAAGTAGGCAAGAACAAGATTTTGCATGTCCTTGTAGGCTGTGTTCAAGAGTTTAGATTTTACTCACCAAGCAATTAGAAGAGATTGAAGGATTTTTAAGCAGCACAGTTACATAAGGCTAACATTTAAAACAAATCAGGAAAGCTAAATAAATAAAGTCATTCAGTTAATAAATGGTAGAGCCAAAGATTAAATGCTGGGTCTGGTTTCCTACCATTTGCAGGAAATTTGTAATCTCAGTCCAAAGCTAATCTGAAATTAGGTACGGGTTTTGGACTGAAAACAGTGATGTGCACACAAAGAAGAATCAGGAGAACTTCTGGTTTGGTGTGGGTGGTCTCAATTCAGATTCTGATGCTTCTCATTCAAGCTCAAAGACTTAGCTGACAACCTGAATTATGTAAACTTTCTCTTTGCCACATGGAACCCTAGAGCTATCTTTCAAGGGATGGGTGACTTAAAAGGGCATCAACCTTTAGCAAAAGCAAACTTGGGTGCCTTTCCACTCAGTATAATCCCCTAGAATGACATTTGTGGTCCAATAAAGTGTTTGGGATGGTGCTGCTGTGGCTTACTAGAAATACAGCTAGCTAGCCAAAGGAAGCACAGGATGATGGAGACTGATTGCCCAGGCTCCAAATCTGGCATGACTGTTCATGAGCTGTATAACCCTGGGATAAGAACTCTGAGCCTACTTTCTCATCTGTGATGAAATGGTGAGGATGGAGATCATCATAACAATGATACTTCACTCATAGAGTTGTGACGATTAAATGAACTAATATATATAAAGAAAGCACTTCAATAATACCTAGCACAGAGTAAGTGCTGCCTATGCGATACCTGTTATGTCACCAACTAGACCCCAAGACCTGATCTTCACTGCCCACCTGCTAGTACTCACTGACCTTTGGCCCCACATATTTCCTTAAGCTCTTTTTCCAGCTTATCTCTTAACTCAGGCAAATAGAAACTGAACCACCCCTTGAGAAATAGTGACTTCCCTGATAAGACCTCCAGCCAGCCCAGACCACCCAGACCAGTTTGAGTGTAACCTCCCCCGCCCCCCCCCCGCCCCGCCCCTGACTCGCATCTGCCTAGATGGAACACAGTGTGACCTCTAAAATGACCAAAAACCAACTCTACCTCATTATAATACTAAAATCTCCACCAAGGAGGAGCACAAACCTAATTTACATAACATATAATATATGTAAAGGCATGTTTCCTTAAGGTGCATGTGTGGACTTATGCCCACATTTACATACGATGACAAGGTTTCCCTATCTAAATATTCAGCCTAACCCTAAATAAAAGGAACCTATCCACCCTTGCTCAGAGAGCCATGGCTTTTCCCCATGATCTCCTTATTTGCTGCAAATAAAGTTTACTTTGTGCGACAATTCCACCTGATGTATCTGTGACTAACCAAGGAGTAAACTCATGTTGGTTGGGTTATAGGATTACTAATAATTATGAAGTCATTCTTAATTTAAGGTGTTCCTTAGGGAGAAAAATGTATATAACCATTTGTAACCATTGTTTATAAATAAAACTGGACTTTTAAGGTGGAGAATACAAAGAAAAAAAAAAACAAAAAAAAAAAACATGTTCTTTCATATCCCCACTGCAATATGTAATACTTGTGCTTGCCAGATGTTTCATGACCACTTTGGTGCTTCTGTCCCTACATGAGAACTAGGAAAGCCCATGTAAGTGGGCTCTGTCCCATCTGGAGTCTAGTGAAAGGTATATCCTCAAAGCATCACTTGTGAAAACACAGTGGCTGACAGGATCCAAAGCTATCCAGCAAACTTCTGAGATTGTTTCTGGTGCTTATCAAATCAACAACCACTAATAAGGAACAGAAACAAACCTTAGAAACCATATCAGATTGAACACTTCACTAAGGGGACAACTCCTCAAAAGATTCTAACTAGATTCTAGACAAATTACTTGAATAATATTACAACTGGCCTCCACACAATAATCCCTGCAAGAGAGAATGCAGAGCTGAGGAGGGAGGAAGTGGGTCCTTCCCTGATCCCATTACTAACAGGGAAGAAATGCAAAGGCTTTGAATTCATTGGTTATTTAAATGGAATGAGTTACTCTGGTGTATTTCTGCCATGTTTTGCCCGTGCCTAAATTGATGTAAGGAGAGGAAAGAAAGGGAGATTTAAAAAATATTTACAAAACCAAGAGGAAAAAAAAGTGTAGAAGGGGACAATGGATAAAATCAGGGTAACCTTAATTGGGAATGTGAGGGGCTATGGCAAGGAAGGAAGAGCAAAATATGAGTAACTAAGCACAAACATACAACTTTCACATATTACAACTGAAAATTGATTTAAAGAATAATAAGGAGGGCTGGGGCGCCTGGGTGACTCAGTGGGTTAAGCGTCCAACTTTGGTTTGGGTCATGATCTCACAGTTCGTGGGTTCGAGCCCCATGTCGGGCTCTGTGCTGCCAGCTCAGAGACTGAAGCCTACTTCATATTCTGTGTCTCCTTCTCTCTCTGCTCCTTCCCCGCTCGCACTCTGCCTCTCTCTCAAAAAATAAACATTAAAAAAAAATTGAAAAAAATGGAATAACAAAGAGGGAAGAATGCTGGGGAAGAAGAAAGAAGCAATTCTGCCTCCAGCCTTATGCCATTGTGTACATGACACGAGGGGGAGATCAGACTGACTTGAAGGAAAGTTACAAGACTCAACTGCATACTTTGGAAGTCTGACATCCAACTCTACAAATTTACCTTCCTATTCGGAATGTTGGCATTGAAGCCAGAATTGCACCTATCTTAGGATAAGTGCAGTGTATTTCTCGTTGACAGTGTATGAGTAGAGTAGGTGAGGGGGTAGGTGCATAGTTTTGCATATTTAAAATATTTTCTAATGAAAAAGTATTTTAAAAGCATTAAATCCCTATGATATTAAATGCACCCATCAATTAGAAGATATTTCACAATTCCAAGAATAATAACACGTGGCGGTGGCTGGGGGGGTGGGTGGGTCCAATGTATAGTCAAGAAGCACAGTGTTTGCAGACTGCCTCAAACAGCATCAACAATGAATAGAGCAGTACCTATAATTTTTCCTTTTTAAATATCTTTTTGAAAATTGGAGTTGGGGTTTTCTTAAGAGAAAATAGGTATCCTTGGCTCATTCTCCTCTTGCCTTTATGTTAGGCAGCTTCCTTCAAACATTTCTAAGGAATGAATGAGTTTCTTGCATGGTTTATTTGGAAATGTGATACAAGTTATGGACAAAACAATTGAGCCAAAAAAAAAAAAAAAATCATGAGAATGTATGTATTACAATATCTAGCCCAAACCAAAAACAGGTTGGAAAAGACAAGCTGAAAAATGCCCAAGGACTCAATTCCTTGTGTGACTCATTTGTTGACTTTAAATTACAAAACATTTCTTTAAAAATTTGCAAACTTACTATTTTATATCACTTATTTAGACCACAAAGCAACATGTATTTATTATATAAGCTTTGGATCCAAAGACAAAATTAAGGAAAAATTTTAAGTCTTCCATACTATCTCTGCCTAGATAATTGTTAACCTTTTGACATGGATGCTTATATTTTACATAGATATATTTATATAAACTTAAATAAAATTGGAATTATCTTTACACATTGTTTTATAAGCTGGCCTTTCACTTAATTAACACCTAAATTTTTACTCTTCCAAATTATGATCTTTCATAATTACATATAATCTTATATAGCTATACTCTAGATTATTCAATCAATAACTCATTGTCGGTTATTTCAATTGTTTGCAATTATAGTATTGCAATAAGCATCCTTGACATAATTTTGGGAATGTAGCAGATTATTTATTTATACTAAGTACATGGAAGAAGAAGTATTTGGTTAAAGAATATAAAGATTTTTAAGACATGTGATATATATTGTAACTTGTACCATTAAAGTGTACCAATTTGCCTTTCTGCTAACAGTATATACAATCATCTACATTGATTAAAAGACAAACTAGAAACCCTGAAGTTAAAGCTACATAACAACTTCTGCTTCTAACTAGCACCAACCAAGAAGATGTCAAGAACAAAAACTTGTAAGTAAAGCAGAGTAAACATAGTTTTTCTTAAATTAGTGAGTATATAAAATTGATGCATTTTTATGCATTCATTTCTATGTCTCTAAACTTTTTAAGAATCTCATCTAATATTTTAAGACCATGGTAGAGAATGATTTGGATAGGCTTTGGAGTGAGAGAGAAGTGGGTTCAAGTCCTAGTTCTCCATTTGAATACTGTGGATTACTGGAACTCTATGAGGTGAAATTCTTTCATTTGTAAAGGGAGGGTAAGCAAAGGAGTCTGGTTGTTGGCAAGAGATGATGAATGGAAATTGTCTAGCACAGTGCTTGACTCTTAGTGCTTCTTCACTCCTAGAGAATCTTCCATCTCTTTTATTTTTTTTTTAATTTTTTTAATTTTTTTTTTAACATTTATTTATTTTTGAGACAGAGCGAGACAGAGCATGAAGTGGGGAGGGGCAGAGAGAGGAGACACAGAATTGGAAGCAGGCTCCAGGCTCTGAGCCATCAGCCCAGAGCCTGACGCGGGGCTCGAACTCATGGACCGCGTGATCGTGACCTGAGCTGAAGTCGGACGTTCAACCAACTGAGCCACCCAGGCGCCCCACTTCCATCTCTTTTAAACGTGCTCCATTCATGGTATTTTTTAAATACCATGGGACTATGCTGGGAAGTTGTTGCAATGAATCTAAAAACTTTTGTGCCCATTCTTTTGTTAAGTGTTTTTCTTTCAGCTGGCAATATTAAGAGATACAGTTAAACTTTGGATTGTGAGTTACTTGCTCTGCGAGTGTTCCGTAAGACAAGCAAACATTTCTAACCTAATAAATGAGCAATATCTTACGAGTAGTATGTGACACCAAACATCACATGATCACAACTGAGCCAATGGTTCTTGAAATTCACTTTGATATACAAGTGTTTGGATTATAAGCATGTTTCCAGAACGAATTATGCTCACAAACCAAGATTTTTAATGTAGGACACAAATCCTCACATAAATATTTAGGAGAAAGTTTTACTTGTGCAAAGTTTTAAAAATTAGAAATACCAATTCAAACTGAAAAAAAGCAGGATCTGTCCAGAAAATACCAACAGTGGTATCTAAACCCTTGAAACCCTTTCCTCAGGGAATCTGCCCATTAAAACAGCCATTTTGGTCTCTTTGTCCTCATTGTTTTCATGTATTTTTCACATCTTCTCTAATGATTAACTTTTCCCATAAAGCCCATGCATCCTGATTTCTTCCTTTCTGCTCCATTTTGTGATTTAAATTCTATCAGGCAGGAGGGGTGGGGGGCCAAAAAGCTTATAATGAGAGACACTGAAGGATAAAGTGGTAGAGACTTGTCTAATACACTGATGAATAGCTAACATAATTGACTCAAGCATATGAACAAAAGAAAGTCATGAGAATTAAAAATGTGTGGGCATTGAAATATGTCATAAACAGGGGATTAGCCCAATGAGTCACAGAACCATGCTGTCTGAATATGAGAATATGGATTGAGAGAGGAAAATAGATGAATTTCTACCTTTTGTTCCAGAAGGTTTTTTTCATTGTGAATAAATTAAGTTTTAACATTTTAAAAATTCTAATACTGAGTGTATGTGTTGACTCATGTCATCTTGTCAGCATTTAATGTTCGCTGCAAAGTTACCCTTGCATTCCCTCACCCTGGGAATCAGCATTCCATTCACGAGAGCTACAACTGACCAAGTGTTCATATTGGCCTCTATCATGGCACAAAGATGAATGCATTTCAAAGGAGGATGCTTGTCCATTAGGTTTATATAAAATAAGGGTTTTTTAAAAAGAAATTATTAAGTTGTTGCTATAAACTGAATGTTTATGCCCCTTCCCTCAATTTATATGTTGAAGCCTAATTCCCAAGATGATGGTATTGGGAAGTGGGGCCATTAGGAAATAATAAAGTGTGGGTAAAGTCATGGGGGGTGGAATTCTAATGGTTGGATTTGTGTCCTGTGAGTACATAAAGAGTGCAGAGCAAGAAAACAGCCATCTATGAACCAGGAAGTGGGTCATCATTAGACACTGAGTTGATTGGTGTCTTGATCTTAGACTTTCCAGACTCCAGAACTATGAGAAACATCTCTTATTTAAGCCACCCAGTGTATATTTTTGTGGTAGCAGACTTAGCTGATTAAGACAGTTGTCAATACTGATGAAGTTTGTCACAGTACATCAATAAAGAAAAGAAAAAATAATAGGATAAAGGATTTATTCTATGTGATTATTAGAAAATGGAAGCAGGTAACATAATATTTTCCCAATGAAGTCTATTTTAGTTTATCATATAAACCAGATAATACACTTGTCAAATCTTACAGAGATTTTGAAGGTAAAAATAGAGTTCAAACTATAACCTTGGATCCAGTACTGTATCTCTATGTTATCAACACATCAAAATAGTCTACAAAAAAAAAATTGTCCCACATTTGAAACCATTTTTTTTTCAATTCTCAACTATAATCTCACGCTAGAAGTTACTCAAAGAGGCAATTTCTATAAATGATTA
Organism: Herpailurus yagouaroundi; assembly: GCF_014898765.1. Lineage (NCBI taxonomy): Eukaryota > Metazoa > Chordata > Mammalia > Carnivora > Felidae > Herpailurus > Herpailurus yagouaroundi. The sequence continues at coordinate 53,992,878 of NW_024412396.1, forward strand.
AAATCAAGATAATATATACTGAAATGGTCACCATTCCAAATGTTTAATCTTGAATAGAAAACACAAATCTTGTGTCTGTGCATAGTAGACACCACTGGTGTTATTATTTTTTTATTTTTTTATTTTTTGCTAAGAAATCCCTGATTTTATTCTTGTCTTGGAAAAGAAATATGTTGAGAGAAAGTAAGAACCTCCTCAGACATTATTGTTCTAAATGAATCACGGCAATTCCATTTCTTTTTATCAGTGATGATTTAGCAGGAGACATCTAAACTAGTTCTAGCCAATGAGACATAAGAATTCAGGTCTGAAAGGGTCTTCTGAACACAAAGGGAGTGACCTGAAAACAAAACCATCACACCAAGGGTGGCAGGATGGAAAAGTAAAACCTGAGGTCAGTGCACACTGGCATCCTTCTAACAATGAATGAATCCTAAAATTCAACACCTTATGGCTTCCTGTGTAATGATATAATGCATGTTTTCGTTTTGTTCTTTAAACTACTTTTAATTAAATATTTTGTTACTTGCAGCTGAAGTTACCATAAGTTATCATGGGTTAGATATTAAACATTACCTCCAGAAATGGTCATAAACTGCACACCTACTTAGCCTCTAGCCTAATCCTTTTCTATATCATTGTGTCTTTGTCCATTATGTTCTTTCCATCTGGAGTCCCCTTCCTCTCTTTCTTTCCTGAGCTAATGACCCAATAACTCTTCTGCAATGCTGTCCTACAACCCCCTGAAAGAATAAAATTACTCCATTACCTCTATTTCTGTGTAATTTAGCCACCATAATTATTATTGCTATTATTGCACAATTACCAAACATTATACTTATACTCTGTGCCAGACATGGTGCTAAACGCTATACATGTATTGCATCTTGTAGAAGATTGTTCTATTTTTTCACAAATATTTATCTGTTCTTGCTGTGCCATGCTCATAGAAGGCAGAGTACTCTTATTTTCTATTGTCTTGGCCATGTGTCTTCATTTGTAGTTAGATATAGGTGGAGAAGGAAGACTTAAGGGAAACACATACAGGACATATTAGAGTTCTCCAGAAAAACAAAACAAATTGGATGGACGGATGATGAATGGATGGGTGAAGAAATATTATGGGGAATTAGGTCATGCAATTATGGAGACTAAGTCCCAAGCTTTGCAGTTGGCAGCTAGGGACCCTGGAGAGCCGATGCATGACCCCAGTCTGAGTCCAAAGTCCTGAGAATTAGGAGAGCGAATGGTATAAGTGCCATTCCAATATTGACAGACTGAAAACCCAAGAGTTAATGTTTCAGGTCAGAAAAGACCTATGTCCAGCCCAAGAAGTCAGCCAGGAGGAGTTCCCCCTTACTCAGCCCTTTTGTTCTATTCAAGTCTTCAACTGATTGGATCGGGTCTGTCCATATTAGGGAAAGCAATCTGCTTTACTCAGTCTACCAATACAAGTGTTAATCTCATCCAGAAGCACCCTCACAGACACACTCAGAACAATATTTGGCCAAATGTCTGGGCACTCTTTGGTTCAGTCAAGTTGACACATAAAATTACCCATCACACAATATTTCCTTAGGTAACAAATATATACTCAATGTGTTAAATGCCTACTCTATGCTTGGAATAAATCTTCCTACCAACATCCCCATAGTAAATGAATTTTCATCTTTCATCAAAGAATTTTAAAGTGATCTTCTTAGAAACTGTGTTGTTCAACTGAATCATTTATACAGGTAAGAAAAATAAGGTTCAGAGATACTAGGTGACTTTCTCCAAGCAACATAATTTTATTGGTAAAGACAGAGGTAAGACTAGAGCCGAAGTCAAGAGCAAATGCTCTTTCCATTATACTGCATGGTTTCACTTCTCCTTCTCAGTATTTGATTGTGAATCCCAATCCCAGAAAGAAAAAGAAATTAATAGACATACATGCATAAGCCTCGTGAAGTGTTTATCTTGCTGCAGATTTATACACACCAAGCATTTATGAACACAGAGAGAGATAAAAGCTTTATTATAGCTTCCAAGCAATAGTAAAATACATTTAAGATATAAAAGACAAGATTCCCACAGATAAAAATGCATCCTTTGTAGTTTTTCATCCATTAGAAGGAAATATAATAAAACACCCAATTTCTATTCCTGAATGAAACATTTCAGAAGTTTAATTTTTCTTGCTAACATGCAAGTAACCCAATGATGTTCATCGAAAAATGAGGGCGAAAGGTATTAAATTCATCAGCATATAAATGACTTTTCTAGAATGTAAAGATGGATCACAGTGAAAGACATCCATGATTTCAAACATTATTACTTACCAAGGAAAAATAAAGTTTTCACACTATCATTTACAAACTATTTCACTGAACTGTTCTTGATATTATCATTTTCTGTTTTATGATTTTCCCTCAGAGAAACCAGCTAAAAAATAATGTGTATGATTCAATATTCTTCAAATATGAACACATTTCTTCTTTCATTGTTTCCCTAAACAATCCTGTTAGCACAAAATCATCGGTAATTGATCCACACCAACTGAATATAGGTGGCACCAGCTCAGAGTGAATTTCAAAATGGCTGTCATTTTGTTTCCATGCCAGAGAAAACATGATATAACTATGAAGACAGATAGGAATAAATGCTGGTAAATGCTTACATACTGTAGTTTAATTTTAGTACATAGATACATAGATAGTTGAGGACTATTATTTTATGATCTCTTATGAGCTGTTAATAAAAGTATATGGTCAATCAAAGACCTCTCATAAATTGACTAAAGTTTATTATTCATTCATCCATTTACTCAGCAAACATGTCTTCTTAGGCTAACAAAGGTCAGAAGCTACGCCTGGTACTATCAAATATTTTAGAAGCTGATTCATAAAACTTAATAGCTAATTGGATATGAGTAGAAAAAGAAGAATTATATGAATACAATATGGATTCTACCTTTAAGGAGGCACAGTGTTTAGGGTGGCCTAAGTAAATAATGGAGTCCAGGCATGTAACAATAATCTATGGAAACAAGGGAAGAGGACAACTACTTGTCTGACAAAGATTCAGATGGCTACTCAGAGGTGATGACATTTGAGACCAATATTTTTTTAATATTCTTATTTTAGAGAGAGAGTAAGAGAGCATGAGTGGGGCAGAGGGAGAGAGAAAGAATATCAAGAAAGAATATCGAGCAGGCTGCATGCTCAGCATAGAGCCCATTGTGGCACTCAATCCTATGACCCTGGGACCATGACCTCAGCTGAAGTCAAGAGTTGGACATTTAACTAACTGAGCCACTCAGGTGCCCCTTGAGGTCTATCTTTATCTGTCAATGGAGATGGATAAGGTTATTACTGAAGAGTGTGAAGAATATCAAAAGGTCTAGAGGCATAAAATCTCTAGTTTTTGTTGAACATTGAATAGTTCAAAAAGAAAGTAGTATGTGCAGGTATGAAAGATGGGACTGGAAAAGTAAGTTGGGGCTAATCTGTATGGTGGGCTGATATATTTAAATATATCCCTTCACCAATGGAGTTAACACTGAAATGTGACAAGATTAGTGATGAGCTCTAAAAAAAAAATAGGAGGAGGAATTGAAGAGAGACTTGAGTCAATGATAATAGTTAGGCAAATATTACAACCCAGGAAAGAAATTCTGAGCACAATGAAGGAGGGGGATTCAAATGTACAGTTGATCCTAAGTACTTGAAATTACTCCTACTTACTAAATTTTTTTGTAACTCCCAAATCAATACTTGTGTTCTTTTCATAGTCATTTGCAGACAGTCATGGAGTGGTGAAAAATTTGAGTTGCCCAATGTGCATATTCCCAGCTGAGATCGAACAAGGCAAAGCTCTGCTTTCCTATTTCAGTTTTCATATGGAAAACACATGTCCTTTTTTAAAAAAATGTTTCAAGTTTTTATTTAAATTCTAGCTAGTTAACATATAGTGTAAAAAACACATTTGAGTCTATTTAGTGCCATGTTTTTTATATCTTTGTGCTTTTTGTTGGTTATTTCACTGTTTAAAATGGTCCCAAGCATAGTGCTGTCTAGAGTTCCTAAGTGCCAGATGACTGTGATATGCCTTATGGAGAAAATACATGTGCTAGGTGACTTCATTTAGGCATGAGTTATAAGGCTGTTTGCTGGCCATGAATTCAATGTTAACAAATCAACAATATATCATAATCATGGTTTCTTTAAACAAAAATTCATAAACAAGGTTATCCATTATTTAGTTGACAAAGATGTTGTGACCAGAGGCTCACAGGAACCTAACCTTGTATTTCCTCTAGTAGCAATGGTTCAGTATTCCTAATTTATTGTTCAAAGTGACTTTACAGAACATAATCACTGTGAAAAATAAAAATCAACTTTATTTTAGAATTTATAAGATTCAACTGTGGCCTGGATGTGGGGGACAAAGGAGAAGTCAAGAAAAAAATATTATCTTGCTTGAGTATCTGAGAAGATGATAATGCTTTAACTTGCAATAGGCAGACAGAAGATGGTACTAATTTTAAGAGTTGGCATTGACTTAAATTTTGAATAGGTTAGATTTGAATATGTTCAATCTAAGAGACATACAGGCAGAGAAATTTAGAAAGCTTTGGAACATAAAGGTGTGAGATTTTGGGGTAAGGCCAGAGCTGGTGATATAGACTAGAAAGTCAGCAGCATGGAGATCAGGGTTGTAGTCAAGGAAATGAATGGAGCCATGATAGGAAAAACATATAATAAGAGAAGTGGGGCTGAGGGAGACCAATTCTTCTTGCAACAGTAAACAGAAAGGAGTCAGAAAGGGGCTCATAAATAAGCAATAATTTAGGAAGAGAGCCAGGGGAAAGGGAAAAATAAAAACCAAGGAAAAGGAGCAGGGTAAGAGGATCAATCCTCCAAAAGAGTCAAGTGAGAAAGAGACTACAAAATATGACCCAATCTTATAAGTGGAAGACCTTTGTGACATCAGTAAAAGGAACTTCAGGAAAATAGTGGTAGAGAAGCCAGACTGTAATGGGAGGAGGAGGTAAGGAGGATGACCCATCAGCAAAGGAGTAAAGACAGTTTGCTCTTGCAAAGGCTTTGGCAGTAAAGAAGATATGAAAGGTAGGCTCTCAGCTTGAGGACAAGGCAATTTACTGCAAGCAGGCAAGCAAGCAAGTTAATAAATAAAATAAAATAAAATAAAATAAAATAAAATAAAATAAGAAGAGAGGAGTTCATGAGATTTGCCTTCTGGGATCATCTGGAAATTTTAAGTAAGATAAGTGTATTCCTTCACTAATGGTATCTGAAAAACTTGATTTAAATTACTATTTCAATAAAAGGGAACCTGGGTGGCTCGGTCATTAGGCATCTGGCTCTTGATTTTGGCTCAGATCACAATCTCACGGTTTGTGGGATCAATCCCCACATTAGGCTCTGTGCTGGCAGTGAAGAGCCTGCTTGGGATTTTCTCTCTCTCTCTCTCCCTTTATTTAAAAAATAAATAAATGAATTAATTACTATTGCAATTCTATTTTTTTAATTGCTATAATTTACCTGAAGCTTAAATTGCCACTTATCATTCATGCACTCAATACATTTTATGGAAACCTACCATGTGCCCAGCATGATTCTAGACACTGGGGATATAGTAGTAAATAAAATAGACAAAAGTTCCTGTCCCTATGAAGATTATGTCCTAGCATATCATGTATTCTAGGAAGAAAAATGGCATTCTCCAAGTATAACATTAGCCAATAGATATACAGGAAAGTCAGAAAATTACAAAGAAAGGAATAAAAAATAAAGATCATGTCTTTTAGAATTTTGTTAAGAATATAAAGGAGTTTCCAAAAACTCACAGTAAAGAATAACAAAAATGACCTTACTAACCAATGAAAATAGCAACTGAAGATCACTTCTGGCAGTTTTGTGGTAAATAGAATAGCACAGAACATTGGAACTCTACTTGCTTATTTTAAAACTATAAAGTATAATTTTTCAACTGGCACACAAGCCTTTTGAAGTACCAACTGAGTATTATATTCCTTTGGCAAATCCCCAATAACCCTCGCATAGGGATGAATCCATCTAATTCAATACCTCAAGGGCATCCTTATATGCCCCTCAAGGATAGTTAAATAAGACACATGATGCTTCTTGTTTCAAAATCAGAGATTCAACCATCCTAGAGTGGTATGGCTTTGGGGTTGAAATCCAGTGTAAACATGAAAATCCATCTTCAACCTTTAAACTGCTTATCCCTTAAGTGACAGCTAAAGATAGACCCAAGACTGACAGAAACATTAATGGATTTTGTAACATGGTTGAGTACCCAGAAACACATTATTAACAGTATAATGACTGTTTTGCAGTTATAGCAATGAGTAATGATGATTTTTAGAAACTTATATGCACCAGTTATCAACCTATATAAATAATTTGATATATAATAATTGTTTTGTTTGGATGTAATTTTAATCCTGGGTATCCCTGAAGCTCAAACACTTTATTAGTTAATTCCTAATCTACTCATTTTGAATTTTTGATAGACCAGAAAAAGGCTAAAATAAAAATGGTGTGTTATTGAAATCACAAATGAATATGGGACTGCAAAGTTTAACAGAATAGAAAAATTTTTGAGTACCTAAGTTTTTTTTAATCAATCCTTAATTAATATATTATAAATTCTTCTTATCCATTCACTTTTTAGGAATTTAACAAATTCCTCAATGGCCTTTGACCAACACTTTAGTTACCAATTGGAGGGATTAAGTGGTACAAACTTGCAATTATAAAATAAGTAAGTCATGGAGATGAAAAGTACAGCATAGGGAATATAGCGAATAATACCATAATAACTCTGGTGACAGATTTTGACCACAATTATCATGGTGAGCATTTCATAATGTTTATAATTGTTAAATCACTATGCTGTACACCTGAAACTAATATTTTGTATCAATATACTTTAATATATATAACTCAAATTTAATATTTCTATGACTATGTCTCAATTAATCTCAGTTGCTAAGATTTAAGGCCATTCCTATTTGGTTTCTAGCTGAAAGGCCCAATTTTTGTACATATCCTGGATATTCCTAAATAATTAACTTCTACTAGTCAATATCAGTAACTGTACCTATTTGAGATCTCAAACTATTTTTATTTTTCTTCTCCATAAAGACAGGCTATCTAAATTACTTACATCAGTAAAACAGTTGTCAAAATATTTCAAAAGAATTAAGCTAGATTTTTAACTCTGAAGAGACAACTGTTAATTTATTCATACCAGGACATTGGAATCTTGATGCTACCAGTTGCCTTTTGAAGTGTTTGCCAAGAAAACAAAAGTGAAACACAGACCAAAAATCCACTGTTTTATTTATGAAGAGATGATGTGAAATAAGAATTTAGATGTAAGATAAAAGAATAAAGGGAGTTGTTTTTGTTTTGTTTTGTTTTTAACTGGAGTATCAACCTAACCTAAAATGGAGACATCTAGGCACATATGATAGAGGCAATTGAGAAGTCATTTTAAAAATTATATGAATTTGTATGGCTACCCACCAGAAGAACTAAAATTAAAATGTGGGGGAAAAAAACCTCACAAAACTGGTGACACTAGTAAGGATGCAGAGCAAACCAGAATTCCATTTGCTGCTCTTGGTGTATAAGTGGACACAACCACTGTGGAAAATTGCTTGGTAATATCTACATACCCTATGTCTTAGCAATTCTACCTCCAGGCATAAACTCAACAGAAATGTACCATATGTTCACCAAAAAATGCACTACAATATTCATAGAAGTACACTTCATAATTGCCCAAAACAAAATATGCCTCAAATGCCCACCAATAGCAGAGAAGTTCAAAGAAATTATAGGATATTTGCACAATGAAACACTATGTGACAATGAAAATAAACAATCTACAAGTATGGGCAACAATATGGATGACACAAATAAAACAGGTTAGTGAAAGAAGCCAGATACAAAAGAGTATGTACTGTATTCTTCCATTTGTACCCAGAAAAAAAAAAAAGAAAGGGGTAGGGGGGGTGGAATCTATTGTTAGAAGTTTTGTTAGAGCGCCTGGATGGCTCAGTTGGTTAAGTGTCTGACTCTTGATTTCAGCTCAGGTAAGGATTTCACACTTCATGGGTTCAAGTCCCACATCAGGCTCCACACTGATAGCATGTAACCTGCTTGATATTCTCTCTCCCTCCCTCTCTCTGCCCCTTCCACACTCTCTCTCTCAAAAAAACAAAAAACAAAAAAAACCAAAAAACAAAAAAAACCCTTGAATTTAAAAAAAGAGAAAGAGAAGTTGAGATTGTTAACTCAACCACTATTTGAAGTTCAGAGAGTGGTTAGTCATGACAGGTGGGTAGTGACTGGAAAGAGTTACATGGGGGTTTCTGTTATGCAAGTATTGTTCTATTTCTTGAGTGCTGTTTATAAAAGTTAACTTCAAGTTTATTAAAATCCACCAAGCTATATAATTATGCTCTGTGCACATTTTTTAAAATAGACATTTTTAGAGCAGTTTCATGCTGCTCCTCAGCAAAATTGAGGGGAAAGTACAGAGGTTTACCATATAACCCCTGACCCCACATATCCTCCCTGCATAGCCTCTTCCACTGTCAACATCCCACACCAGAGTGGTAGATTTGTTATAATTGATGAACTTACATTGTTATCCCAAGTCCATAGTTTACATTAGGTTTCACTCTTGACATTCTGTGAAGTTTTAACAAATGTATGACAAGTGTCCACCATTATAACACCAAATAGTTTCACTACCCTAAAAATCCTCTATGCTCCACCTGTTCGTCTCTTTCTCTCCCCAGCCCTTTGCAACCATTGATCTTTTTACTATTTCCATAGTTTTGCCTTTTCTAAAACATCATATAGTTAGAATCCTACAATGTGTAGCCTTTTAAGATTGGCTTCTATCACTTATCAATATGTAGTTAAGGTTACTCTGTCTTTTCATGGCCTGGCAGCTCATTTCTCTTCAGCACTGAGTAATATTCCATTGTCTGGGTGTGGTAGAGTTTATCCATTCACCTACTGAAGGACATCTTGCTCGCTTCTAAGTTTGGCAATTATGAGCTGGCAATTATGAATACAGCTACTATACACATACCTGTGCTGGTTTTTATGTGGATACAAGTTTTCAACTCATTTGAGTAAATACCAAAAAGACTGACGATTGCTGATGTAATGTAAGAGTATGTTTAGTTTTGTAAGAAATGGTCAAATTGCCTTTCATAGTGGCTGTACCATTTTGCATACCCACCAGCAATGGATGAGAGCTCTTCTTGCTCCACATCCTTGCCAGCATTTGGTGTCAGAGTTCTGGATTTTGATCATTCGAGTAGGTGTGTAGTGCTATCTCATTTTTGTTTTAATTTGCATGTCCCTAATGACATATGATATGGAGCACATTTTCATCTGCTATTTGCAATCTGTATATCTACTTAATGTGCTATCTTTTAAAGCCTTTAGACCATTTTTTAATTGAGTTGTGCATTCTCTTATTGTTGAGTTTTAAGAGTTCTTTGTATATTATGGTAATAGTCCTTTTTAAATATGTCTTTTGCAAATATTTTTTCCCAGTTTGCGACACTGTTTTTGAATATGTGTACTTTTTAGTATTGACATTATATCATTATTTTGTATTAAGCAGTTTACCTTTGTTATTGTGGTATATATACATAATGCAAAATTAACTAAATTTAACCATGTTTAAGTGTACAGTTAAATGGCATTAAGTACCTTCACATTATTATGCAATCACCACTACCTATGTCCAGAACTTTTTCACCATCTCAAACTTAAACTCTCTGTCCATTAAGTAATAACTCTCCATTCTCCTTTTCCCCCAGCCCCTGGAAACTACTATTCTTTCCATCTCAATGAATTTAACTATTCTAGGTATCTCATATAAATGGAATCATTTTGCCCTTTTGTGTCTGACTTCCCTCACTTAGCATAATGTTTTCAAGGTTCATCCATCTTGTAGCATGTGTCATAATTCCATTTCTTTTTAAGGACTGAATAATATTTCATAGTACATGATTATTTTAAAATGTCACATAAATGGTCATTACATCAAAGTCATGAAGCCAGACATCCTTGGCCAACTAGCTGATAACTTGTATAATACCATGAGCAAGTTGTCCAGAATCATGTGTAAATGATATACATAATCACTTCCATGTATTATTTAAGGGAAGTGAGAGTGCCCTTGCATTCTCAAATGTCTCCCTTCTTCCACTCCGATATGTTATTGCAAATTCTATACAGGCTATTTCTAAACTCAAATATTCCTGAAAATAGTAACTTACAAGACAATAACACCTTAGGATGGTTTAAATATACTGCTTTCTTTTGTGACAGGAAAGATCTTAAGAGGAAAAGAAAGAAAACATTTCTTCTGTTTCAAGTACATTGTGAAGTGTCATGTAATGCTCATATCCACTCCATAAAGCAGGACTGATAATCCTCCTCTTGAAAATGAGGAAGCAGAGACTCAGGTTCAGCAACTAAGACCAGATGAACAACTGGTTTACGGGAAACTGGATTTCATTTTGAGGTCTAATACTTTTCTACTAAACCATGCTGCCTACCAGGAAGAGAAAGTGTTCATGAAAGAAGAAGAAAAAGAAAGAGAATACCAAGAACAACTTTATCAACTTCCTAATTTTGTTTAAAGCTAGTATAGGTTGTCAATTCAACAGATCTATTTCAGCAGAAGTTGATCCTTATTATGAAATGACTATGAGAGAGAGAAATGAGAGAGAGAGAAATGAGAGAGAGAGAAATGATTATGAGAGAGAGAGAGAATATGAGAATCTTAAACAGGCTCCACACTGAGTGTAGAGGGACTCAATCCCATGAACCTGGGATCATGACCTGAATGGAAATCAAAAGTCACACTCAGCTGACTGAGTCATCCAGGAGCCCCTAACATAAAACACATTAAAGCTAATTTAAAATTTAGACCATACTGAACTTTCCCAATTAAAAAAAAAAATTCCTGGGAGGAAAAAAGTGTCTGATTTGTTCATTGGACTCCAAGGAAGTCCTCTACTTCAAACCATTATGTCCACAGTGGATCCCATGGATTGTTTTTTTCCTATGGATGAGAGAGAGAAAAAAAAAAAGACAAGCTTATGTTGGGTAAGTCATGTCAGTATTTGAAATCTTTATTGTTAGGAATTTCTTCCTTAGACATTAACAAAATTCTTCTTGCTTTAAAACTATTTCTCAGAATTGATGGAGACCAGCTGGCCACTATTTTTCAAGATTCTATCCTAGAAGATTGTCAATAAGCTTTCTTTCTCCAGGTGAAATAATTTTAATCTCTTTCATTCTATCTCCTAAAATAATCAGAATTGTCTTAGACTTTAATAAGAAGTGTCAAGACTGAGAAAGCAACAGTTCATCTGCAGCTATTCAGCATCAGCCATAATCCATAAATGCCAAGTGTATCTGCTAACATCAAGCATAAACATGAAAGTGGTTTTATTAGTTTAGGCACATTAAACTGACATAATCTAAACCGATATTTATTAAAACATGGGAAGACATAACTCTATCACCCAAATTTTAAAATGTATTTTACTTTAGTGTTGTAATTTTATAGATTAAACTATAGAGAGAGATAGAGATAAGAAAAGGGAGGAGTAAAAATGGATAGAAATGGAGATAAAGATCATGAAATTAGATTGCTTGAGATAAGACTTGAAAAAAAAAAGTCACAAAATCTATTGTTATTAAAGTTCTTTAAAAAGCCCTAAAATCAACAGTAAAGGAATCACAAAAGTTCTCAACTTTGCAGAATGAAGTAGTCTCTTGTGTGTTTCTTGAAATGTAAACAAAGCACATGATACCTTTGTGGTGGTCTGTTACCCTACAATATAGAAGTCAAGCAATATTAGATCATATAATAGTCCAAGAAAAACCACTTTTCCCTTCGACCTAGTTTCAAAAGCATTTTCCCTTGGCTTTGAAGATGAATAAATATGCTTGTTAAAGTATTGGATCAGGCTATCCACTCTTAGTAGTGGATTCTATTAATTATCAACTAGTCCCTGTTAAAATAATTTTAAAATTTGCTTGGAAAAAACTCTTTATTGTATAAGCCATCTAATTTCTCTGTTATTTACTATATAGTTGCATATTGGTTGCTCAAGAGATTTCTAGTTGTATTTAGCCTTTGAATATCCCTTTTAATAGAAATAAACTTAAACAATATTCCCAATGCTACACAAGTATCATGATTAAAAAACTTAAAAATAACCTCTCGTTTTAAACCCCTTAGTTATTCCATAAATGTTTAAATAATGGAATTACCATCTTCTTCAATGAAGACATTTCTACAAAACAGCCATTATTATCTGTTATATTTCTTAAGCACCACTATGCCTGTTATATAAGCAAGATTTATAGAAAGTAAATTTTTGCCCAGCAACAGCTAAAGGAAAAACATTAGCCATAATCCTTGGTTCTATTAAGACAGAAAATATTGGCAAAGAGATTGTGATCATTTCCTTTTCAAATTGGTTGGCATTTCCTAGCTCCAGATGCACTAGAAATTTGAAGTTGACTTGGGAGAATAAGTAATTTCATACTTTTTGTCTAGTAAATGGTTCAGTAGTCCTCCCTTTAGTACTCAGACAATACCTTAAGTTGAATTGCTAATTGAACAATAAAAATTTTAAGATAAGAATACATTTGCAAATGTAGCATATTCCCATTGCTATTTTGTGATAGACATAATTGGTTTTGGAAATGTTCAATTTACCAGTATCTAAAAGGTAGTACCTTAAGAAACTGTCTAGTTGTTTATCCTCTCAGTAGTTTAATAATGATAATTTTTTAAAAAAATGAGTTTTATACATAGGCAGTCAATACTAATTACTAGTATGAATCTGAATGTTTGAAAACTTATCAGAATATTTACAATTAAATAAAAACTAGACTTGGTTGACTATTACAATTGCTTTCTGATGAAAGACAGTAAACATTTATCAAAGTTCATCTTTCTTTTGGTATGTTGTAGAACTAACCATGTTCTACAAAATATTTAGTGGAGAGGAATATTAAAACGAAGAAAAAAAGATGTTTAGCTTTAACAGGCAATGATGATATCTACTAGACTCTTTCAACCTTCTGCCCTTCCACTACTATTACCTGTCTTTGTGGGTAACAAACTCACAACTCTGTGAGGAAAGGGTTTATGGATAACAACACCTACATTTTAGAGAAGTTAAATAAATTGAGGTCACACTGTAAACAATGACAGAAACTTGATTCAAGTTCAAGTGAGTCTAACTCAAAAATTACATGGGCTTTTTTTCATTGAACCATTATATTATGCTTTTCTCTACAGCAAGGACAGGTACTGCTATCCTCACTACCACCATCACCAACATCTTGACTCCTAATCTCTTGAACTATATACATCTAAAATCTCACATCAGAGTAGTATGTATGTCCTAGAACAATTTAAGATAGACTTGGGGATTCCAGGGAACAGAACCTAACTTGAAAGTGACCTCAAATCTGTATATTAAAAAAGTTATAAACAAGAAAGCTTGTTCTGCATAAAAGAAGCCTCTGAGAACAGTGGAGTCAGAGTAAAAGGAACAGAGAAAAGCAGAGTGTAGCCCACATGTTTTCAAATGCACCACTCTGTACTATCTCTGCGTTGGGGTACTTCTCTATCTCATAGTTCTTCTAAAGAACCCATCTACATCAAAATATTCATGAATAGTGGCAGATTTTACTGAAGATTTTGTAGGGAAGATGGAGGAAGAGCTTTAAATTGCACATTATCTCCAAAACCTTTAAAGTCTTCCATTAGATATTTCTTTTCTTTTCCAAATCACTACCAGGACTTATTTTCCCTCTTCTCTTTTTCCACATGCTGCCCAATCTTATTGACTCTTCTCTCTCCCAAATTCTCAGGATCTTCAAACACCTCTCCCTTCAAGATGCTGAAAATTTCAGCTCTGCCCCAGGGACTAACTCCAAATTGCATCCAGTGCCCTTGACACTCAGAAAAATAAAGACTTTCTGATTTACATCATCCATCTACCCCAAAGGAGGCAATGAGAAGTTATATTTTCTGAAATAAACTTAGCTCACCAGAATCACTGTCCATAAAAATTTATCCAGATCGCTGTCCATAAAAATGATGTGAACTGATACATTCTCCACAGAAACTCTGCCTGTCTCCATGTTAATTCTGAATGTCCTCACTTCAACCAGACTTTCACCCTTGGTTACTTCAAATCTTGAACCTCAAGTCTGACTTTGGTCAAAAATCAGAATGGACCCTGCTTCCAAAGATATCCATCAATAAAAATGAGCACCACCCCCATTTATTTAGCATTTCCTGTGCACTTGGCAATGTTCTGAATACTTTAAGTAATTTAAACCTCCCAATAAGTCTATGAAGTAAATATCACTTTTCACATCTGCCCCTTGACCTTTTCCTTGCATGAAACAAGACTTTTCATCTTGGTGCTCACACTTTAGTGATAAAGAGACAGTGTTCTCAGTAACAGCCAGGTATAACAGAGATGGGTAGGTAACAATTATTCAATACTGACCTTGATCTCACATTTTAATAATTTAATGGGACAAAGTATACCATTATTTAAATTTAATTCACAGAAGTTATGTAGTGGTTAATAACTTCTCTTCCCCCCCCCTCTCTCTCTCTCTCTTTTAAAGTAGTCTTCACACCCAGAACAGAGCCCAACGCAGAGCTTGAACTCACAACTCTGAGATCAAGACCTGAGCTAAGATCGAGAGACAGATGTTTAACCAAATGAGCCATCCAGGCACCCCGAAGTAGTTAATAACTTCTTAAATGGTGTTGCCTACATAATCTTCCCCAATTTTCACAGCAATCTGAGAAGCAAATATTGTTGTGGCATCATTTTCACATACCAAAAAAGGACACTCATAAATGCTAAGAATCTACACAAAAACATACTAGCAAATGGCAGATATAACAGCTGTCTTATACTCTCCCTCCAGACTTAAGCACTTCGAATAATATTGTGACTCTATATAACTATATATATATATATTATATATAGTTATATAAATATCGCATTAACTATATAAAACTATATATATTATATACAGTTGAGTACAAAATACACTACATACACAGATAGTAGTATGTGTTATAAGGGTCAAGGACAAGATGAACCACTTTGGCATGAAGATTATTTTGAGCTGAAGGCAAGCAAGCCCTCACAGCCTCAAGAAAAACTTTTGTCCTTCCCTTAACTACATAGAAGAATCTAAATTGGGGGTCTTCCTCAGAATAAGGCTGATTATCAAAGATGATTTTTATGTGAGTAACCTATTTGTATGGCAAAGTAAATATCTAAATACTGAACATCTACTTTTCTTATTACTCTGTAAACTGCATTCCTTTCTTCTGAACTCCCAGATACCTTACCCCCTTCTCCTTAACTCAGGATGTCATACATACTTCATTTCACCTGTCTTTGAAATTTCCAGGTCTGTGTGGATTCCCCATGTGTATGCCATTAAATTTGATGTTCTCCTATTAATTGGTCTCATGTCAAACTGATTCTAGTCTGGCTAGAAGGACCTTTGAGGGGACAGGAATTCTTGCTCCCTAGTAAAGTGTATATGTGTGTGATTGTGTGTGCCAAAGGAATGGCAACTGGCTTAACAAGACTGACTTATTTAATACAGAGACTAATGACTCAACAGTTGCCCCTCTAAAAAAAGTAAAAAGGTCAAGTGCTGTGAATTGACTCAGAAATTTATAACCATAACATGAAAAATCTACTTTAATTTCATCATTTAAGTCTCATATTATTTATCTGTAGAGATTATTGTATTATAGAGATATTATTATAGGCTTTTGCATTATTTCAAAAAAATACAACTTTACTTTGATTTATATATGGATGGGTACTGGGGGGTAAGTGTACCACAATGTGTTCACAGCTGAGGGTTTCTAAAATTCTAAACCCAGAGCTGATAATATAGAACATTCCTTCAAGCCATGTCTAATGAAAGGAGAAAAATAGGGTGGTAGCTAGAAGGAAAAATGTACGTAAGGAACCTATGAATGCATAGGTAAACTGAAATCAAGACAACATACATTACATATATTACCAAGTGAATATGAATGGCAAAGCACAGATCAAGTTTCATATACAAAAGAGCTTCTGAGGTGTACCTGGGTGGCTCAGTCAGTTGAATATCTGACTCTTGACTTCAGCTCAGGTCATGATCCCAGGGTCATGAGATTGAGCCCTGCATCAGGCTCTGTACTGAGCATGGAGCCTACTTGGAATTCTCATTCTCTCTCTCTCTCTCTCTCTCTCTCTCCCCGCCCCCCCCGACTCATGTTCATTCTCTCTTGCTCTCAAAAATAGAAAAATAAAAATAACTTATGAGAAATGAGATGATGTCAATCACAACAATAATTAACATTTTGTTTACACAGGATAATTTGCCAATAACATTATATGTGTCCTTTGCTTAATCCTTGCATTGATTCCATGATGAATTATTATTATTTTATTATTATTATTATTATTATTATTATTATTATTATGCCATTTGTAATTCGGTATGTGTATATATATTTACTACTTAACCAAAAGCAGTTCTTTCCGTTATATGCCTTTAGTTTCCCAAACTAATAGTTTTGTTGACCATTTGAAGTCCCAAGGTAAACACCCAAAAAAGCAATCAGACAATCTCCTTAGGCATTGTTAAGGAACAATACCTGAGCCAACTGTACCATGAGGTATTATTATTATCATCATTTTGTAGACAAGAGAGTAAGTCCTGAAGGAGTTGCAAGAGCTCTGAGTCACCCAGCTTGGGACTGGCTTTAACCACCTTTTCCAAAGTGTGCCACCAGCAGTGGCATTCTCTCAGGCAAAAGAGCAAAATGTGGAGCTCCCAATCCACATTAATTTACAAAACAAAGAAATTAGAGTAATTTCAAACTCAAAAGTTGAAAACAAATGGAGTAATTCATGGCAACTCAAACATTAGAAACTGAGGAAGTTCTGTGGCAACAGAAGCTTAATAAAAAGAATAAAATAGAGTATAGGTAGGTAAAATGTAAAATTTAACAAATGTGCTCAAGCTAGTTCTTCCTGTGGAGAATCTGTGTGATGGGGGAGGGAAGGAGAGCGGAAGAGAAATAATGACTAACAAAGAAACCAGGGACACATCCTAAGAGTAATACAAGGAATTCCACTGAGGACAATGAAAAGAAAATAGGAAAAAGTTTTGATGTCATAAAATCTCAAACATTTGGGCAAGTAAGTATTTGAGTTAACTGCTTGAAGCAAGGCTTGGAAAATGATTCTTTAATGTCTTCTTAGAAAGAACAGAAGAACATTAAGTAATTTGATCACAATCATTAGAAGAGAGGTTTATATAAAATTCCCTGTTTCTCAGAGCCTCCCCTTAACTCTTGCTACCCATATCACCATTTTTGATCCCAGAATACTGGAAGCCAAGACTGTGCAATCATGAATAGAAAGCAAACATGCCATGGCGGGTTTGTTTGCCCTTACTCAGGCTTTTTCTGTGGGGTGTATATGGTAGGAGTTACATCACACATGTCCAATTGTATTCAGTTCATCAGCTGATTACAGACATCCCTTCCAGGAAAGCTTCCATCCCTGATATGCTCAACTCTATTACCCAACTCTGAGCCACAATGAAAGATTCATGAGGACAATGACAGTGTAGAGGTGTGAAATGCGAGATATCCAGGAGAAGATGACATTCATTGCTCAATCACAATGTGTTTTATATAATACAGTGTGGCAAGCTGCAGACATGATCAAAAACATTTCTTTATAAACTATGGCACCTCATACTTTAGTTATCACCTTTGCAGATATGCAAAGTAATAGCTCACATAGGCAGAATGTTAATGATGAGCAGAAGATGGCCATACCTCTGAACAGCTAGTACACATTTACTTCCAAAGCTCATACCTGAAACTTCCATATTTCATTCAGTAAAAAGTTTATTGGACTCTCACTTAGAACCTTTTTAGCTTTATTTTATACACAATTCTAAGAAATTTAGTAAAACATAGATTAATCTAAATCAAAATCACAGGCTCTCCCATATATTAGTTCCCATGTATTAGTAGGAGATTTAACCTTTCAAAGCCTCCATTTACTCACCTGTAAAACGGATATTTCATAGGATAAGTATGAAGATGTAATCAGCACACTCATGTAAAGTATAAACACAAAGCAAGTGCCCTTGAGTTTAAATGCAGATATTGTTTCATGGAATCTGGTACCACATTGTGAACCAACTATCTGATCCTCAGGGAAAGAACAATGCTTTCCAATGCCAAAGAAAAATGGGCTCTTCTGGAATTCTTGAGAGACTGATTATACATTGATCTCCACAGAGGAAACTCCCTAGGGGATTTTCAAAGGTAACTGTAATTTATATGATTGTCTTTTATTGCTAGTTAATATCTCCTTAAGAATTCAAAGTGCAGAGCAATCTTAACCTAACTAGCCCAGAGGTAAACAGCTCTTCCTAACCTTATTGTACTGCATTACAGCACAATATAATAAAAAATGTTCTTGATGATGAATAAAGTCATCAAGAAAGGGTTAGGTGTATGTTTCTTCACTCTGACAAAGACAATGGAATAAACAGAAATGTTTAGGAAAAATATCCATTTAAAAGCCTAGAATTTTTTAAACAATGTTTTCTCAGGAAACCTCTAGGTTTCAGTCAAGAAAACTCATTCATTCAAAACAAAGCTGATCACACTGCCAAAATGAAGGACCACTGTCTTCCCATTCATTTACAAAGATGGTTGAATACTGTATTTTCAGTACTTGGACTCAAGACTACCAAGGTAACTTCTTCAGGTGGTAAGAAGTAGTTACCTAAATGTATGCCATTCACTTGCTTGCTCTAATAAGTTATCTTTTCTTATTGACTTGTGGGAACTCTTCACAATATTTCCGAATTGTAAGAAAAATTTCCACAGTTTACCCTTTGTTTTATGGTTCCTTTTTTTGACAGGGGTCTTAAATTTTAGTGCAATGAAATGTGACATATGTTTCTTTTATGATCCCTGAGTTGCTATCATGTAAAGGGAAACTTTTTCCAATCCAAGATGATTAAAATATCCTCCTATGATTAAAATATTTCTCCTATTTCCTCTGTGGCTTTAGCTTCACATTTAGGTCATTAACCCAATTGTAGCTTATGTTTGCATTATGCAAGGTAAACAAATTCCCAAGAAAATGTCTTGTTTGAAAATATAATTCTTTGCCTCTTAATCCATGCAAATAAAAGCATGGATTTTTATACTATGCCTTGGAAACATAAATGAGATAAAATTTTCATGTTATTCTAAGTTATCAAACATTCATATCTGTTAAAATAAGTAAACATTTTGGTGTCATGATGAGAAGGAAAAGGGAACTAATACTTACAGAATGCCAAAAATGTGCCAAGCACTGTCCTAGGTATACTATATACACCATTTCATATAATCCTAATGTTAAAGCTGAGATTCAGAGGGGATGATAACTTACCCCCAAAGTCACATCGCTGGTGAAGTGTAGCAAGTTCAAAAACAGTTTGTTCTGATTTCAAAATGTATATTCTTTCTGCACAAAGACACAGAAATGTTACAACATGTCTAGGTGATGCATGATTATAATTTTAAGTGGTTAATGCTATTGTTTCCCCAAATGCTAAGTAGCCCATTTAATGCTTGGGATAACAGTTATTATCATCATGTTGTATCAAAGTATATAAAGAGACTAATGGTAATATAAATGGAACTCTATTCCTGGGTAAGATAAGGGCTGGAAAATGTATTATTATCCTTTTTTTTAAAATTCTGCTTTCTGAATTTTTAGACTGGCACATAGTAAAGAAGTGATATGATAATCCACAAAAGTTATAGGAAGTCGGGGAATTTTGTACTGCGAGGTATAGCACTCAGCCTCTATCTACTCATCCATATGACTAAGGATGTAGGTATAAACCACTTTGAGAAATAAAATCAAAATAAAGTAAATTCTGGTGTTTTGCACATATAGCCCAAAAGAAATATTTATGTTAATGTTATACATACTAATTTTCCTATTAATACCATATCAACACAAAAAGTTTATAGCACATTGGTGCACAAAAAACATTACTACATACATTATCACAATTGAGCTCTACATTCACCACATAAGAGGAAAGCAAGGCAGGCATTATTGCCTCAGCTTTTACAAGGTGACAGAAGTTGTGTTACTTACCTAGATCTCAAGGCAGGGAAATGAATGAATGAATGAGCAGGGGCTACAACTCAGCTCATGGGATTCCTAATTCAGTTCTTCCCACCCTGCTGTACTCCTTTAAAAAGAAAATAAAAACCCAGCTTTAATTTTAAAATTCAATGAAAGTCTAATAAAGTAGTTTTTAAGTGATTTATTTTATTAACATCTGCTCTATAGACCTATCCTCTTATAATTTCTGTCCCTAGAGCTATTTGAGAAGTTAATAGGACAAGTATCTGTCCTTGAGGATTGAAAAAAATAGCAGGTAGACAAGAAAGTCTGCTGGGTTTCACACTAAGCCAATAATTAATGTTCATAAAGGATTTGCAACCACTTTCATATATTTTTGGAAAAAGTTCAGTTCTGGAAGCACTGATAGACCTACTATGTACAGAGCATTTGGAGGAATACTAAGAAAGTACATGGTAAGGGCGATGCTTACAACCAATATTTACTGTGGCTATCTCTGAGAGTATGGGAGTTCTTTGGTATAACTCTATTTCCAAATTTTTATGTAACTAGCATGCATTTGTTTTGGAATAAGAAATAAATAAATAGAAAATGTATGGAAAAGGTATAGTGCTTTTTGTTTTCCAATAGAATAGGCCTCCCATGTTAAGCCTCTTTGAAAAAGACTGCTATGCTGAGAGATGAAAGCCACACTGATTGAGCAATGTCTATGTCCAGGAATTTTCTTAGATGGTTAGAAACATTAATCTTACTTACTTCTCACCACAACTTTTCAAGGAAAATATTATCATCCTCATTTCATATATCTAGAAACTGACTCTCAGTGAGATTATATAACTTGCCTTTGGTCACACAAGGTTTCAAGACCCCAAGTACAGTAAGTACTCTTTTCACATCCCCATGATCCCTTTTCTTTTTAATCCTAGAGACAATAGGCTTGCCTGGTGCTGAGAATGCCCATGTGATTTATGACTAAACCTGAAAATTATGGGAAGTCCCTAGGAGTGCCATATTTATTTTTATTTGTGGTTCCCTAACACACCAAATATTAATTCTTAATGAATTATTCCTAGCTCTAATAAATTATTGCACTGAATCTATTCTATCCAACCAATTGGTTTGTTTGTTGACCAAGTTTTCCCATTAGATAAATGGTAAAAAAAAAAAAAAAAAAGTCAACCACTTGTTTTAAGCTAATATAGTTCAAACAATTGTCTGAAGTATTCCAAAATTGATATTAACTACATAGCTAATGCCACCCTGAAATTTTAAGTTGTACATTCCAGGTTAGAAACAAAACATGGAGCAACCAGGGGCGCCTGGGTGGCGCAGTCGGTTAAGCGTCCGACTTCAGCCAGGTCAGGATCTCGCGGTCCGGGAGTTCGAGCCCCGCGTCGGGCTCTGGGCTGATGGCTCGGAGCCTGGAGCCTGTTTCCGATTCTGTGTCTCCCTCTCTCTCTGCCCCTCCCCCGTTCATGCTCTGTCTCTCTCTGTCCCAAAAATAAATAAACGTTGAAAAAAAAATTAAAAAACATGGAGCAACCAGAAATGATTCAAGTTGAACATAGAGAATGCCACTCAATGAAATTAAAATTCTAGAATTATAAAATTAGCAAAACAAAAGGGTTTTTGAAAAGTCAGCATGTAGTCAGGAACGTTCAGATTGAATTCATATGGATCATTAAGACGCTAAAGATTCCAATATGTAAAGAAAGATTAATATTTACAGTAAAAAATAAGTAAAATGATTAGATGTATTTTAGAAATAAAGTTACTTCTGGCCATCAGGAAAATGACTTTTCTTGGAAAGTTTTGGTGACTGAAATAAGGGACAAAGGGATTTCTGGGTTATCAATGAGGTTCTGTTGCTTGATGTCAGTATTGGTTAAATGTGACGCTTAGTTTGTATATTTTCAGTTGTATATATCACAGTTCAATAAACATTTCTAAGAAATGACCTGTAGCAGTGAGGACTAAAAGCACCCTGACTGATTTTTAAATGATGGTTTTTGTGTCTTTGCACTACAGATTTTTAAAGAAAAATAAACAAGAGCCATGAAAAAAGCTAAGGTATAGTGGATATCTATTCATTTGCAAAAAGAAAATGACAAAAGAAAATCTCTTAAAATCATTTCACTAAAGGAAAAAAAGATGAATTCCTCTTAGGATTTCATAAGTATTTAACCTGGGATAAAAAGGAGTGATCCAAAAGCCTCAGAAACAACAGGCCCCCAATTAACTTTCTTCTTACACACATATGCAAACATGCACAAATAGACTCACACACAGATACACACACATGCATGCACTCCAAATCATGTATACCATCCCTGAAAATAAGTCTTTGTTTTATAAAGAGTCACTTTTGAGCAGGACTCAGACATTTACATTTCTATGGATTAACTTTAGGATAATTTTTATTAGTGTCATAGCTGACAAGCCAAGAATGCATTGTAGAGCTATTGGTAATCCATGAAACCTTTATTTTTAAAGTTGATTATTTGAACCCCCAATTCTATTTAAAGCCTATTGGAAGATAATTTTAAAATAGCACACTTAATTTCAAGAGAAGCTAGTTCTCAGACTTCAGAATTCATAAGGGTTATCTGGAACATTTGTTGACAACACAGACTTCGAATCTTTATGTCAGGACCTCGATTCAGTAGATCTGTGGGGGCAGTGCCAAAAATCTAGGCTTTTCAGAAGGTAATTGCAAAACAGATAATCAGCACACCACACCTGGAGAAACACTATGACTATTAGAACTTCAAATATTAAGTTCCTGCCAAACTCCACACGGGATTCAGAAAGATCACAATACAAGCAGTGTGCATGGACCCAGATAACCAGAGGGTTTTCATCGTGGAAATCTAACAGCCAGTGATTTAACACCACGCTGGAGTAAAGCAAGGGAGAACAGCACAACAGGACAGGTGACTTCACGATGTTCTCTTAATGAGTTTACCAAGATGTACCCTGGCTGAAGTATTGTACATTTATAAACTTTGTTCCAGTACTTTCACCAACCTTCATCTTTTGAGCCACAACAGCTTATGTGAGGGGAATGGGTACAACTCAGTAAACTTTTATGACACTGTGACCCATGGTTGGCTAAGACTGAACAAAGACTTTGGCTAGCTAGCAGGCAAACCCTCCATTTGGAGACAAGTTCCATCCATGGAAGCTGTGACTCAACTTGTCAGAGCAAGTATACAAGCATTACATCTGGACTGTCATGAGTTGTCAATCACAGGGTGGCTTACTAAGTTTTCTGCAATCCAGAACCTCATCATACCAGAAGCAACAACTACCTTGTTTACCGTCATTCTTAGGCAATCTTTCTCTACATTATCATTCTGATCATTAATGTGCTTGGGTTGACAAGAGCCAAATAAAATTCAAATGCAACCCAGAAACAACAGAAATGTGTCATCCTGGAAAGGACATATGGTCCGTCCAACCTAGGCACCTGCTTCTCATGATGAGTAATGCCAGATGTTCCAGGGGAAGATATAAGTCTCTATTACACATGTGCTTTATGCAATTGTGCAATGATACATCACAAGGGAGTTTTCTTTTTCTGACCCTGGGTTAACCATCAGTTGCAGCCTAATATTTCAAGACATCAGCCCTTGAACTCATTACCCCTACATCCTTTACAATACTCTTAAAAAAGAAAAGAAAGGAAAAAACAATATTTGAATATTTGTTCAATATGTTTCCTGATCAACCCTGGTCCAAAGCAATTATACTTGTAGACAACATTTTCTGTTTTCCATTAAGGAAATGGCCAGATATTTGATATAAGGACAATATTTGTTGGATAAAGTAGATAAATAAGAACTAGCTCACATTTGCAAATAGCTTAAAAACAAAAATCACTATACCAATAATGTTTAAAGTTGGTATTAAGTATTAGATTCTGGTATTACAGAATCTGTATAACTAACTAAGCATAATCCAGGTAAAAATGACAAAAAAAAAACAAACAAACAAACTAGTAACAATTGCAGGAATTATAAACACTAATGATTTCTTTTTGATTATATACTCCTGAAAAAAATTCAATAAGCAAGAAGCATAACTATACTATGGTTTATTCATTTGTTGAACAGATATTTATTCACTTCTCATTCACTGTGTTAAGGGCTAGGGAAGTAGTCATGGGTTTTACCATTATATGGTCCAAGAAGGGAAATGGACAGTTATTAGGGAAATAAATAGATAATTGAGATATATGTTCTAAAGGAAACCACCATGGTTATAATAAAGAAAAACCGGAGGAACCTCCTTACAGTTTCAGGTAAATTTTCTCTAAGAGGTGACTTCTAAGTGGAAATGAAAGGTTAAGAAAATTAAGATTATACCAAGAGCAGAAGGGGAGTATTCAAGTAAAGGAAATAATGAGGCAAGTCTTGTGGGTAAAACCAAGCTTGGTGTGTTTTAAAAGCTGAAAGGAAGGGGAAGTCAGTGTGCCTGGGAGTCGGTAAGAATCAGATCTTGCAGGACTTTGTAAGTTCTTGTAAAAACTTTGGGCTTTATAATAAGTGAGATGGGACGCCATTAAAGAACTTTAAGTAGAGAAATGGCATGAACATTTTTATATTTTTAAAAGATCACACTGGATACAAGGGGGAGAATGTAATGGAGGAGGCAATAAAAGTATGGGGAGGTCTGTTAGAACACTGATTCTCTAACTTTAAAGTACACATGAACATCTGGTGATCTGGTTAAAAGCAGATTCTGTGTCTCCAAGTCCAGGGTGGGGCATGAGATTCTGCATTTTTTTTTTTTTTTTTGAGATTCTGCATGTCTAATAAGCTCCTAAGTAATGCAGATGCTACTGGTCCAAGGACCATGCTCTGAATCACAAAGTATGAGAAAACTTTTACAGCAGTCCAGACTTTTGTCTCTTTCAAGATGATGGCTTGATCTAGGATCAAAAATGTGCTAATAGAGGAAATTTGACAGATTTGAGATATATCTGGGTGTTAGAACTATAGCATGCTTCTTTACATTGTAGCAGTGTATGTATTAAAAAGGCCTCTGAAACCAAAATTTCAGGGAACCAGAAGTTCTGGTCTCAATACTAGGTATGGATGGAGATAACAGGGGAGAAATTAAAAGCAGAGATGGAAACTTTCAATGTGTAGGACAGCTTAGCTTGAGGGGGATACAGCTGGTGTTGAAGGAGGTGGTGGGTGGGATAGAGCTATTGCTTGGAGCTCAGCCTGAAAGCCAGGGAGTAATCAGCAGTGTGTCAGTGAGAGTAGGAGACCACAGATGCACAGGAAAGAAACCTGAATCTCAAACTCAGAAATTTTATTCTGCCTCATTTTAGTTCTATGTCTCTGAAAAAAAGGTCACTATTTTTCTATTTCTTCGTTTAATAAAATATGATGCAATGAGATCATGCACTTGAACATTTAGCATGGCACCTATCACAATCAGAAGATATTAATAAATATGAGGCAAATTACACTTACAGGTTTCCATGGGCAATCATTTCTGTTTCTTCTGAAGATATGAAAAGAAAAATGCTTATATAGCTGTAGGAGGCAGTGCTTTCATATCATGGAGTGTCCCTATGCAACCCATGTTATTTCTGCTCTGGCAAAGGTACTTTCTGACAACGAAGTTAGAAAGCCTTTTCTTAGTTACAGGCAATAAATAAATATCACCTTTAAATTCAAAAATAGTCCACACTTCCACAAATGCTTCAAGGGTAATTTCCAATTAAATATAATTTTGTTAATACAGAACTAAAAGAGCTTACCCAGTCCCTTCACCATATATGAAAGCATCCCAGAAGGTAGCAGACTCTTATGTTATTGAAACTTAGGAAGAGTTTGGCAAAACTGAGGCTGGCTCTTTCAGGTCACCTTGCAATGGCTAACAAGATTTTTTTCTTGATTCAATCTCAGTCTTCTACTGTTGTTTGTTATATTACTTGTATTAAGAACAGAGCTTGTTGACTTTATCTTTCCTGGCTATATTTAAAGTCATTCATCTTTTCCACACTTGGGGAGAGAATGGAAAATAGCTGGTCCCCATACTCTATTACTCAGGTCTGGTGCAAAGTTAGGCTGACTTCAATTAAGCCTCTTTTGTAATCAACAGCAAATATTTGCATACAAGCAAAGTTTCAAAAGTCCTCCCAAAGCTGTTTGATCTCTAAGTGGGTAAAACATGACCCTTGTAAACATACTCTGCAGCATTAATTCATAGGGATTAAAGTTTTCCCAGTGATATAAAGGCAAACTCCATCTTTTCAAATTATAAGTTCAAACAATTAGCTTCTTTAAAATCTTAAAGGCCATGGGCTTTATAGCTCATTCAGGATAGGGAAGAATTTATAGAGTACATCTTGTACAGCCTTATGAGTTTATTTACTTGCTGGACCCTCTGCCTGAAATAAATGACCCAAGGTCTTCTCCTAAAACCCACTGTATCAACCCCAGGCAAGGCAGATGGAGTCTCAATGCCCATGGTCTTTTTCTTTCTCTCCACTAAAATAATTCTCAAATTCTGAAAGAAAGTCTCTAAAATCTCCATTAACAATCCAATCTGATAGAAAATAAGTAATTATTTTGGTCATTATCATTGTGCATGCTCTCTTAGGCAACATTTAGGACCACGTCCAAAATGTGACATGCAACTCTAGCACTCTATAAGAACTCACAAAATATTTCTAAGTCAATTTCTCAGTTGCACAGAACTTCTCCAACTCAGAGGAAACATCCAGGCATTTCCCACCCCTGTGAAACAATCACTCTTCACTTCCACTCACAGCCAGGGCAAAGAATTAAAGATACCAACCACACAAACTATGTGAATCCTACAAACCAGTCCTTCCCTTCATTTGGTCTCATAATAAATAATGTCAAGTATTTGGGTTTCAGAGATGAAAAATCTTTCAAGAACTTAACAGTTATCTCTCACCTGTACTTCTGAAATGGCCTTGATCAGGTTCTCCCTGCTTCCAGTTCACTTCACTTAAATAAATCCTACACACTGACCCCAAAGGGAGACATCCAAGATGTAGATTTGATCATGGTGCTCTGGCAATGGAAAAGCTTGTCTTTAACACATCAAACCCATTGATATTCTTGTCTGACTCTCTCACTAACCTGTAACACCTTTAAGGCAAGGATCAAATCATATCCATCCTATTAATCCTACAAGCTAACACCAGGCATGGCATTTAATAGATATTTCATAAATGCTTATTGAATGAGTAAATGTTAGTTTTTCAGAATCACAGATTCTCTTAAATGGAGATCAAGGAAGAAAGTGGGAAAACATAGTAAATGACAAAATGCCAAACTACAGACTTTCTGTCACATCCTCCTTTTGTTCTGCAGAGCAGTTAGAGTAATATCTGAAATAAATACTTTATATCACAACCTTCTGCTACATCCAGAGCTTCTGAGGTCACCATCACATTCCAAGTGATATGCAGGGAAATCACATTTCTACCAACACATTACTACTGAAACAAAGCAAAGCTGTGCTCTAGGTTTTAAGTAGAATGGAATAGAATGATTTCTGAAAATTTTCACTAAAATGGATTTCAGTACATATCCTCCAGTAATGATATCCCAATATCATCTGCCTCTCTGTGCCCACCACATACACACATGCACACACATACATGTTTCTGATACTGCAAATCTTACTTAGATATATGGGGGGTAAAGCTTACTCACCCTTAACTACCATTCCTCCTCAGCTCCCCTAACTGCATTATAATCATAGTCATTACTGCCTTAATGATAGTAATAATGCTTTGTGCTTCTACAGCACTTGTCAGATGATCTCAAAGCATGACTGCATCGTGACTGTAAAAATTAAGAACGTTTGCCTCCTCTGGAGATGGTGTTTATAATAAGGGCGGGAGCTCACAGACTTGTCTGACACCCACAAGTCAAAATTATGAGGAGGCTTGCACAGATTTGTTTCTTTTATGTAGCTAGGAAAGGGTGATTTTATGGACACAGGTCAAGACAAGTCTCCAGAGGGGCCCATCAAAGAAGAAAGACCTATTTCTTACCCAACACTCATGACCTTATCAAATACATTTTATACTGACAAGGAGGAAGAAAAAATTTAATGCTTACATAGTTTAAATCTGCAAAGTGCCTTTCAAGAAATGACAACAAATTGACCAGCTAACTGATGTAGTCTTGGTCTCCGGTCTCAAGCCAAACTTTCTGTATGACTCAAATTTCTCATCTCCATTTCATGAGATGCTTTCAAAGTTCCCTCCATATATCGCTGCAAGTTCTATATGGTCGCTATTATAACGATCTTCCCACAATCCCAGGAAATCACTTAGGAAACTCTAGAAAACATAAGATACCCAATTCATGCTTCTTGGGGACTGACCCATCTATGAGAGGTGTCATAATTCATAATAGGCAAAGATATATCGGCCCCAGTCTAAGAAATTTCCCTCACCCACCCCTCCAGAATATATTGAGTAGTTGCCAAGTACCCATGTAGTGCCAAGATAAGGCAAAGCACTGGGAACAATAATAGTAGAGATGTAGGTAGTCTCCATCCTTGAGGAGTGCATATTCTTTTAGGCTAGAGATCATGAGAGGGGAGAGAGATAATTGGTTCTGCTTTCAAACCATGGCTGACCCAAGAAGTTTAGTCTCTGTTTGGGAGAAGAAAGATGAATTTAAAATACAAATGAGATCATATTGTTCACCAGCTCAAAACCCTTTGATAGCTTCTCAGCACACTTAGAATGATACCCAAATTTGAACCATGACCTACATGGAGGTCCCTGATTCTCTTGCTGCCTGCCTGTTTCTCTAGTCTCATTTTCTTCCTGTGACCCTTCCAACTTAAGGCACACTCACTTCCCTTCTCCTTCTCTAAAAATCTAAGCTCAATCACCTCCAGGCTTCTGCACTTGCTGCTCCATCCTCTTATAACATTATCCAACTTGCTCCCTCATTTCATTCAGTTCTCTCCTCCAACCTCAACTTCTCAGAGAAGCCTTCCTTGACCACATCCTCTAACATGGCTATCCCAGGTCATCTCTATCTTGTTAGCCTACTTTGTATTTCTTCGTCATACTTATCCTTATTTGGCATTATAATGCATGTGTTCATGTGGTTGATTGGTCACTATTGGTCCTCCCCACCAGAATGTAAGCTGCATATGGGCAAGGATTTTGTTGTGTTCAGTGCTGTAACCCAAGCACCTAGAAAGCTCTCTGCACATAGTATCTGATCAATAAATATTTATTGATAAATAAGTAAATAGTGGAAAGGGTCTCTATACCCACATTTCACCTAATAATACTGTGACTGGATCACCTATTTGCTCTTATACCCTAGGGATTCTTTAAGGTCTTCAAGATGAGAAAAGGAAGGGAATGGGTTTTTACCTGCTAAACCAAGACACGCGGATATAGGCTTCAAGTAATATCTATGTGCCCGGATTCATCCTTTACTGCCCATAATCCCAGGTCTCTCTCTCCTTTACACATTAGGTACTATAATTATGATTTTATTACTGGAGACTGACTGTCCAGTCATCAGGAAGCATCTTTCACTGACATGTGTTGCCCTATGGACATAGATAGACCTGATAACTAAACTTCTTTGTCTACATCTGCTCGTATTTCTTTTGAGCATGCTTAAACTTGATGCATTCACATATCCCAAGAAAGTATCCCTATGAGAGCAATAATAGGAGTTGGATTGCTTTCATAGAGTTTCATGTCTATCTTGTTAGCCTCCAGGGGTCAATTTTTTTATCTTGCTTTCTTGTGGGGTATTTCAAACTATCAAAACAAGTTTGTGCAATGAAAAAGCTACTTGGTTGGATTCACCAATAGTCCGGATGCCTATCTACAAACACACAATCATTCTTTGTGAAAAATGTTAATGGGCAAAATGCAAGGCCACAAAAACTCAAGCCTACCAAAATGAAAACACAAATCATGAGATACAGCACATTGGTGTTTTTGAAATTCTGATAGGTTCAAATAAGTCTTGGAACTTAGTGTAAATGTCTCAATCATAATTGCCCCAATTCTGTATAAAGCTGCCTCCCCAACAAAGACTGCTACCTCCTTTCTACCCTAATGCCCAAAAAGGATATTGGTTCCCATTGCCAGGAGGCACCATTCTATGGTATGTGATAAAACTGGCTGATGGCACAGTCTTTATACCTCTTATGTGATTTAAAAATCACTTAACAGTCAGCTTGGTCTCATTGGCTGACTGCAATACTAATTCAGAAAAATGTGGTTTACAATCACAAAGTATAAGCCTTGTTTTCTCAGCAGTATTTCATGTCATCACCTGTCTTTCTAGAAAATGAGGTAAACACCGCAGTCTTAAAAAAAAAATATTTAGTAAAAGTCATGATGTTGGTTTTCTTATAAAACCATATTGGGCTGAGCTAAAGAGAATATTAAAAACTGCTTCTCCACTTCTGAACCTAAAAGTGAACTAGAGCTATGTAGTCACACATCCATCTGTTCATCAATTCACCTATCCTTTCTAACATGCACTAAACATCTACTCCAGGCAAGACCCTGCTGGAACCAGAACTGTAAGTATTAACATGACACAGTCCTTTCTCTAAATCAATTATCTACTTCAACCAAAGTTTTTGTCTTCAACAACAGCACTAACTTTTAGGTCCAAACATATGTAGTCTGTGTAGCTTTACTCCTATTAATTTCCCTTTCATGACTCTCTACCAAAGCTTTAATTGAATCCATACTACATATCTATGATTTGGGATTCTCTGATTATTCATAGTCTATAATTTCTGAAGTTCTTTCACATGTATCATTTCAGTTGATCCTCATAACAATCTGTGAGGTAGGTATCATAAACCTCATTTTGTTTTATTATTTTAAGTTTTTATTTTAATCACCCAGTGCTCATCACAAGTGCACTCCTTAATCTCCACCATCTATTTAACCCATCTCCCCACTTACCTCCCCTCTGGTAACTATCATTTTGTTGTCTGTAATTAAGAGTCTATTTCTTAGTTTGCCTCTCTCTCTTTTTCCCTTTTGCTCATCTGTTTTGTTTCTTAAATTCCACATATGTGAAATAACATGGTACTTGTCTTTCTCTTACTTATTTTACTTAGCATAATGCTCTGTAACTCCATCCATATCATTGCAAATGGCAAGATTGCATTCTTTTTTATGGATAATATTCCATTGTATGTATCATAAATCTCATTTTACAAAAGCAGCAGCAATTTCAGGAATGATGTGTCACTTGCCCAAGGTAGAAATGGACATTTCTGACTCCACATAACCACATTGTGGCTTTGAGTTATCAACTGTATTACCTCCTTTTAGTCTTCTTTGGTTGCATACTCTACTAGCCCATATTTATTAAGTATGAACTAATTGTGTGCAGAATATTCACTAGGCAGAGATATTGAATTCTTGCCAGCTTGGTCAATTTCTTCAGTTCTCAAATTGATCAAGTTGTTTACCTCCACGTTCCCTGAATCTACAACTAGCTTCCTCTATAATTTCTAGACGAATACTATAAAATATCATGCAGAATCTTACTTAAGTAAATATCTACATCTCCACGTCAGAAAGGTTCAAAGCTTTTCTCCATAACTCATATTTGTTTTTAAGCTGTCTTATTTTGCATAGTTTTTAAAATTTTTTAATGTTTATTTTTGAGAGCAAGAGAGCGAGAGAGCACGTGCACGTGCTTGAGTGGGGGAGGGGCAGGGAGAGAGACACAGAATCCAAAGCAGGCTCCAGGATCCAAGCTGTTAGCACAGAGCCTGATGGTAGGGCTTGAACTCATGAACTATGAGATCATGACCTGAGCTGAAGTCGGACCCTTAACTGACTGAGCCACCCAGGTGCCCCATGCATAGTAGTTTTTAGCCACAGACCCCTTTCCCCATGCCCCACCTAGAGAGAAACAAAAGTGGATTAGAGGAGAAAGGGTAAGTCATATTGCAATTCTTTGGCAGTACTTGAGAAACACAGGCAGATGAGCAGCTAGATGCACCAGGGCCCATGGCAAGGGTAAATGGGAGGCCATGAATGTAGATGACTACACCAAAGTTCAGGTTACATAGATAGTTCTGTTATTTATGCTTTTCAACCAGAACCACTTCCCTCATTGCCTTCATCTCACACTTGCTGCTTGTTGAGCTACTTTAAACCCTAGTTCAGAAAGATGGCCCTTAAGATAGAAAGATGTGAAATCAAAAGCAGATGCTTTAATGTACTGGGGTCATGTCTGGGTCGGGAAATGGAAACAGGGACAGCAGGTTTTTATATTCTCTTGAGCAAATCCCAGTACATTCTTTAAAATGAAGCAGTCAAAAAATATAAATATTTCCATTAGTCAAAGGATACCAGACCGAGGTTTGTCAAATCCAGTGACTATGAGAACTTCTCCAAGTGGAAATGTTTACAAGAATACTGAGACAATCTCTGTTACCAAGAATTTTAGTGAGACATATGCACCCTTCTCTCTCATTTTCCAGATATTATAGCATGGAAAGGTAAAGAAAACAAGAATTAAAGGACATAGGAGCTGAAAGGAAAAGGGTGGGGAAGGTGAAAAGAAATGAGGAGAGAGGGTGGCTGGTAAAAAAAAAAAAAAAAAGAACAAGTTTTGAAATCAGATCATCATTAATTTAAATTCTGGCTTTTGCTATGTGTCTTTGCCCAAAGTGTCTTATCTCTATGGTGGACACAGTTACATCTAGTCTAGGATAAATGTAAATATTGAATGAGACATTAAATGTAAAGAGCCAGCATGGTGCTTGACAGAGAAGATCCTCAATAAAGACAGATGGTAGTGAGTGGTTTTTGTTTGTTTGTTTGTGTTTTGAGTAAAAGGATTAAAGAAAGAGATGTTCTTACTATATAACATGTCATTCTCAAGCTAGAGTTTTAAGAACTTTCTATTTCTAAAAAGCTGTCCAGAATCTTTGAAATGGACTGTTATTTGAACTTTTCTGATAATTCTGTAGTGTATGGATAGAAAGGTAAAGCTTCCCAACAACCGAAAAAAATTTTTTTTGAGTGCACTGTTCTCAATCAGAAACACTTGTGGAACTTTTGAAAGAAATCAGATATCCAGGTCTGACCTCCACCTAATTTGTTTTCAGTAGGTCTTGGACAGAGCTTAGACATTTGCACTTTTTTTTTTCAGGTCCACACATGCATTCCAATACCCAAACAAGGTTGTACATTGCTGTTGTAAACACTACATAAAGTTGGGCATTTGGGTACTGTGAGGCTCCTCCTACCACTATCCTAAATCAATGCAAAACATCAGTAGGAAATAAATAGACATTCAACATTGCAACTTTCTTTATCAGATTAAAACCTACAATTTTAAGAGATTTTATTTTCTGCATCTATTTACCCAAACTTCCTCTGTGTTATACCCTTCTATAAAACCAAGATGTGCCCTATAAGGAAAACTGTGGAAACGCAGTAAACCCTTCCTCTAGAATGTACTCCAAGCTTTAACCAGTCATGGGTCTATATAATGATATTTATCATTTAATGACAACTACTTCAAATGTGTAGAGAAGCACACCCTTGAGATTGGGGCAACGACTGGATGCAGCATGTCATGTTCTCAGAAGTGATGGGGGTAACACTACATAACTTGACATTTTGCTTCAATTTGTTTGGTGGCCTCCATCTGCTCAAGAATAGATTGGTGCATGGAAAATGAATTACTTCACTTCCAAATGGGTCACCAGGGAATTAAAACAATCAAGGCTAAAAGGCTAATAAAGTACCAAGTTCCAGTAGAAGACCCCTCATTGTCCACTGATCCTTGTGGAGTACAATTTTCATTCAAGATTACAGATTTGATTGCTTACAAAACCACCATTTCCACCATTCTAAAAGAAAAAAAATAGTTTTAAGAACATAAAGTGCTTTTTCTTATAAAGTTAACCATTTTGCAGAGTTTGTTTGCAAAACCCAAATGAACTTATAATGCATTTGTTTTTAAATATGCAACAGAAAAATTGTTCCAAATAAATTTTAAAATGAAATGCCAGAAACTTGGGAAAATGTACTCAGTGGGCCAAGAAAACAAAAGAATGGATGGTGATGAGAGTTTCCCTTCTCTTTCATCAGGTTCCACTTAGCTAAGGTCAGTCATGAAATTGTAGATAAACAAACAAAGGAACTTACATTTAAACATGGTACATTCCTAACAGGACTTCTCAGCATAGAGGGAAGAGGCCATCTCGGTGCTTCCCTACCTCATGGAAGGACCAGCTGCTTCTCATCGCTTGGGGAGCAAGTTGTGAAGGACACTAGTGACTTATAATTAAAGTGAAGAAATTCCATTCAGATGTACTCATAAAGGGAAGTGACAGAGACACAAAAGAAATGCATAAATTAAAAAAAAAATTAAACCCACTAAAACCTTAAAGGCCTGAAGTGACCCCAGATTGTAAAAAAAACAAAACAAAACAAAACACAGATTAGCCTTAAAAGAATAATCCTTTTGATAGGAAACCACATCAATTGAGACGAATTTTGAGGAAAGAAGGCTGAGTTGGTCAGAAAAGAACAAATATCTTTCTTTAAATTTTAAAAAATGTTTATTTTTGAGAGAGATAGAGACAGCTCAAGTGGGAGTGGGGCAGAGAGAGAGAGAGAGAGAGAGAGAGAGAGAGGGAGAGAGAGAGAGAGAGAGAGAATGAGAATCCAAAGGAGTCTCCAGGCTCTGAAATGTCAGCACAGAGCCTGACATGGGGCTCAAACTCATGAACCAGGAAATCATGACGTGAGCCAAAGTTCGACATTTAACTGACTGAGCCACCCAGGCGCCCCAACAGATATCTTTTTTATAGATTAACAATACAGATCAGCTGGTGAAAAGGGAAGGGTGGCAGCTCATTAGTCCTCTAATTATTTATCTTCTTTAGGACATTGGAGGCTTTTGCAGGAGTTTCCAACACTGAGTTTACTAGTAAGCTTAGTCTTATCCAATAAGTTTAAGGTAAAATAATTTTGAGATACTCTAAATATTTTCTGTTTCTCATAAACATTTAGATATAATGGAAGTTTCTATTCAATATGTCATTTTATTCCATGGCTTATTTGCTCTTTCTCTCTCCTACATCCTCTGTCTTCTTTCTCTCCTTCTCTCTTTGTATTTTTTTAATGTTTATTTATTTTTGAAACAGAGAGAGACAGAACGTGAATGGGGGAGAGGCAGAGAGAGAGGGAGACACAGAATCTGAAGCAGGCTCCAGGCTCTGAGCTGTCAGCACAGAGCCTGACATTGGGCTCGAACTCACTAAGAGATCATGACCTGAGCCAAGTCTGATGCTTAACCAACTGAGCCACCCAGGTGCCCCTCTCTTCTTTGAATAGAAGAAAAAGATCCAATGTCTTTATCTCTGTGTTCTCAAGATGTCAAAGCAGAAACACACCTCTGTGATGATGAAAGAGATTAATTTTTCCATTGAAATAGTCCTTCATACATTTTTGAACCTGAAAGGAAATTACAGAAGCAACCTAGCCCCATAGGCATTGCCATACAGGCAAGGGCACCATCCAAAATATTTCTGTGTGACATTAGTTGAATTAGTACAGTGTGGGTATATGGCAAAAGAGTGGCCTGATATGGAAAAGGAAAGAAGAAAATGATGCATCAAAGATATTTGTACCATTTGCTTGCAGGTTACCAAAATACTGGCCTCCTCTTGGCAGCAGGGATAGCTAGGACCCTCCAGCTTTAATTTTTATATTCCCATACTGAAGCCACTGACCCTAAATTGACTTGTGTCACTGGGGGTAACTTTACATTATAAATGACTAGTTCTAGTATTTGAATACTTGGGAACCTAGCTTCAATGCACAGATGTTAATGAAAGTCTATTAAGACTTGCTTACCAGATTCCACCAGTTGTTTTGATAACAGCACATTCATAAGCCTCACTCTTCAGAAGTAGCATGAAATAGAGGAAATCACAAGAATTGAATGAGCAATAGAGACCCCATTTTATTTATTTAAAAAAAATTTTTTTTAACATTTATTTATTTTTGAGACAGAGAGAGACAGAGCATGAATGGGGGAGGGTCAAAGAGAGAAGGAGACACAGAATCCAAAACAGGCTCCAGGCTCTGAGCTGTCAGCACAGAGCCCGATGCGGGGCTCAAACTCACAGACCATGAGATCATGACCTGAGCCGAAGTCGGACACTCAACCCACTGAACCACCCAGGCACCCCTAGAGGCCCCATTTTAGACCCAGCTCCACCACAGGCCATGTGACTTTGAAAATAATAACATTTACTGAGAAATTAGTATTTTCCAGGAACAGATATTAGCACCTGACATGTTAAGTATAGTCTATATAATAGCTGTATGAATTAGATGATATTATTATTTTATTGATGTTGAAACAGAAAGAGAGTTTCAAATGGCTAGTTAGTGAAAAGCTAATACTTGAACTCAGGGTGCTAGCTGTTCAGCCATGTTCTTAACCTCTATGCTATATCATTCTTCAGCATAATTTCACTTGTTTGACCCTCAGTCTTTTAATCTATGAGAATGTAAGGATTGTGATGATTACATAATACATGAAATGTCCTTAACTTTTAAATAGTTATCCTTCAGAGGACTTCTAATCCCAGCCAGTCATGTGGAAGTAACAGACCAGATTTATCCTCCTACCTCAAATAAGAAAACCAGGGAGGTCAGAGCGGAGGGGTGGGGGGTGGGGTGGGGGGGTAATGAAACAATGCTATTCAAATATTTGACAACTGGCAACTCAGGCCAGTGATCCTTGAGAAAAATGAGACAAATAAAATGATCCCTATGATTGCCCCTGCCTACTGTGTGCAGTGTTTCCAGGTTGCAATACAGAAAAGGGATCCCAAATAGAACCGGAAGTCTTTCTGAATTGAGGAGACAAGAGATTGGAACTCAAGGAGGCTAAAAAAGCTAGAATTAGTAGGGCAGAGTACTAGAGAGGGGGTTACCCAGAGAGCAGCACTCAGAAATCTGAAGAGGGGATGACCTCAGTTTTTGGCTAAATACTGATGATCATGTGTGTGAGAGGAAACTATCCAAGGGTAAGAGAAGAAGAAATGAACAATTCCTGAAACTCACACAGCACTGAGAATAGTTCTGTTCCAACCATACTGAGTAGGAAAATCTCCTTATACCTGGGGTATTGAGTAGAGTCCTCAGTATGGCGTTTCCTTAGAAGTTAGGCTAAATTAGTCTTAGAATGAAGGCTGCCTTTGGATCTGTCCTAATGAAACTTAAAAACAAGGCTTAAGAGGATCAAACTGAAACAATAAATTTAATTGTAACCTAGAATAAAGCCAAATAGTACTTAACAAATAAAACAAAATTCATCATTCAAGTACATATGGTTCACAATGTTAGCATCCGATCAAAAATTACAGGCATGCAAATAAAGGGGAAACTCTGACACATTTTTAAGAGAAAAATCAATCTATAGAAATAGGTCCAGAAATTAAAATATGACAACACTTGTAGACAAGGATATTAAAACTAAAAAAAGTTTTCAAGAAGGTAGAGGGACAAAATAAGATCATGATAAAGAGAGAAATGGAGTATGCAAAAAACACAAATTAAACCATATCTGACATGAAAAAAATGCACTGAATGGGATTGAAAATAGATTAGACATTGAAGAAGAAAATATCAGTAAACTTGGAGATAGAGCAATAGAAAATATCCAAAATAAAACAAAGAGAAAAAAAAGACTAAAATATGAACATACCATAAATGTGGGAAAATATCAAATGATCTAACATGCAAATGGAGAGGGGAAATATTTGAAAAAAAATTGGCAAAAATTTTCTGAATTTAATAAAAACTTAAACTCACAGATCCAATAAGTTCACCACACCCCAACATGAAGAAAACCAATCCAATGCAAATCACATTTAAATTGCTGAAACCAGTAATAAAGAGAAAATCTTAAAAACATTCACTGGAAAACACATTACATATAGAAAACTGAAGATAATAATTACAGCAGACTTCCTTTGAGAAACTATGGAAGCAAGAAGACAATGTAGTGACAGCTTTAAAAGTACTGAAACAAATTAATAAATAAACAAACAAACAAAAACCAAACACTTTCAACCAAGAATTCTACATTTCTATACTCAGGAAAAATATATATCAAAAAAGAAAGTGAATTTAAAACTTTTTCAGACACACAAATATTTTAAGAATCTATCACTAGTAATCTTTCAGACAGAGGGAAAATGATACCAGACAGAAATATGAACCTACACAAAAACAAAAGAGTACCAGAAATGGTAATATGTGACTAAATACAAAAATTATTTTTTGCATTTTTTAAATTCCTTTCTTTGGAAGATAATTGCTTAAAATAAAATTAATAATAATATAAAATGGACTTTACAATGTATGTAGAAGTAAAACATATGATACTAACAAAGGATTTGACTTGGCAGGAGTCAGTTAATTTGAATTTAATGACGTACAAATGGGAGTATTTATACTAATTCAATCACTTCATTGAAAGCACTTAGCATAGGCCACCTGGGTGGCTCAGTCAGTTAAGCATCCAATTATTTTATTTTTTTAATTAATTAATTTATTTAGAGAGAGAAAGAGACAGCAAGAGTGGGGGAGGTGCAGAGAAAAGGGGAGACAGAATCCTAAGCAGGTTCCATGTTGTCAGTGCAGAGCCAGATGTGGGGCTCGAACTCAAGAAGTTGTGAGATCATGACCCAAGTCTAAATCAAGAGTTGGAGGCTCAACTGACTGAGCCACCCAGGCACCCCAAGTGTCCAACTCTTAATTTTGGTTCAGGTCATGATCTCGAGGTTCATGAATTCAAGACCTGACAGCACAGAGCCTGCTTGGAATTCTCTTTCTCCTCTCTCTCTGCTCCTTCCCTTGCTCACCTTATTTCTCTCTCAGAATAAATAAAAATTTTGAAAAGAAAAAAAAAACCACAAATCACTTAGCATAATGTCTAGAACAGAGTCATTCATTAATGTTAACCATTGATCTTACATATATTCCTGAATAGTTTTATATGGAACGTATGAGTACATTACTCAGTGCCATGACAAGCCATACTGAGGTTGAGGCAAAAGGGAAAATCAGAAATGCTGATCCTATTATTTAAATTTTGATTTTGTGTTCATCATGGATGTCTTGCATTAATTTTTATTTTTCTTAAATATTGTGTTAACATATCACTAATTGGGAAGGGGTTGATGCCTAAATCTAGAGCCTCACCCTAGTCCCAGTCCTATATCACTTATGTAAATAAAAGAAGTTAGGAATATTCCTTGATTACATAACCCGCTGATCAAATATTGTGGAGATACAGGCCTGCTCTGAAAGAATGGGAGATGTTAGTGTCTTGAGAGTGAAGCGTTTTTTCACTATTCAAAGCATATCCTATACCTTCTTTCAAATACGCTGCTGTCCTAAAAATGTTTCTGGAAAAAATTCAGTTTCCTTAAAAGTTACTTGCACAACTCTTCATAAAAATGTTTTGCTGGCAAAATGACCTCAAACAAGAATAGCAATTTGGCAATACTCAGTGTTCAGTTTGTCAGGTAATGTTCCAAGCATTCTACATATGTAAAGTGACTTCTCTGAACAGTCTTATGAAATAGGTAGCATTTTTATCTCTGTATTTATAGATGAGGAAACGGAGGTCCTTTAAAATTACATGACTTTCCCAATATCACACAACTGAAAAGTGGCAGTCTGGATCTTCAACTAGGTTTCTTAATCTGGAACCTCACTCTTAACCACCACACTAGATGGCCTTTCACTCCCAAACTTAGGAGGCAGAAACCAGGATGTTGGTAGGCAACAAACACATCCAGGACCCCTTTGTTCCTGCTTTTTATGTTCCCGGATATTGACTAGTATCATGGATGGGTAATCATATCAACAGCTGGCTCCACTATCTAAAGATTCAGGAACATAAAAGAACATTCTCAGTGATTTATAGTTAAACCGGCTGATCATTGGTAGAAAGAGACACACAACACACACACAGACACATCCTGGGAGTATACATGGGAATTCATTCCACTTGTCAAGAGAGATTTGTGTAGAAAGCAAGAACACTTGGATCACTTAGGCATGTGCCCCCTTTTTCTCATTATGATATCTTTGCAGTCATGAAGTCCTCTGACAGCATGTCAATTTGGAAAATGGTATCTGTGCTGAAAGCTTGATGAGTACATCTTATTTTTAATGCTAACTAATTCCTGCTTGCAGATAATCCTCTTCGAGTGATGTTTACATAAGATACACAGAA
The DNA here is from genome assembly GCF_014898765.1 of Herpailurus yagouaroundi. NCBI lineage: Eukaryota > Metazoa > Chordata > Mammalia > Carnivora > Felidae > Herpailurus > Herpailurus yagouaroundi. The sequence continues at coordinate 54,033,513 of NW_024412396.1, forward strand.
ATGACAGGATAAAAATAGTTACTATGAAATTCTCCACAGGCTATAAACAGCTTTAACTTTTGGCAAAAGGACTTTATTATTTACATACTCAGACAAATATAGGTCACACTCTTCTCAGATTATTAATGTTCTTCTGCAAATAACTGACAGTGTATAAATATACCAACTGAACCCCTTACTGTGTCTTAATTAAATTTCAGCAATCTTGTTCAGAGTCTTATATATTTGGTTTATCTTAGGATCATCATTAATATATATCAATAATATTGCAGTCAGAGATCTTTTCTTGCCTTCTTTTTTAAAAAACAAATACAGCCAGAAGTAATTTATTTCCAATGATAGATAATGTCTAACTCCAGAATCTCAAGTTTCCAATCCCTGATGGTCCAAATGTCCATAAACTTCAAATAACATCAACTCAAATACCATAACCCTAGTTGAGAATTAGGTACAGATTCTGCAACTGAAGTAAAGAGCACACTGGTTTACATTAAAACAGTTATTTCTCTGTCAAATCCTCACAGCAAGAACAGAATCTCAGTTCAACTTTTTTAGGCCAAATGAAGCATCATGTTTATAAATAAAGCCTTCAGTCCTTTTCCTCTCTATGCAGTAAATTCTTTGCAACCTCTGGCATTTGCAGTATGAACATTTGTCTGATTTAGTTGCAGGACAAAGGTACTCTGTTATGGAAAAAGAAGCATTTCTTCACTCACCCATATCCCCAAACATTCCTAAAACGTAGGTGTCGTACAGGGTCTGTGGTAGGTGGAATAATGAATCCGCAATATATGTCCACATATTCATCCCTAGAACCTGTGAATTTGTAAATTACATAGGAAAAGGGACCTTCAGATGTGATTGAGGTTAAGGACCTTCGGATGATAAAATTATCCTAGGTTATTCAGGTCGGCCCAATTAATCACCTGGGTATTTAAAACAGGAAAACCTTTGTCAATTGGGTTTAGAATCAGAAAGAGAGATATGAATACAGAAGAATAGCCAGAGAGATGTAGTTTGCTGGCTTTGAGACAGAGCAGGGACTGCACTTGGGTTCCCTCAACTGTGACCATGAAATCCAGCTTTACTTGTTGGCTGAAACCCTATTCCTGTTGAGTAGCATGTCTTACAGGATGCAGAAGCAGGATGTTTACCAAAGGAAGGATTCACTACAAAGATTGGTGAAGACCAAACCTAACCTGTCTACACCAAAGTAGACCCCAGTGCTGACCTTTCACCCACTTTTTCTCTCATTATAACACTAAAATTCATACCCCAAGTTGGAGATTTAACATGCTAAAGAGACATGCACATGTTCTATCCACTCTGACTGTGGGCGCAACTTCCTGTATCTCTCCCAACCCCTACATGTTTAGATGTCACTCCTTTCCTGCTTTGGCCTCTTTAAAAAAACGTTTCCTGGCCTTTGTTCTGAGAATCAGCATGAAGGACCCTTTCCTTGTGCTGTTTCCCTTGTGATGGAGCATAAGCCTTGCATGGAAACTCTCATTTAGCCCCATTTGGCTCCATTACTTGGAGAGCCCAGGGACTGGAGTCAGTAACAGCTCTGAAGATAGAGGAAGGGACCACAAGCTAAGGAACATGAAACACTCTCTAGAAGCTGAAAAAGTCAAGAAACAGACTGCCCCTTAGAGCCCAGAAGAAATACAGTTATGGCAACATCTTGATTTTAGCCCAATCACACCCGTGTCATACTTCGAATCTGCAGAACTATAAGAAATATGTGTTTTAAGCCACTAAATTTGTAGTAATTTGTTACAGCAGCCGTAGGAAACTAAGACAAAATATATTCAAGTTAAGAGGCAACTCAGGCACTTCACAAGGAATATCACTGCACCTTTACAACAGGTATTTTTAGCATCTATTCCTACCAAAAGAAATGCATTGTAATGGTTAATTTTATGTGTCAGATCAACTAGTCATGAGGTTCCCAAAATAAACTTTATTTCTGGGTGTGTCTGTGAGGGTGTTTACTGAGGAGATTAGCATTTGAATCATAGACTCAGTAAAGCAGATTACCCTCTCAAATAGGCATCATCCAAACCATCAAGGGCCTGGATAAAAAAAAAAAAAAAAAAAAAAGGTGAAGGAAGAGGTAATATTCCCTTTTTGCTTTCTGCCAGCCTAAATTGGGACATCTCATCTCCTATTTTCTGCCACTCTGACTAGGATTTATACCCTTAGCTTCCCCAGTTCTCAGGCCTCAAATTAAATTATACTATGGGTTTTCTTGTGTCTCCAGCTTGTAGATGGTACACTATGGGACTTTTTCACCTCCATAATCTGTGAGCCAAGCCATCTCGTCAAAATAAATATGTTTATCTATATATATACAGCTATACATGTATCTTACTGGTTCTGTTTCTCTGAAGAGCACTAATACAAGAACTTTCTTCTCTTTACACAGAACCATGTATGCTATTAGGACATAAAAAATTCATTAATCTCCTGTTTTCCAGGAAATAAAGAGTGTTCTTAGGTACTGAAACCAAAACCAGAGAACTGTAAACCTCAAACTTCAACAATTTCTCACATATCTCTAAGATATAAGAGCCCCAGAATTTCCTAACAATGAGCAACTTTGACTTCTCAAATCTTGGGTTTGCCATCAGGTTGTAAGGATAAGAGGTGGGTAGGGGAGGAGAAGTAAATGACACAGGCCTGAGTCCTGGGTGGTTTCCTTAGAGCATCAGGTTTCAAATACACCTGGCAGACCAATTTTCATTCCTTAAACAAAAGTAAACCCTTGGATTGTGAGTAACTTGTTCTGTGAGTGTTCTATAAGACAAGCAAACATTTCTAATACATTTTAACTTGATAAATGAGCAATGTCTTGCAATACAAGTAGTATGTGATGCTGAATGCACATGATCACAACTGAGCCAATGGTTCTTGAAATTCACTTTGAGGTACGAGCGTTTTGGATTACAAGCATGTTTCTGGAATGAATTATGCTTACAAACCAAGGTTTTACTGTATTGACTGTGCATTTATAATTTCCTGGCACCATGCTAGGTGCTGGGGATAGAGTGGTGAAGATGATAGGCTGTGCTTCCATCCCAGAAAGTGGAATTTACTGAGTTTAGAGAACAATGAGAGCCAATAAGACTGTAAGAATTTCTCTCCAGCTCATGAGCACCTGGGCGAGAATTTTGCCAAGTATGAAGAGAAATGACTTAGTAACTAGTGAGACTCACTTCACCCTCCAGGTGACTTCCAGCGTTGCATCTAAACTCATTCCAGACCGCAGAAGTCTTACAACTTTATTCTATCCTCTGCTCTACAAAATGTTTTCCCTCTGCATAAGCTGAGCAAGCCCTTTACCCTGGTTGTTCTCAAATTCTAGTGTGCAAAAGAACCACTTAGAGTGCTTGTTTACAATATAAGTTCCTGAGCTCTCACCAAGGTAGCCTAATTAGGTGGGTGTGACATGAAATCCAAGAGTCAGAATTTTTAAACAAATAGTCCAGGTGAAATCTGATGAGATGACTGCAGATTATACTTTGACAAATACTGATTTAACTCCTACATGTTTCATATCCATAACGCTATGATGTTATTACCTTTTAAAAGTATATAATTTTTGATTTATTCTGAATTTTAAAAATGTTTATTCATTTCTTCATGTTGAAGAAAAAAAATCACACAAACAATAAATCAGTCCACCTTCTATTATACAGAGATAGCCACTGTTAACATTTGGTAGGTCTTCTTCAATTTATTTCCTAAGTGAATTTAAAAAAAAAAAATTGAATTTATGCTGTATGTCAAGCTCTGGGTTGAGGCCCCTGGGTGACTCAGTCAATTAAGCATCTGACTCAGCTCTAGTCATGATCTCATGGTTCATAAGTTTGAGCCCCATATTGGGCTCCTTGCTGTCAGCACAGGGTCCGCGTCAGATCCTCTGTCTCCCTTTCTCTCTGCCCCTTCTCTGCTGGTTCTCTCTCTATATCTCAAAATAAATAAACAAACTTAAAAAAAAAATAAGCTCTGGGTATTGCCAATTTCAAGGAAATATTATAAGCAATTACTTATGTAATTAAATCCTTCAAAAACGGATTCGATTTTTATTAGTCTTGTTTTAGGTTGCTTAGTAAAGCTTACGAATTTTCTGTCAACTGTATATACTTCGTGATAACCTTATTCTTAGGTATTTTCAAATTTTGTGACTATTGAGAAATCGTTTCTATTGTTTTCACATTTTAAAATGTAAACATGTAGGAAATCTACTAATTCTTATTGTTTAAGTTTTAGAAGGATACCTTATTTCACTGTCTTGCTAGTTCTAATTAGCACTTAAGTTGATTTAGCTTTCTATATGATCTTCAAATAGTAATTGTCTCCTCCTTTCTAATATTTATAACTCATTGACTTATCTTATTCCATCTGTTAAAAAGCAATAATAAGTGGTAATAACTGATATATTTACTTTATTCCTGATTTTGACATTAGTCTAGTCTTTCACCTTTTTTTTTTTTTTTAATTTTTTTTTTTTCAACGTTTATTTATTTTTGGGATAGAGACAGAGCATGAACGGGGGAGGGGCAGAGAGAGAGGGAGACACAGAATCGGAAACAGGCTCCAGGCTCTGAGCCATCATCCCAGAGCCCGACGCGGGGCTCGAACTCCCGGACCGCGAGATCGTGACCTGGCTGAAGTCGGACGCTTAACCGACTGCGCCACCCAGGCGCCCCTAGTCTTTCACCTTTAAATATTACATTTTCTATTTATTTCAGACTGATAATTTTAGTATTTTAAGCAAGTTTTCCCCTGTCATAGGTTACTAAGGCTCTTATTTTTCAGGTCAAGAGGTGTTGCATTTTACCAAATTTTTTGCATCTACCAAGAAAACAATATATATATATATTTTCTTATCAGCTTAGTCTGGCTTTGCAAAACAAATTGAGAAGAGGTCCATCTTGTACTAAGCTTTGTTTCAGAGAATAGATTTATCTTTTCTTCAAAGATTTTAAAGAACTTACCTTTAAAAAACAAAATTAAATTTCTGAAAATTTATTTTTGATGCCGTGATTGTGAAAAATACGTTGACTGAGTATAAAATTTTTAAGTCAAATTTTCCCCCTCAAAATGTGAAGACTGCCTCATAGCATTTAATATTTTAAAAGAAATTTAATTCATAAACAACTTATTTCTTCTGCCTGAATGTTTGCAAGAATTTTTCCTTTTTTCCCCAAATTTAAAATATGTTGAGTTTAAGTATAGGTGCAGTTTCTTTTTATTCTGCCTGAATTTGATATGATGATTGCTTGCAAGGTAAAAACTCAAGTGTTCACCTGTGGGAAATTTCCTCCTTTTCATATGCTTTTTATTATTTATCTGTCCTTTTTTTTTCTCATATTACTAGATTGAATAGCCTGGGGCTACTCTTCATATTTCTTACATTTTCTCTTATAATTGTTAAACTCTTGCAAGAGTTTTGTGATAATTTCTCAAAGATAGTTGAAAATAGTCATAATAGATTCATCCATGTGTTTTCCAGTTTGTCTTCTATGTTTATTATGGCAGCTTTGAGTTAACTAGGAATATCCCTATGAAGTGCCAACTTCAGATGGATTTCTACTTCATTTAACAGGGTGTTTCAATCAAGCACGAACTATAAGCACCATAGCAGTAGCTCAAAATATATGTATCAGATTTTACTGAGATTGAGATTTGTGTGCCACTTCCTATATCTGCTGATTACCCCACTATTAAATTGTCCCAAGACTATGTCACTCTGAAGAAAGAACCAAACAGCCTGTGAGTCCCCACAAGCAAAGGAAACCAGCCTGGTAAAATCCCTTTAATATATGCTAGTTCAGTCTCTCCTTTATTAGATTCTAAAAAAAAAAATTAATTGTATTGTATTATAAAATTTTTTGTGGCATGTAGACCTAGTGTTCAGGGTGATAAGGGGTTTCCCTTCTTATTATGGCCCTTTGCAGATGGGCATGTGGAACAAAGACTAAGGTGACAAACAGATTCAGAGCATGTCATCATATGAAAAGAACACCATCCTTCTCATAAACACTTCAATATAAAGACAGAAAACAAGAGTGGAGGATTAAAACAAAGCATTCAAAAACTGTGGGATAATAGCAATGGTTTAACATAAAGATTACAGAAGTCCAAGAGAGAAAGAATAAAACATCAAAAACATTGAGACAATGGCTAACAGTTTTCTAAAACTAATGAAAAACAACATACCACAGATCTGATAAGCTCAGAGAATTCCACACTGGATAGACATGAAAAGACACACCTAGACACACCATAGTCAAACTGATGAAAAGCAAGGTAAAGAGAAAATCTTGAAGATAGACAAAAGGAATATGCATAAGGAGAAACAAAGACATGAATTACACCAGATATTTTGTCAGAAATTATACAAGCCTAAAGGTATTAGACTTACATACTTAAAGGATGGAAGGGGAAAAAAACAGTAAGAAAACAAACAAAAAACTGCACGCCCAGAATTGTGTATTTAGCAAAAATATCTTTCAATAACGAAAGGAATTTAAAGTCTTTTTCATTGTTTTTCATTGTTTCATCGTTAGATGTGTACTCAAAAAGTTTTAAAGAAAAATCTTTCATGAAAGAGGTATGATACCATTTAGAAATAAGGATCTTACAAAGACAAATTAAGAGCAAGAGAAATAGCTTTTTAAACGGAGGCTTTATAAGAAAGGTACATTGTTCTTATTTTAATTGCTTTAACAACAATTAACTGTCTAAACCAAAAATAATGTCTTGCTGGATTTATAACATGTAGAAGTAAACTGTATGAAATGATATCACAAAGTATGAGAGGAAATTAAAATATATGATTGAAAGTTTCTTATGCGATATGTGAAATAGTTTAATATAATATCAACTATTTTAAACGAAAGTTATGTATTCCAACCCTGGAGCACTTTTGAAAAACTGTAAAAGAGGTATAGCTAATCAGCCCATCATGAAAATAAAATTGAATCAACAAACGTAGAAAAAGAGGAAAGGGGGAACTAAGAATACATGACGCAAGTGGAGGAGAAGCAGCATGTCAAATCTAAGCATGTCAGTAGTTGCATTAATATATTGTCTAACACCCCAATTAAAAGGCAAAGATTGTTAGACTGAATTTTTTTAAAAAGCAAGACACAACTATATTTTATCTGTAAGAATCCACTTTACCTATAATGATATAGACAGGCGAATAGTAAAAGGTTGAGAAAAGATATGCCATGCAGACAGAAGTCAGAAGAAACTGAGAGTGGGGCGCCTGGGTGGCTCAGTCAGTTAAGTGTCCAACTCTTGGTTTTGGCTCAGGTCATGATATCACAGCTCATGGGTTCAAGCCCTACTTTGGGCTCCATACTAATAGCACAGAGCCTCCCTTGGATTCTCTTTCTCCCTCTCTCTCTCTGCCCCACCTCCTCTCTCATAATAAATAAATAAACTTAAAATAAAAGCGAGAGTGGCTGTCATATCAGAAAGACCTCAGCACAGAGAATGCTCCTAGGTATATACAAGGACATTTCATAATGAAACAACAACTGTAAATATTATTGCACCCAAAAGCAGAACTTTAAAATACAGAAAACAAAACTAAAAGAAAATGTCAAATCTACAATTCTTCTTGGATATTTCCAAGCTCTTCTCTTAGTAATTCATAAAATAGAAAATCAGTGAGGATATAGAAGACCTGAACAACACTATCAACTAAATTCATCAAATTGATATTTATAGGATCTTTCATTCCACAACAGAATAGCACACATTATTTTCTAGTAATATGGAACATTCACCATGATAGGCTATATTCTGTATCTGAAAATGAATTTCAACAAATTTTTAAAATTTTATTTTATTTTATTTATTTTTGTTTAACGTTTATTCATTTTTGAGAGACAGAGACAGAGCATGAGTGGGGAGGGGGAGACAGAGAGCGAGCGAGCGACACAGAATCCAAAGCAGGGTCCAGGCTCTGAGCTGCCAGTGCAGAGCCTGACACGGGGCTGGAACTCACAGGCCTTGAGATCATGACGTGAGCCAAAGTTGGATGCTTAACTGACTGAGCCACTCAAGCACCCCAAATTTTAAAAATTTTACATCATACAAAACATAATTTCTGACCACAATGAAATTAAACTAGATCAATAACAAAAAGATACCTAGAAAATACCCCAATATTTAGGAATTATAAAATTGTTTTCTCTTTAAGTCTCTCAAATGTATTTGTTTTCTCCTTAAACCTAAATCTATTTTTGGGGTTTTGCCTCAGAGAACATCAGCAGCTTCCCTTGCTCTAAGACATTAAACTTTTCAAGTTTTTTCTTTTAATAACCCCCCAAACCCCTCTATGAAACATAGAATAATCTGTTGACAGATTTGTGATACTGCCTCTGAAAAATTTCACAATCCCACTTAGCCCCAGTTCAGGTTCTTATTACCTCCCCTGTGGCTATTCTATCAGCTTTCCAAACAATCTTCCTTATGTCAGTTACTCCTTCAATCCAGTCTTACAACAAGTGTTATCTTCCTAAAACAGGGTTTCCAATGAAGTGTGCACAATGATCTGTTAATCCTTTTAGATATACTATCATAAAAGCATTTCTGTGACCAAAAATATTAGGAAAACATAGCTTATTACATCCATCTCTCTGAGCCTTAAAATGTCTCTTGGCATATTAAGATTATTTGAAGTATTGCAGAACAAAAAAGAACTCTTTAACTTTGCTTAATCTACCATGTCCCAAATTTGTTTGAAAATTACATTGCTGTTGGTTTTCTTCATATAATACCTACCAATAATCTAAGAATAAGTGTTTAAAGAATGTCCTTCAGCAAATACTTTCCTAAATCACAACATAACTTCATTTTTCTCCTCCCTTAAAAATCTGATGGTTAGAAGTGGTTATGAAATGACACCCAAGTTCTGTTGCCTAGCTACAAAGCCTTTCATGGTCAGGCTTCAACCTTCTTTTGAGCCAGTCTTCCTTATACACCCCATGCTCAGTTCCCCCAAACTGTTCATGCCTCAGCAATTCTGGACTAGTGTCCATGACTCAAAAATACCTTGTACTTTCTTCCTGCTCATCTTGTTCTTTCTCCCTGTGTTTCCTACTTAATTCCACCTATCCTTCCATATCCAGCCCAAATATAGCATCATCTATGATGAGATATCATTCATTTATTCAGAAAATGTTATCTACTACGTACTAGGTACTGGGGTCTATTCCAAGAAAGCTCCGGCAGACAATAATCTCTCTTTCCACAGTAATTCAACATCAAGCTCTGCCTATATTACATCTTTGCTTACATTTTATATATATTAAAACACTTATCAAAAGCTGACCCTCAAGCACACTAGGCACTCTCCTCCTAAGGTTTACAATTGCTATTCCCTCTCCCGGACTACTGTATGGCCACTTCCTTACTTCTTTAAGGTTTTGATACAAATGGGAGTTTCTCCATGAGGCCTCTGTCACCATTCTTTAATACTGTAGCTTCCCCTCTCTCTTTTTTATTTTACTATATTTTTCACATAGTATTTACCATATATTGTAATACAAATTTTGCATATGGGTGTGCTGTAAAGTCCATAATCACAGGGATCTTTACCTATCTCATTCACTGCTGTATGCTTAGTAACAAGAACAGGGCTCACTACTTAGTAGGTATGATGGCTAATTTTATGTGTCAGCTTGGCTACACCATGGTAACCAGATATTTGGTCAAACGCCAGTCTAGATGTCACTGTGAAGGCATTTCTAGATGAGAATAACATTTAAATCAGTAGGTTTTGAGTAAAGTAGATGAACCTTCATAATGTGCGTGGGCATCACTCAATCAGCTAAAGGCCATAAGAGAAAAAAAACCTCAGCTCCCTCCAAGGAAGCGGGAATTCTGCCTTCAGACAGCATTCAAGCTATGGTACAACTCTCTTCTGAATATCCAGCCTGCTTTCCTACTATGACAACTAAACTTGCCAGAACCCACAATCTTCTTACCCAATTCCTTAAATCTCTCTCTCTCTCTCTCTCTCTCTCTCTCTATATATATATATATATATGTATATATATATATTTATATATGGATATAGAAATTTATATCCATCTGTGTCTCTATCATCTATCTATCTATCTATCTATCTATCTATCTATCTATCTATTTGCCTACTTATCAAAAGAGAGATACTACTGATTCTTTCTGGGGAACTCTAATATAGTAGGCACTCAGTAAATATTTGTTGAATAAGTAAATGGTTTATCATTAGTTATTTACAGCTTAGACTCTGAGCTCTTTGAAGAGAGTATAACTTATCCTTCTATTTGTTTGGTGTCTAACACCATTAATCATTCATCCATCCACCCATTCAACATATACTTGTTGATTACTGACCTCATACCAGACATTAAGCCCATTCCACATACATACCTTGTACCTCCCTACCTATGGCTTTAACCTTCCCCCAGCTCTGCTCACTTATTTAATTCTATCTATCCTTCAAATTCCAGTTCAAATACAACATCTTCTATAAATAGGAAGCCATTCATCTATTCAGCAAACATTAATTAAATATCTACTATGTACCAAGTACTGGGTTATGTTTGTTGAATAAACATATGAGCTTCTAAAAAGTGTTACATAAAGAGAAGGGGGCATGATTAAGAAAAACATGTTCATTAAATTTGAACTTGTTAGAGAGTCTATATGTTAATATCATCACAAACAGCAAAACTGCATACATCAATTGTTTGGAATCATCTCTGAAATGGAGTCACCAGTCATCTGAAGGACCATAACACTGGAGCATTTAGTACAAGAAAGAAGCACATTCGTATGAAATCAGAAGGTCAAGCAAATGCAGGAGGTAAGAAGTGAACAAGTTCAGATAGGAGTACAGCAGGTTGGCGTAAAAAAGAAGAAAAACAGAAAAGGGTTTTCAAAGGAACATCATTTTTGCACCTTGGCCATATTTTTACCATCCATCAAAGGTGATTAGTCCAGGTTAAGCATCAGCACTAGCAAGCTAAAGCTTTATGTATGAGGTGAGAAGCAGTCTTCTTGGCTCTTGCCTTGCACTAAAATGATATATGAGAATAACAGAGATTGACAGCTTGAAAAGGTCACTTGTCCAGTCAGCCTGGCATACCTCATCTTGCTTCCATGTCATAATAAACTTCACTTGCAGACCCTGTCTGAAAGCACATCCATATGCTTTGGATGCTCTGGGAATGGAAAGGTCACGTTGGACCTGAGTGCCTCTCGGTCACGTGTGGGTGCTCCTGTTTGCCACTGACTTGCATATATTTCTATTTAAAGCCACAACCAGGTAAGTTGCCATCTCTTGTTCAGCCTGTCAGCCTGGGTCTGAATCATAAATTATCTTTTTTTTCATTTTACAGTCAGAAAAATCTCCTCTTCAATGATAATAAAATCAGTGGACCAGATTGTGCCCTTTGTTACTTATGTACAAATCCTGCTGAAGTCAGCAGCACTTAAGGGCATGCAACTTTGGGCAGAATATATTCCAACTTTTTTTCCTTGCTGGATTTTTATTACCTGACATCTTTCTGATTCCTCTAGATTGCACAATAAGGGAAGGGTGGCCCAGTTTGGGTAAAATAAAAAATGACCCAAACCACTGACCTAAATCCTGTCTTTGAAATTTAAAATTACATTTACTAGGAAGGAAAATAGTTTTTTTGAGTGTGGGTGGTTTTCTTTTTCAAAACCCATTTTCAAATGTTGACCTCCTGAATGTTATCATACCAGTTTGGATTGGAAAACAGAAGGGTAGGTAAACATTTTTTTAAGCTTGTTGGGGGGAGGTCATCCTTTCTGAATTCATTATCTGCAAAGAAGCAGGAAATACCAAGAACTTTTTTTTTTTTCCAAAAGATTTCCTGGTCACATTGCCAAATTTGACTCCAAAAGTAAATCATCCAATTTTGTGAAATATTGAGACTTTTTGTCTTCCCTTCCTTCAAAGCTGAACTCAGGTAGTGAAGAAGCAAAGGCAAGAAAGCTTTGCTTGAGGAAATAGATGAGGGATGGAGGTGAGGTGAGGAATTCTCCTTTGCACAAATAAAGGGGCCACAGGCATGGTTGTCAAATAAATGACAGGCCCTCATGATCTGATGTAATGACAAAGACTAAACCTCACAGCTTTTCCCTTGAGATGCCTACTGATGTCAGCCTTTTACAATAAGATGCCTCCTGCCTCCTCTAGAAGCACTCTGTAAAATATCCGACATAGAGGACTCTAACGCATTGTAACCATATACTCAATTATTTAGCAATTCCCTATCTGAGATTAGAGCCCTGACTTAATGGGACATGACGCAGGCACATTTCAATAAGAAAGAGGAAGGATAGATGTGATAATGGATGAAGGAAAGATTTGGAGCAAAGCTCTTGGTGCATTACATAAACACTTATCCCACTGTGTTGTCATTCTTTGTATAGTAACTAGTCCCTGACCTAAACTGATCTTAAAATTGGGATCCTTGGCTCGTTTATTTTTGTTTTACCAGCACCTGGCATAGTGCCTGATCACATGGAAGCAGTTTAATGTAGTGCTTTGATTTTACAGTCCTGGGCTTGAGTTCAAATTTTGCCAATTACAAGTTCTGTGACTTTGGATAAGATCCTGCACCTCATAAATCCTAATCTATAAAACGAGCATAGTAATTCCTTCCTTCAAATATTCTTCTGAGGATAAAGATATACTTTTAAGTACTTCTCACAATGCTTGACAGAGTTTGCACTTAATAGAAACCATAATTATTACTATGCATTCAAAAAATTTGTTGAATGAATGAATGAATGAATGAACGGTTCAATCAATGGATCAGCCTTAAGTTAAGAATTAACAAGGGGGCAGCAGGAGTATATGAGTGCTCGGTCATATGAAGACATTTAAGGGTTGGGGTGGGGGTTCCTAAAGAAAGCACGAGGCAATTAATATCCATCTTAGTTCTCAGCACAAAAACTCATCACATTTGGTGGGACACTTGAATAGGATAAAAGTCCCCAAATAGCACTAAAGTAGCAATAATTTAGAAATAACAGTGTTTCACAATGTCAACACCATGCACTGGCAATCTTTCAGCCCTGTGTAGCTATTTAAGTAAAACTGTGTATGTGCTCTTTTAAATTCTTATAGAGCAAAGTCACCACATGTTCTAGTAAATATGTACTCTTTCCTGCTGACATGATGTTTATTGGGCTTTTGCTCTCATTCTAGTCATGCTCTGCCTCATACTACATCATAAAAAGTAACATTATAGAGAGCTTACTAGGCACTCAGCACATTTCTCAGTACTTTACGTGAATCAATGTACTTAATCCTCAACTCTATGGTGTTAGTACTACCTATGTGGAAATTACCATTATCAATTTTTACAGGTAAGGAAACTGAGGCACATGGAATCAATAACTTGGCAAAGGTCACAGAGGTAGCAGGAGTCGCAGTGTATATTTGAAGCCAGACAGGTAGACACTAGAGTTCTTAACCACTAGGGCATATGCTGCACAAGATACAGTAGCTCCAGCTGCCTAACACAGGCACTATCAGGATATTATTTGTAAATTACACTGTAGCTAAATAAATGTTTCATATTGGGGGAATTAAGACTGTATACCTGAGGAAGCTCATTATATACAACATGAGGTCTTTTGGCAGATGCACAGTGTCATTGCAAATTCTGCTTAAGTCACAAATATGCCAAGGACCAATATGCCAAGCTGAGGAAGTGGGGCAAAACTTGAGCGTATTTTCAAGCATGTAATTCCCAATGGAATCATGGCCTGTCATGAGATCGCAGCAATAATCCCTATTTCTACCAGGATGCTGTCAAAGTCCTCTTCAACCCACTTTCCAAATTTTCTACCAATGGAGTAGACCTGCAGAAAGCAGCTGGGCAATCAAGAGGCATAGGCAGAGCTCCCTAAAGCCTCCTAGCTAAACTTACAAATCATTAGCAATTGCTCTCTCGTGATAATCTTGCTTAAAAATAAATTTGAGCATGACCATCACCAAAAGAAAGGATAACAGTTACTGAATATAGTAACCAGCATGGGGAATACAGACTCTTCCTTTCAGTTTGTGCTCTGGGCCCATGCCTATGTGCCTGTGTACCTACAGGTCTTAGCAATGTTGCCATACACGAAGTTACTTGCCCTTAGAAACTTCACTCACACATATTTTTATATCTGTGCATGAGGTGGTTAACAGACCTCCCCACTTTGATTTGTTGCCCTTGGATTGATTATATCTAGATACTAAGATTCAGCAATAGCATCCATTGTTAATTTTCTGTACAATAGCAGGATTCAGTAACTCTTGTCTAACTGAATGTGTCAAAACCATTGCAATTGTACGCTGTATTGCATCCAAATAAAATGTTAGTTCTGTCCTAGAACAGGCATATTGGATTGCATATTTATTAAAATTTGTAAAATAGGCCAAGGACTTTGGGGAACTCAACTTTGTTACCCCTGGGATCTTTACCACTGCAAGCTACCTCTCTCCTCAGCTGGAACAGTCATGACCAATAATAAAGAGCTGGTAAACTCCTTTGAGAGTCTCAGTTGAAAAGTTCTTAAAGAGTCCTTAGAATACTTTTAATTTTGCATATCACCTTTCATCTCTAGAGCTGTCCCTGCTGACTTATTCATCTTCTCTATTGTCTCTCTCAAGAGAGACATGCCCTTAAAAACAAGGAGCATTCCCACTTGGCAGATGGAAAAAATGGGCATTTGATTGGTTGTGCTCTGCTCACATAATCAATATTCCATAAAGTCATACAGCATAGATAGAATCCTTATCATGATAGGAGAGTGCCAATTCAAAAGTAATCCTCACCCTTAGATCCCACTGAGGTAACAAATAGGTTGAGAACAGTATTTCCAGTAAGATAAAGACTGCAGAACTCTATGTTTGTCATTATGCTTTGAATATACTGCACCCAAGTAATGGTAACTGGTCAAGAGGAATGTCCACAGCCTGCTGCCCCTCTTATAGCTATATGCCGATAACAGGAACCAGCAAGGTAACTGGCATGGGGCAAATAAAGCTACGGGAAGATACCACTAAATCCAAATAACCGTTGTATCTTACTTAGCTGTAACATCTGCTCTACCACCCTTCTTGCCCACCCCAATCCTTTCTCTTCATGTAGCCTACAAGGATTTTTACAAATACTCTATCAGGTCATACCCTTCCCCCACTTAAAACTTTCAACAGCTTCCCATTGCACAAAGAGAAAAAGTGCAAATTCTTTAGCATGGCCTTCAAAGTGCTTTATAAGCTGGCCCCTGCCTACCTCTGCAACCTCATCATAAACCCCTTCTCCCTTTCTCATTTGTTCCATCAATACTCCTCTCCTTTAACTTCCTAAACCATGTCAGACCCTTTCCCAACCCACAGCATATACTTTTCCCTCTTTATGTAGCACATCCCTTCCCACCTGTTCTCCTCTCCCAAATGACTTCCCTCCCCTAGATTCTTCTCATGATGGCATCTTATTTTTCAGGTTTGCACTTTATTGCCCCTCAGACAGGCCTTTCTTGACCTAGACAGATATCCCCCACTCTTTCCTATCACAAAACACCCTGTTTATTTTTTCATTCACTTAACAAATGTATTTGTATACTTATTATGTGCCAGTACCTGTGTGAAGCGTTGTGGATACAACAGTTAACAAAACACACAAAAAGATGCGTGCATTGATGAAAATTTTAGTCAGAAAAGCATATGGTGAGAAAAATAAATGAATATCAAAAACATCTAGGTACTTTATTTTAGATACTGGAGCTAGGGAATGTTTTACTGAGAGGCTAGCAGGTGAGAAGAGACTGCCAAAGGGGACCGGCAGGTTTCCTTGTGACTATCCAAGGAGAAAGTGTTCCAGGCAGAGGGAGTATCAAGCACAAAGGTCCTGAGGCAAGAAAGTGCCTGGAATATTTGAGGGAGACAAGGGACTGTGCTGGATGAAGTAGCGGACAGCTGTAAGAGATGATGCTGGAGAAGTAATGGTAGGGTCATATGGAGCAGGACCTTGGACATCATAGCAGATTCCTTGGATTTTACCCTCACTGAAATCGGAAGCCCTTGGAAGTTTTTGAGTGAAGGGTGATATGATCTGCTTTGCATTATATAATTCATCATCCTGTTTGCTCCCTGGGGGAATAATTTGAAGGACTTATGCAATGAATGTTTGTGTTCCCCCCACCCCACCCCGCCAAAACTCATATGTTGAAGCCCTAAGGCCCAATTGTGTCTACACTTGGAGATAGGGCCTGTGAGGAGGTGAAAAAAGTTGAATGAGATCATAAGGGTAAATCCTTAATCTGACAAGGCTGATACGTTTATAAAAGGAAGATACACCAGAGCTTTCTCTCTTTGCATACAGGCAGCAAAGAAATGTCATATGAACACATTCTGAAAAGGAGGCCAGAACTGGACTATCCTGGAGCCCTGATTTCAGACATCCAGCCTCTAAACCTGTAAGCAAATAGATTATTATTTAAGCCACCCAGTGTATATTTTATTATTGCAGCTAGAGCTGTGTTATATTTTTATCTTTTTTTTTTTTTTTTCCCAAAGACAGGGAGTGAGAATGGAAAACTTTGTCTCCTTCATCACATTTAAGAGAACTTGTAATTTAAAAGATCTGCCAGTGGGTGTTTGTTTCAGATCTTCTCCACTCACTGTCATCTCCAAGAGGCTCGGCTCTGGGTGTCTACCCCCACGGCCCAGTACTGTACCTCACAGGTCATGTGTGCAGAATAAATATTTACTGAATGAATACTATGATGAACTTAGGATTTCTCCTAAGAAGGTCCCATACATTTAAGATCTTTGTTTTTGAATTAAAAATAGTTTGTTCTTGTTTATTTCTTTAGAGCCTTCTCTGAACTGATACTGGGGTATCAACTTTCCTCTTTTGCATTCTTTGATTCCACGACCATTTATTCAACACCTGCTATAAATAACCAGGGCTGGGATACAAAGATGAACCCTCGCTGCTTACTTCAAACTGTTGATAGGTTTTTAGGTTTTCCTTATTTAATATCATAGTTTTAGTAAGAGTTCAATAATCAAAACAAAAAGAAATATGTGTTTTCATGAGTCAGGTGTCTTTAATTTCTGTAATGTTTTTTACTGGACTGCTTAGTAGTCGTCTATTAGAACTCACATGGTACCTGTTCAAAATGTAACTTGTATATGATAGACTACAGTTTTAAAATTTGGATCACTGTAAAAAACTTTATTAGTTTCTTAGGGCTGCCATAACCAAGTACCATAAACTGGGGAGCTTAAATAACAGAAATTTATTGTCCCATAATTCTGGAGCTAGAAGTTCAAAATCAATGTGTCAGTAAAGCTGGTTCCCTCTGAGTTCTGTGGAGGGAGAATCTGCTCCATGCCTCTCCCGTAGTTCCTAGAGGTTTACTGTCAACCTTTGTCATTCCTTGGCTTGTGGAAGCGTCACCACAATCTCTTCCTTCATCTTCAAGTGGCATTCTTCTGTGTATGCCCGTGTTCTAATTTCCCCTTATTATTTATAGGAACATCAGTCATGTTGGATTAGGGGCCTATCTCACTTCTGTATGCCCCATTTTAACAAGTATATCTACAAAGGCACTCTTTCCAAATAAGGTCACATTCTGATGTATTGGGGATTAGGAATTTAGTGTATGAATTTTGGGAAAACACAATTCAACTCATAACAACTCTTAATGAAGGAATAAATAAAAGCTCTTCTCAAAGACTCCTCCACCTTTCAGCCCTTAATAACTAACTTGTCTTTTGATAAGTGTTGGTATTCAAAGTTGGAGGGAAAAAGTGGAATTCACATTCTACAACTTTTATAAGAAAAGCACCAAGGTATAGCCAAGAAAACACTTTAGCAGGAGTCATAAAGCCCTTTTTTAGTCTCACATATCTGATAACATCTGATTCAACTAACTTTATTGAGGATATCAGTGAGTTTCCTCATATATAAAAGGCAGGGTCAACTTTCATCATTACCAATGTCTCAACCTATCCCAGGAAGAAGAAATAAATGTTATTATTTGTGGTGGGCAAAATTCTAACATGACCACCATGACCTGTACCTCCTAGCGTTAGCCCTAGTGATTGCTACCTCATGTGGCAAAAGGGATTTTTTGGTTGTAATCAAGATGACCAATCTGTTGACTTTATCACAGGGAGATTATCCACAGGGACCCACCCTAATCACTTGATCCCTCTAAAAGCAAAGTTTTCTCCAACTGGTAGCAGAAGAGAAAGTCAGAGAAATTCAAAGTACAAGAGAGATTGTTATAAGTGAGGTTCTCCATTGCAAAGATGGGGGGGGGGGGGCCTTGCCCCTGAGGCAAGCAGCCTCAAAGAACTGAGAAAGGTAGCAGCCAACCACTAGTGAGAAAGTAGGGGCCTCAGTCCTAAAACTTCAAAGCACTAAATTCTGCCAACAACTTGAATGAGCTTAGAAACGGGTTCTTCTCTGGAGACTCCAGATTAACTAAACTTTCAAGACCCTAAGCCAAGAATCCAATCAGGTCCACCTGGGCATTGACCTGTAGAACTGTGAGATACAAACAGGTATTGTTTTAAGCCAGTAAGTTTGCAGTAATACACAGCAACAGAAAACATATTATTACATTACAGTGAGAAAACGAAGAGAGAAACCTGGAAGAATGGAGTGAGAAAGAAACCAGGTGAAAACTGAGTAGGATGGAGCACCATCAAAGGAAAGAAATGAGGAAAGACATAAAGGTGGAAAGAGATAAGATATATGAAGTTTGCCCTAAATATTTCTTTTTTTTTTTCTCTCCAATGTTTATGTATTTTGAGAGAAAGAGTGAGCAGGGAAGGGCAGAGGGATAGAGAGAGAATCTCAAGCAGGCTCTACAGTGTCAGCATGGAGCCTAACACAGGGCTCAATTCCACCAAGCAAGAGATCCTGACCTGAGCCAAAATCAACAGTCCAACGCTTAACCAACTGAGCCACCCAGGCGCCCTTGCCCTAAAAATTTCTTTTTCTTTTTTAAAAAAAATTTTAACATTTATTTACTAATGAGAGACAGAGAGAGACAGAGCATGAGCATGGGAGGAGCAGAGAAAGGGGGAGACACAGAATCCAAAGCAGGTTCCAGGCTCTGAGCTGTCAGCCTGGGGCCTGAACTCACAAACCAAGAGCATGACCTGAGCCGAAGTCGGACGCTTTACCGACTGCGCCACCCAGGTGCCCCTAAATATTTCTAGTTAGAGATAAAACATGCTTAGGTTTGTTTCTTTGACTGTTCCCCTGTTTGCATGGAGTGGTGATAGTACATCTGACACACAAAATTAAATTGGACAATTAAACTGAAATCATGATCCATATTATCTAAGAAATGATAATCCAATAAAAAAATAGAAAGGAAACTCCTTTCCGCACATGAGGAAAAGAATAGAGAGGAAAAAAAAGGATGGGGAAAGAAAAGAAGATAAAGGAAAGAGAGAAAGGATAGGGGAGGGAAAAGAAAGAAAGGAAGAAGAGAAGGAAACTGCAAAAAAAGTTTTTTAGAGGAATATAAAATTCTGTATTGAAAATTGAATGAAAGTGTGTCAGAGACAAGCATAGTGGTATCAAACTTCTCTCAAAGTTCTCCAGAAGCAATAGAGAAATTGCCATTTCCATTCTGCCTTTTCAGCCTTTATGAGCTTCACTAGCTGCCTGGCTGCTTAAACAGCCTTCAATGCCATCAAAGGAAGAAAAAGCTCCACAGCCATGACAGACAGACAGACAGACAGACAGACAGAAAGAAAGAAAGAAAGAAAAAAAGGAAAGGAAAGGAAAGGAAAGGAAAAAGAAAAAAAAAGTCTTTACCTCATGTAGGTATTTCTGAATCCAACAACTATAAAAACACAAAATCACATCTGTTTGAAAGAGACAGGTAAGCCAATAGCAATGTTAGACATTTCCAATAAAATTCAGTAATTGAAAAGAAGTTTTATTAGGAAAACATCATTTCTGGATTTTTCCTCAGCAAGGCAGAGAAACTACTCTGACATGGTCAAATACCAAAGAAATTTTTTCCTGTGTTCTTAAGGTTCTATGGCTCCTTTATAGTATGTGGGGACATTGTACCTCCACGTTCAATGCCCAGCGCATTGAAACAAAAACACAAAGACCAAATCGGTGTAGAATTTACAGTAAAAGGGCATTAGAGAGCCAAAGGGGCCAGGCAATTAAAACAAAAAGCACCAAAAAATGAGCAAATTCTGTGCACAGACAGCTAGTTTCATGGAAGAATTCCTTTTTTTTTTTTTTTAATTGAGCTATTAAACACTAAAAAACAAGAGCTGAATACGCAGGACAAAGTTCGGCTATACAAGCTGGCCTTTCCAAATAAGGAATAAGGAAGCAGATATTCATCTAGCAACTTCTGTTCAGGGTTCTAAGAAATAACAACTCTATTTTCTTTGTCTATGACTACCAATATTACTTGTAAAGCATTCTCAACAAGTTGGTTAAATAAGATCTTTTTTTTCCAGCAAGAGCTGAAAGGCCTCTAACGGAAGTATGCTTTCAATAGCTCCTCTTGCAGTGCTCAGGAAATTCTACATGATTATTGCCATTATTTCCTACATGGATGACTGTTATATAATTGTCTATTCTCTGTCTTGTGGCCTTCGGAGGACGATTAATGTGATGGTTGATGACCGGCCAAACCCCAAAACTGTCAAGTGACCCAAAGAGTTGTTTATGCCAATCTCAGGAAGGAAAAGTACTACATAATTACAAAATAACATATTTAGACCAGGGGTCAGCAAACTTCTTCTGTAAAGGCCCATAGAGTAAATATTTTAGAATTTGTGGACCATGTGGTCTTTGTCACAACTACTCAACTCTGGCTGTAGTGTGAAAGCAGCCATAGATGATACAGAAATGAATGAGTGTGGCTATGTTCCAATCAAACTTTATTTATGAACAAAAATTTGAATTTATTACAATTTTCTTATGTAATAAAATACTATTCTTATTTAGATCTCCTTCAACCACTTAAAAATGTAAAAATTATCCTTAGCACACATCCATACAAAAACAGGTGGTGGACTGGAATTGCCAGTAGGCCCATAGTTACCCTTTCCATATTTATACTATTTCATGTGTTTTCAGAATCCATCACATGATTATACTCTTAGATTTAACACCTGATAAAAACATAATAAAATTTGGTTAAAGTTATACACAATGGTTACCAGATGCCCACTGACTACTGTATTTTGTGAAATATTAATAGATGCTTACCTTTTCTAATTTACTGTAATTGTATTTAGTTGGTGCTTTTAGAGCTTCTAGTCATAAAGAAAATATAATGCAGAAAATCTGAAAGCCCCAACTAATTTGACTACCTATCAATTGCAATTTTTTGACACTGAAATTCTGTATAATGTCATAAAACCCTGAGATTTGTTTTCCAGTGAAGACAGAAACTATCTCAGAATTATTTGGTGTTATTTATTTGGCCAGGCAATTATCTCAGAATTATTTGATGATTTATCACATGCAATAGCACATTTACAAATGACCTATAGTCAACATCTGCCCTGTCCTTAGTCCTCTGACATCAGCGATAGTATTAAATGAATGAAACCAAAGAATCAAGTTAAGGTCGACTCTAATTGCAGATCTTGGGGACAGCCCTAGTGAGAATTTTAATGTAGCTGTTGCTATTATGCACACAGTGTGATTCACAGTTCAAAGCAACACTACCCATTGTTGGTACAGCACTGTTAGTATGTGAGTTGTCCAATGCATATGCCTGCATAGTCTTCATATTAATACAAAATAAGGTTACTGCTACAGAGTTTTCTAACCCAGTTCAATTCAGTCAGTAAATCAACTACCTTTTACCAACTCTCTGACTTATCCAAAGCTTCACAAAATTCCCTTTATGTCTGCTTCCCCTTAATATACCAATGCAAGTTATCTCTTACAGTTCAGTAGATCTGGCAATTGCTTTTCCCAAATTATCATTTTCCCTCACAATATAATTGAATTTAAGTTTTGGGGACCTAGTTAGGCTCCACTACCAAGAGAACATGATTCAAGTGTTTGAAAAAGAAAATAAATCTTAGTGTTTTAAGCCCTTCCATTCTCAACAGGAAAATATCTTTCTTCTTGGTTACACAGAATAAATGCCACAGCTTTTGTCCTTTCTTTAATTTAGCTCTGATTTATTCTCTCCTTCAAGTCTTCTTTGATGTGCGAAGAGAAAGATGTGGCATGGATCTCAGAGTCCACTCCTCTCTAATCCTGAGACCCTGTGCATTTCATTTTTAAGAGGTCCATGCTTTATCCCCAGTCTCTTCAGAGTCTTAAAATTCTCCTTCTTTCTTAGCATCCTCTATCTTAAAATACAATTATGCCTCCCCAAATTGAAAACCAATCTTTACTTCCATGTTTTAATAAAATATTTCAAACATATCTAGAGTAAAATAAGAAGTCATCTACCACTTAAATGAACCCATGTTAGAGTTTGGTCTTATTTAATTTGAACTTAAAAAAAATAAAAATAAATAAAGCATATCAAGTGCATTTGCAGTATCCTTGTAGCTCTGGTTGGCCCCATTCCCACCTAACACCTCTGTCAACTCCTTCCCCCACTAAGTAACCATTCTGAATCCTTCTCATTTAGCATTTTATTCTTTTGCTACATATTTATGGGTCTATGTAGTTTTTAAAATAGTGTTCCTTTGAGTGTTTAAGTACATGATATCATACTATATGTTCCATTCTGAAATTTGTTCATTAAATATATTTTATACTGTATATATTTGAGATTTATCAATATTGATACATGACTTCAATTTATTCATTTTAACCTGATGAGTAATATTCATCATATAAATAAGACACAAGTCATTTATCTTTCCCTTATGATGGACATTTACATGGCTTCTAATTGTTCACTACCAAATATAATGTCAAAATGGACACTTTAGTTCATGTCTTTTTCTGGGCATGGGTAAAAGTTTCTTTAAAGTAATTAGCCAGATGTGCAATATCTGGGCCTCAGGCAGTGTGTGTTTTCACCAATTGCATCTCCAAAATAGTTGTTTCAATGTGTTCTTTCACTGTTAAGGTTTGAGGCTTCCCCACAGCCTTGCAGCAATCCGTGTTGTCAGATTTTACATTTTATACTGTCTGATGGGTTTAAATGTATCTTACCATTGCTTTCCAATTTGGTTTCCATCATTGTTTAGCTATAAAACTGCTCTTCCCATGGACATCTAATAATCACCTTCTTGCCAAATCTCAAAGACTTCACTTGTACTCATCATTCTGCTTGACCTCAATCGCATTTGGCATACTGGTAAACACCAAGTCCAAACTCTCTTCTCCCTTTGCTTACATTTAACAGCATTCTGGGGGGAGAGGAAGCAGATAGCAAGATGTTCCCGTAGAAGTTCATGTGTAAATCTGGTAGATAAATCAGGGAATGTGCTCTTCAAAGAAATATAATTTAATAATAGAACTTGGGAAATTTGAAAAAATACATAGCTTTCATAATATGAAACACTTAAATTGGTTTCCAAACAAAAATACTCCTAAGTTTGGGGGTTGTACAAGAAACAGTATGAGAACACATTCATAATAAGCACTACATTTAATGCAACATTTAATAATTATTTCTAAATTATGTTTAATATAATTTATGTGCGTGATGTATTTTATATTGATAAACCAAATGCTTATTGAAATGTAACGTTTTATGTTTTAAAAATTAACATAATATATTACTATAATATCAAAAAGGGGGTGGTGGGTGTCATGAAAGCTATTTATGATGATGCATCTTCCATTTCCTTTTCCATGAGCTATGGTTCATTCTAAGGAAGTTAGAACACAGATTTAAAAATAAGATCATTTGAAACTGGCCCCAGGAACCTTTAAATGGGTCTAAATGAATAGCTATACATGGAAAATTACCAAAAATACTACTTATTGGAGCCTATATATATATATATATATATATATATATATATATGTATATAAGCAGCCAGCCCCACCATCCATTGCCCACCCTTGACATCCCTAATGATATTAAACAAATATTCATTTAAGAAGTTTACTCAACAGATATTTCCTGAGCAATGACTCATCAGCTCTTCTAGGTGAAGGGATTGAGTGATGAATAAGAAAGCCTCTTCCTTCACACAACTTAGATTTTAGACCTCTATAAAAGTAATACCAGGCTCTGATCAGCATCTCCTGTTTTTCTAAGTTCTTTGAGTGATGGGGGGTAAGTGTTCTTGTTGTGAGTAGGGTAACTGTCAATGTTAGCAAAAATAAAACTCCAAAATATTATAAGACTGATACCAAGACTCACAAATGTAAAAAGATGATGTCCAAAATTCTCAGTATGGTCTAGATCTAAATATACAGAGTAATGGTACCAAATGACATTCTTGAATGGTACTTGAATTAAAAAAAATTAAGTAAAATTCCTTCTAGTCCTAAAAAAAAAAAAATCCAAACTATTATTTGGCACACACTTGAAGTTGGCAGTTACTAAAACCTATAACCAAGAATCCTCAAAGACTATGAAAATTTTATGTGAAATAACCCCTTCAACTGCAAAAAGAAAACCTTGACTTCTTTGGTGACTTGTATTAAACCTTGTATTCCAAATGTTTCCAAGATACTATGGTGTTTCTTTATGGTAGAAGTAAAGTTCTTGATTAAAGAACATTATGGTGTTTCTTTGTGTAATTTCTGTAGTCAATCTTCAGACAGATAACTCAGCAGAAAATACCATAACGCAAGTTTGATGAAAAAAAAATCAATCCTTACCTTTTATTTTCTTTGGTTCACTTGGGATGATTCTATCACTGGGAGAGTCTATTTAAGTATTCATTCTGAATGTTTAAAGATTCTGTGGAATAAAACTGTTCTTTTTTCAAACCTTGGCAACAATCACAAAGATGTATTATCTTCATGAAAGTTTTTCTAAACAAAGGAGCAGAATTAGGGAGGAGAAAGATTGTGGTATATGCTCTTCCTATTCTAGAAACATTGGGCTTGGTAATCTAGATTGCTAGCAAAAAAAAAAAAAAAAATTGAATAGGAAGAAAAATCATCAGTTTAGGTGTCTTGTGCCATTTGTCCACAAGCAATGAATTGCCAAATGCTGCCAAGTTCTTTTATAGAAGAACTCATCTCACTACTAAGATGATCAATATGAGAATAACATTACATGAAACACCAGTTTTTTTCCTTTGCTTTGTGAATATATGTTATGTGGATCAAAAAATACTTGTGTTCCATGTTGAGGTCCTTTGATTCTCAAAAGAAAATATTCTTGGCTAAATTTATGAGCTGAAAGACCAAGTGACCTATTTTTGGAACACCAGAGAAAAGACCAACTGTGTCAAACTTGAAAAAATTATAACTGTCAGTGGATCTTGGCTGTTTGGCAGATATACTTTAAGCATTGAGTATACTGAATGTGAAATTTCAAGAGAAAATTTCCAACCTTTCTCATTATAATAAATTTTACACATTTATAGCCCAAACCAGTTATGGATATAGTATATTAATTCTAAAAAATCTAAGTATTGTCTCAAGTTGGTGAAGATTTCAAGGACCATGTCTTGAAAATGATTTTAAGGATGAAAAAAAATGAGTCTCATCTACTCCTACAAAAAGAAAAATGTGGATGGTATTTTCTTGATGATGTGGCTAAAAACCCCTTTTGGAAACTCACAAATATTTTCTAGGATTGGACTATCCACAACTCACTTGATGGAGAAGTTTTAAAATATGCTTAATTCAGCTTCCAAAGTTAATTTTTATATAATCATAAATGGAGTAAAATATCACCCCAGAGGAAATAAACAGGTTTTGCTTGTCACGTATCGATATTCATCAACATACACATGTGACACCTGTTTTCTTCACCTTCAGCAAACAAGAAAAATAACCATACAACAGAAGGCACACTATTATGCCTATTTCCCACATAACTTACCAGAGAACATTTTATAGCACCCAAGCATATTCACTTCTCACATAATGCATTTTTGGTGGCCGGAGGGGGAGAACGCATGCGAGCAGGGGAGGAATAGAGGGAGAAAGAGAATCCCAAGCAGGCTCTATGCTGAGCCCCTATGCGGGGCTCAATCCCATGACCCTGGGATCATGACCTGAGCCAAAACTAAGAGTCAGATGCTCAACTGACTGAGCCACCCAGGTTCCCCTCACATAATCAACTTTTTAAAAAATGAATGTAGGATAAAGGGTAGTTTTTTTTTTTCTAAAATTACCACTGAAGTACTGTTTTTATCTAACAATTTTAAGTGTTTGTT
The DNA here is from genome assembly GCF_014898765.1 of Herpailurus yagouaroundi. Lineage (NCBI taxonomy): Eukaryota > Metazoa > Chordata > Mammalia > Carnivora > Felidae > Herpailurus > Herpailurus yagouaroundi. The sequence continues at coordinate 54,059,890 of NW_024412396.1, forward strand.
TATTTTGAGAAAGAGAGAGAGAGAGAGAGCTCAAGTGAGGGAGAATCAGAGAGAGAGGGAGAGAGAATCTCAAGAAGGATCTCACTGTCAGCACAGAGCCCAGTGCAGGGCTCAATCCTGTGACCATGAGATCATGACCTGAGCTGCAATCAAGCTTAACCAACTGAGCCACCCAGGTGCCTCCCAATTTTAAACTGTAAAAATTTTTTACATTGAAGCTACTGTCTTTCTGATCTACACAGTTTCTTTGGTGGATTCCTTGTCTTGTTACACTTCCTCACTAGAAGACCTTCCCAAGACTTGGGTTCTGATCATTTTCTTTCTTCTCTCGCTGTCCTCCCTCCTACCCTTCCTGCCTTTTTCTTTCTTTCTTCCTTCCTTCCTTCCTTCCTTCCTTCCTGACACGCATTCAACCTGATCATTTCTCACAATCTGAACTATGATCTCTGTGCAGAGGACTTCCAAATCTGTGTTCTTGACATTTAACCAAATCACCATCATCATAATATTTACTTCTTTCAAGTCATTCACCTAATATGCACAGGGCACTTACTCCATACAAATCCTGTCACAGGAACCTGGAGTACAACAGTATGATGGAACACAAAGCAGTCAATGTAGCTGACTTTGGAACTGCCTGCCAGTGATCTCCTTAGATGTGTGCTCAAATGTTGCATTCAACACACATTGCTTAAGATTCATCATTTTCCTTTCCACTAGCTATCTTTCTTGATTAATATTTTTTGTCAAGGCTACAATCATTTTCTTTTTAATCCAGATGTGTAATCGTGGGGTTAACTTGAATATTGGAAGGAAGGAGAAGAGAGGACATATTTTTGCTTCCACTCCACAACTATCTACTTTTATTTCACATCTGTTCTTTCCTATCATGTTCTAATGAACCCCTCAGAATTCAGGGTCTTTCTATTCCAATTCCTTCTCTAAAAAGGTGGCACATTATCTTTAGAATATAATCTGCATAATGTGACTTCTTCGTTCAAAACTACCTTTGGTTTACCACTATCTACATAATAATATCTAAACCTGTAATTCTAACATTCAAGACAATCCACAAAGTATAAGACACTTTCCAGCTTTATCTTCCATAACTCCCCAATATATATTTTCTGCTAGAGCCAGACCATTCTCCTCACTGTTCATAAACCATACTTTAGCATTTTCACCTCCATATTCAATAAATCCTGGAATGCTTCCCTCAACTCCCATACCCACTTTCTTCCCTAGTGGCTAGGTTTTACCCAATAGAAGATAGACCTGTAAGTACCATCTCATCCTGAAATATTTCCTTCTCTTCCAACCAACATTCAACTCTCTCAGAAAGCACCGACTATATTTGGTTTATCTTGTCACTCTTCATGTTTGGATGATTTAGCTTTAAAGAATAAATACATTTTATCTCTCATATCAAATTCAATTTCCTTAAGGTTTGGACCTTCATTTTTTACTTTTACAACTCTTAATGTTGTGACTCTATTTGTCTAAAGGTTTACATTATAGAATGACTTGGACTTTTACAGATTTGGATGTTCCACAGTCTAATCATGTCCCATAAAAGCATGCACATGTGAAATATCATGTAAGATATCAAGCTTTTTATGAAGAGCACAGTTGCATCCCCTTATAGCAATGTTTTAATGGGATCTCCTGCATGACAATGTTCCTTCTGTTTATATAAGGTCTCAAACCAAAGAATAACTCAGTGCCTCCATGTGTACCATTCACGATGATCCAATCAGCTGGTCTTTTGTGTCATTGTAGAAAATTAAACATCATTTCCCATCTTTTACTTGACAGCAGAACAAGTGGCAAGAATTGCATTTTGATTTTATGTTCTGTGAACGAAACTTGGGCATCTGATTCTATTAACTGAATTAGTATGTAGAAAACCTTGTGAAAGACTGGCTATCCAGACAAGTTTATAAACATCATTTGCTCTCTGCACAAAGGAGTAATGGTGAGAGATGACGGGGAAAATATCAGATGCATTTACTGTGACTAACAGCACTAACACGGCCCCGTTCTTGCTCCATTACTGTTTATTATCTGCTTTTCAACAGTGCTCTGCATTTTCTCCAAAGATTCTGATGTAGAGATGAGCAGAGTGTTCCTCAAGCGAGCACATGCTCAATGTGCTGCACATTGATAGCAAAGTGCTGACGGACATTATTCAAGAATTTCGAGATGTCAGGAACTGCACCCCTGTGGCTCATAATGGGAATCAAGCGCAGCTATTAGATTTATTTGCCAAGGCCACACCACTTTGGCTGACAGTGCCAGAAAAGACAGAGGCCCTCACCCAGTGCCTCCCAATTAATGTGTTTACAATTCCTGTCATTCTACTAAGCGGCTTGTGCCTGAAAGTCATAGATAATTCTGTGGTCAGAGTAGCCCCATCTCCCTCCTCACCTCTTTCCAAGGAAAATAAGTGTCCACTTGGCTAGTAATGCTTCTGAACAGACTCCAAAGGATTTGTGAAAAGATCATGGTGTTAAGATCAGTGTAATCTAAAAGAAGAGAAATCTAGGCTGGACCAGAGCAAAGGCAATTCCCTAGGATATGAGTTTTCAACAGTTTTACCTGAAGGAAGATTAGGAAGCTTTATTAGAAGTTATTTTTTTAACAGCTTTCTTGAAGTATAATTGATATAGCATAAATGTACCCCTTGTAAGTATATAATTTCATGCTTTTTAGAATATCCATAGACTTGTTCACCCATCACCACAATACAGTTTTAGAACATTTCCATTACTTCCAAAAGTCCCCTTGTGTCCCTTACTTGCAGTTGATCTTTATTCCATCCCAACCCCCAGCAACCACTGAACTACTTAGTGTCTCTATAAATTTGTCTTTTCTCAGTATTTTATATACATGAAATTATGTAATACATAGTCTTATGCATTGGTATTTTTTCACTAAGCCAGATGTTTTTGAGGTTCAATTACATTTTAGCTTATAATTACATTTAGAAGATCCAACAAGGCCATTTCACTTATTTCTAACATCTTGTGGACAATTTTCTATTGCTGAGTAGTATTCTATTGTATGTTTGTCCATTCACCCACTGATGGTCGTTTGGATTATTTCCAGTTTGGGACTATGATGAATACTGTTGCTACAAATATTCATGTACATGTCTTGTCTCTGTGTGGATGTAAGCTTTCACTAAAAATTAAAGTAATCCTGTCTTCCTCAAAACTAGTTCTTTATCCTCAATGCCTTAATTTCCTCAAAAACTCTATTGAAATGGTCAAACTCTACAGAAAATACTAACACCAGCAATATTTTAAAAAAATGAAAAGCTAGACATGATCCACTTAAATCTACTGAATTCTTTATCTGACCCTTTCTAAATTTTATTCTGTGTCCAAGTAAGTATATACAGAGAAATGACATAAGGTCAACTCAAAATGCTAGATAAGGTAGACTTTATCAGGGGTTATAAACTTTTTTCTTCCAGGTGTACAATAGTCTAAAGAACACAATAAAACTTATTGGCACCAACTTATTCTGTATCATAGATTTCTTGAGACAAAGAGAGTAATAATCTATTAAGACTTGGTAATCAGTTTAAATAATGTTTATTCTAAGATGTATTTAGCTATGTACTCTTTACCTCAAAACAGAAAAAAATTGCTACCAACTTATAAATATGCAGAGTATTTTCCTGGCAGAGAGACTATCTCTCTTACAGACTGAATTGTGTCCCTCTAAAATTCATATGTTGAGGTTCTAACCCCCAATGTGATGGTATTAGGAAGTGGAGCTTTGGGGAGGTAATTAGCTTTAGATGAAGTCATGAGAGTGGGGTTCTCCTGATGGGGTTAGTACCCTTATAAGACCAGAGAGCTTCCTCTTGCTCTGTCTGCCATATGAGGATACAGCAAGAGGCAGACATCTACAAACTTGGAAGAAGACCCTCACCAGAATCTGACCACATGATATCCTGATCTCAGACTTTTAGACGAGAACTGTAAGAAATAAGCCACCCAGTCTATGATATTTTGTTATTACAGTCTGAGCAGACTAAGACAATCCCTTGCTATCACCTTCATCCCACCCCAAGAAAACCTCTTCCTTTCTCAAAACAAAACAAAACAAAACAAAACAAAACAAAACAAAACAAATGATACCATGGAAACTAAAATGAATACCATTTTGTTATGTATTTCAAGGTTAACTTCTCATCTTAAAATTTTGTGAAATTTAGAAGATACAACAAGGCCATTTCACTTATTTCTGATATCTTGTGGATAATTTTTCAGAAACCATTCTTTCAAAATAAATATGTTATTGCAGAGTTTTTACACTAAAAAATGATTTTAATTTGCCTTAGGGCCAACATTTTTAATGAGGGCACACATCCCTGAAATTATAATGTAAATCACTACAAAATGTGCTTTTCTTTATAAAATGTGTCCAGAATAATTCTTTAGAAGCACAACCCTTGGTAAATTGATGTGTGCCCAAAATGTGCATAATTACTCCAGTGCGCGTAGTTTTAGCTGAGCTCTCTAATAAATGTCCCTTGTTTAGTTGGCAGAAGGTGTATGAGGGAAGAATGTACCATCACCAAATGCCTCTTGGGACACTCTGCCTCGTGAACCCAAACTATGCTTAGCATTAATAACACAGTAACCACAGCAATGACTTTGTGCATGATAAAATAGATATGTACAAAATTCTGTACAACCAAAAAAAGCAAATAGAATATTATCAACAGGATATGTCTCTGGGACAATCAATAAACAGGTAGAGTCTATGGGAATACCTTTACATCTTGTAAAGGCACATGGCCAGACAAAACTTCAGCCATAATCAGCACATTTACCTATCAAAAAACAAGTCATTATAATTACAAAACGCTACTGTCAGCACTCAGAAAACATTTATCTGAGTAACAGGAGTTTAAACAGAAGTTAAATCTTGCTTCCTTTACCATCTTCTCGGTTGTCAGAAAAAAATAAATGGCGTTCTCTTTATACTCTGCTTGTATAGGAGCAGCAGATGCTTAGGCCATACTAAAAGTGAGGTGGCCACAGGATATCAACTCTAGGTATCCTATAGTTGGAAATATCAGTATGGAGCTCAGAAGAGAAGTCTAGCTGGAGATTTTCAATGGTAGTTCATCAACATATGGATGCAAATTGAAGCCATGGCAATGCCTAAACCAGTAAAAGGACAATTTGCAGACTGAGTAGAGAGGAGAAAATCTTCCTAAGTGTCCACATACAAGGAACATGCAAAGGAGGAGGAGTCTGCAAATGCTGGCAGGCAGTCTCAGAAGCCAGAGGAAATGAGCGTATGGAGTGCATGGGTGAGGCCCGGTATACTAGCCATGAGAAATGCTACAGAAAAGTCATGGATGAAAAATCCTGAAAAGCATCCATTTGATTTCATAGTTACGAGGTTGTTCAAAACCTTAACCAGACCACAGCAGACTGGGAAGTAGAGAGAACAAAGAGAACAAAGATACAAAGTGGGGATTATTCTTTCAAGATGTTTGGCTGAAAAGAAGGAAAGAGATATGTCACCAGTGGGAGGAGCAGAGGATATGAAATTGAAGACACTTATTTGGTGAAGACACTTATTTGGGTAACCCAATAGACTAAAAGAGATTTGGGTACTAATGAGAAAGAAATAGATGGGGTGCCTTGGTGGCTCAGTCGGTTAAGCGTCCGAATTTGGCTCAGGTCATGATCTCGTGGTCCGTGAGTTCAAGCCACGCGTCGGGCTCTGTGCTGACAGCTCAGAGCCTGGAGCCTGCTTCTGATTCTGTGTCTCCCTCTCTCTCTGACCCTCCCCCCATTCATGTTCTCTCTCAGTCTCAAAAATAAATAAAAATTAAAAAAAAAAAGTAGAGAGGGAAATATGGAAGACACAAAAAGAGGGATTTTGATTAATTTTAGATACTCAGCCAATAACAAATTTAAGAATGAGTGATTCACTTCAAATCTCTCTGTTTCAGATACAAGGATCCAGGAGTTTACAGAGATTAGCTTACTTGACTAGTTGTGCTACCAGTAAGTGGCAGAAACAAGGTTCCATCACAAGTATAGCATTTTACAACCCAGGGCTCTCTCCACCGTACCACAGAGCAGGCTTTTCAATCCTAAGGATCTGCCAGGGTGTGCTTCATGTGGTGAGGTGGTAAATTCAGTAATGTCATTAAGATCTGAGGAGGACACATTCTAGAAAGCCAAAATTCCTAGCTCCTGTTACAACCAGGAGATCTAACGGCTTCCCTATACTGAAACAGGTTTCTCCCGATTTTCAAGATCCCCTTACCCCAGTTCATTGTGTGTGTTTCTGCTTTCCTCTCAATTTGCCTGACTTGGACCCATGGCTCTGCCTTGACATCTGTCTTTGTCAAACTCCCATGGTAGGGTTGCAAGATAAAATTCAGGATGCCCAGTTAAATGTGAATTTCCTATATTAAACCTACTAGAATTAAAAACAATAATAAATGTGAATTTCTAATAAAAAATATTTTCATTTAGTGTAGATATGTCCCATTCAATATTTGTAACATACTTATGCTAAAAAGTCATTCATGTTTATCTGATGTTCAGTTTTAACTGGGCATCCTATATTTTTGTTTATTTGTTTTTTGCTAAATCTGAACCCTACCCCAGGGGCCAGAGAGCCTGATTGACTCTCTTCCCCAACACTCATACCTTGCATTGTGTAGCAGACAGATCATAACTCTGTTCTCCAGTCACCACCACTTGAGGTTCACATTGAGAAATATTTATATGCTCTGCTGGTATAAGAGTTGCCCAAATATCTGAAAAACCCTAAATCATATATTTGTCTTAACAGTGAAGTCTATGATTTTTTTTTCTTGATTTGCTTCCTTAATCATGTGTAGTTCGAATAAGGATCAAAAGGTCTTAGTATTCTAACTAAGACAGACACTAATTCATGGCATATAAAGTCAACAGAAATGGGACAGAAGAAAGGAAACTGCCAAGGGACACTTGGGTGGCTCAACTGGTTAAGCATCCGACTGTGGATTTCTATTCACGTCATGATCTCATGGTTCATGTGACTGAGCCCCAGATCAGGCTCTGCGTTGACAGTGTAGAGCCTGCTTGGGATCTTCTCTCCCCCTCTCTCTCTACCCCTCCCCAGTTTGCACACTCATGCTGTCCCTCTCAGAATAAATAAAATTAAAAAAAAAAAAAAAAAAAGGAAACTGCCTCCTTTTTTTTTGTTTGTTTTTCCTCTAATAATCCACAAAGCAGATAAGGAGCAATAATCGCATTTAATCCCTGCTGGTTGGTTGATACATAAGGGGCAATTTCGGTAAGAAAGTCAGAGCTGTATCCTCTTCATCTTATCTCAGAGGACTGCCTGGAGGTCAGCAACTCCTGGCACTCACACAGGCTGACCCAACATGATGGCTTAAATAATAAATGCAATGAAATAAAGGCTCAGTTCATTTATGCAATCCTGTCCTGATCTGTTAACCTAAGTATATACTTAGTGCATATGAGAAAGAATGGTAGAAGTTCATGGTGTGTAGTCTGTAAAAAAACCCAAAAACACATTTGGCCCCAAGCATTTTTCCCCTTCATTTAAAAGTTAAATCATGTATTTCAAAGGTAAATGTAAGCCATGTGTCTCACTCCTTCCCTTTAACAGCAAACTGCACTGAAGGAGCTCACTGTCATATCAAGGACTTCCAAAATGTCATTTTTATTCCAAATGAGAAAGTCGCATTTTTCCTAAACACACAACATTCAATCTCAAAAATAGATATTGTGCTAACTCATGTCTCATGAAATACAATAATATTTTCAGTTGATCAACCTATATCATTTCTGAAAAAACTTGTCATTTGATCAATTCATCAACAGCTTAATATTTATTAAGAACCTGTTATGTGCCAGGTACCAGACTATATACTTTACAAATGTTAGTTCTAACCTTGATTACCCTGGAAGGGATGCATTATTAATTTACTTAATGGATAAAAATATTAAAGCTTCAAGAGGTTACATAACATGTGAAGCAAATATAAGGCTCATACAACTTCTGCCTAACACATAAGCCCACAGTCTCCACTTTTCCAGAAGGTAACAGGTTCCCTTACAGATAAGAAAAGCTAAATCATCCCTATTTTCTATGAGTTGATAGTCTTAATACATGTAGACAGACAAGAAAGCATATTGACATGGAGTTGACTAACCCATATTTAACTCAGTGGAGAATAATGCACTAAAATGGTACATGCATGTATCTAAAAAAATCCATCTTTACAAGAAATTAAATTGTAAAATTCACAAAAAATAAAATACTCAGACTGTCCTTGGTAAGGTGATGTATAATATATTCAATCTCTAGTACTCACAACTTTTTTGAAAGGTTGTTAATTATATGGAGATCATATTTTTTGGTATTATGAGGGTATAAGAAAAGAGAAAGAACATTTTCAAAGTGTATGCATCAGAGAGCCACCAGGCAATAGTGAATAAAAATTCATATTCTGGATTCTGACACTTTTGAGTTTCAAACCAAGTTCTGCTGCTAACTTACCAATTACTCAATTATGGGCTCTTTGCTTAACTACTCTGTACCTCATTGTCCTCAACTATGAAATGGACATAATAATACCTATCTTACAACTATATTATAACAATTAAATGAGTTTATATTTAGAAAATAGTTGCCCTAGTTCCTGGGACAAAATAAGCATCCTGGGAATAGTGGTTGTGGTTGTAGCTAAACCATCAAGTAGAAAAGTTTGGCAGTCATAATAAAGTCATGGAGGCCAGTGAGGCATTTTCAAACAATTATAGCCCTTGAATAGGAAAAGGAGAAATGTAGCTAAGTGCTGGACAGCACTGGAAAGAAGAGGGGGGAAAGGTGACCATCAGAACCAGCACATAAAAAACACAAAAGGGCTCAGTAACAAGCATGGCATGTATAACTAAGAAAGGCTACTTACATTTATAGCCATAAATGATCTTGAATGTTTCCTACAGGAAAAGGTGGTATGAAATGTCTCCTTAAGACATTAAGGAGATTATTTTCATTGGATCAGGAGAAATAAAAAATTAGGAGATTCAGAATTTCTATGGTTTAGCCATAGAAGTAAGCATTAGCCCATGTGCCTCTGGTCTAAAAGTAACTCTATTATTACTAGTGAGAATCATACATTGGAACTTTTAAAAAGTGGAAGAGATGATTAATTGTCATTATTTTGTGTTTGTTTAGTAACGATGAAAATATGCCTTTGAGAAAAAAACTGAATATATCTACTTGGTTATTTTGGTGTTTTCTTAGAGTAAAGGCCAGCAAACTACAGCCTGTGACCAAATATGGCCCATTGTCTGTTTTTATAAATAGAATTTTATGAGACCACAGCCTCATTTGCTCTTTTACATACTGCTTATAGCTGCTTCTGTGCCACAATGGCAGAGCTGAATAGTTGCAAAAGACTCTATGACCTGTGAAACCTAAAATATTTACTATATGGCCCTTTACAGTCACAGTGCGCTAACCTCTTTGTTAGAGGGAAGAGGCAAGTATTTTGTCTTAGTCATCTTGGGCTGCCATAATAAAATACCCCACACTGGATAGCTAAAACAATAGACATTTATCTTCTCACAGTTCTGAGGGTTGTAAGTCAGGGTGCCAACAAAGCTGTGTTTTGGTGAGAGCTTCCTTCTTGGCTTATAAGTGGCCACCATCTCATTGTGTGCTAACATGACTAGGGGGGTTGGAGGTGAGCATGAAGAAAGAACAGAAATTCTTTGATAACTCTTCTTTTAAGGACACTAATCCTAACCTATCAGGGCCCCACCTTATCACCTTATTTAACTTTCATTACCTCCTTTCAACCCTATCTTCAAACACAGCCACCATGGGTGTTATGGTTTCAACATATGAATTTTTGTGAGACACAATTCAACCTATAGCATTCTTCAAACCTAAAAAATATGATTTGGTCTTAAATATCCATGATCATTCTTTCTAAATGTACCTTCCAATGTGCCTTTCTAAACACATCTAGAAAACAGGTTGAAAACAAAATACAATAGGGGCGCCTGGGTGACTCAGTTGGTTAAGCATTTGACTCTTGATTTTGGCTCAGGTCATGATCTCACAGTTCATGAGATTGAGCCCTTTGTTGGGCTCCATGCAGAGTGTGGAGACTGCTTGAGATTCTCTATCTCCCTCCCTCTCCCCCTCTCTTGCATGCGTGTGCACACACACACCTTTTCTCTTTCTCAAAATAAATAAACATTAAAAAAAAAGAAAGAAAAGAAAGCAAAGTACAGTAGAAACCTCTCCTGCTGACTAAGAATAAAGAGACTATCCATAAACTTATTCCCAGTGTTACCCTTAGCAAAGCATTTGAGCTTAGAGAAAAATAGAGATGAAATGACTTCTGGAGGGCAGAACAAATTCCTCCACTGAGAAACTGAAAGGCACCTATTAATTCATTCACCAAATGGTAGTTTCCATCATGTGGATGCCCTTTTATCTTACTGAGGAAAAGAGCAGTGAAAGTACTTGAGGATAATCTGTGACCAAGTGGGGTTAAAAAATTCAAATAAGCATTGATGGGTCAAAGTCAGGTTGTAGGCTTCATCATTCTTGCACTGTTTGCAAAGAGGATATAACTATTTCTCTAACAACCACAGAGTATTTTAAGAGACACTACCTCATTCATCTCCTGAGTGCCCTTTGAAGTAAATGTCCCATATTTTATTTCTATTTTATAAATGGAAAAACTAGGGCAGTGAGCAGTTATGTGCCTCTCCCCACAGTGAATCCATCACTAGAAGAACTAAAGATAGAAGAATTTTAAATCTTTTTTCTATGCATTCAACCACAGTTTCGTGTCTTGAAGACCTCTCCATAAATAAAGCCTTCTGTGCTTATTAGATAAGGTATCACTCGTCAAGATCACGTGTGTATTTCCTGCTATGCCAATATGGTGGAAGACTCTCTCACTTTGGCACTTTTAAGGACTCCCTTATCAATTATAAGTAGAAAAACATGAACAATAGGAAAGAAATGTTAAAACAAAATAGGTTATGGCCGAAGCACCAAAAGTTGTACTAGATGAAGATCCCTAGACCACACTGCCTCATGACCTAGAAATAGGCTGTAGCACCATCTAGTGGGAGACCAAAGTAACTCATGGATTATTAAGAGTGTTGTTTGCCATTCTGGGGGCTCCTTTTATCAAGAGGTTTGGATTATTTCCAGATTAAAGCTTCCTTGGGCTTACTCCTAAATAAGCAAGTATATCTTTTATTGAAATCATTGTAGAAGTACACCAAGGGTTGGGCTTGGGTTATATGTTGTAGTTTACCTCCAATGGCACAAAGTAAAAATGGCAAGGGCTGGGAGTAGAAGAGATAGTGGTTTAAATACATTCCACCACCAGCTTTTCGACTTTCCATAAATTACCCAGGCTCTCCCAGGGCCCATTTCTTCACCAGTACCGTGAGGTTAATGTTCATCTGAAGGGTAGTTCTGATGCTTAAGGGAGATCTTAGTTTATTCCTATTTGTTTATACAGTGACTGTCAAGAAATATTAGTTTTCTCTTTCCCCAAAAATATTTCTGTGATATTTCCATAGAGCACAACATTGGCTTTTTAAGGATACTCTAACAAAGTATCAAAGACCGGCTTAAACAGAATTTGTCTTCTCATACTTCTGAAGGCTGGGAAATTTGAAATTAAGGTGTAGCAGGGTTGGTTCCTTCTGAGGACATAAGCAAAAGATCTGTCTCAGGCCTCCCTCTGCTTAACCTTGTGTATTTCCTATCTTTCCTCTGTACATGACTGTGTCCAAATTTCCTCTTCTTAGAAGGACAGCAGTCATATTGGATTAGGGACCATCCTAATGACCTCATTTTAATTCAACTAATTCTTTAAAGATCCTATCTCCCAACACAGTTGCATTCAGAAGCAGTAGGGGCTAGGACATCAATGTATCAGTTTGTGAAGGGAGCACAATTTAGCCCATAGCAAGTAAATAGTAGAGGCAGGACAAATCCCCAGCCCTAGACTAGTGTGACTTAGCCATGCTGCCTCCAGAGACAGGTAAGTAGGAAAATAAAGTTTTGCAGATCAAATGAAACATACCATTTACTTTTGTTTAAGGCAAGCTGTAAGATCTTTTTCCTCCAGGATCATAGGTTTCTGAGATAAAAAGGACTCTACAAGTACAACAATGTATTGTTAATTATAACAGCCCCCTAGGGTGCCCTGGGCAAATAAGAAGGGGAAATCAAAACATTTGTTCTGTCCCCTAAATGGACTGAATCAGTGATTCCTGAGTTATTATGTTACCCACCAGTGCTAAACCAACTTTAGGAAACTTCATTTCACTATTTAGCTGACTCAGGAAGGGCTTATTGTAACTTCTAGCTAATCTATAGTACAATTCAAAATCTTCAGCTGCTAAAAAAAACTGCACTCTCCAGTTTCTATTCTTAAAAAAAAATGTGTCTGCCAGCATTTTCAAAATGTATTTTGTGAGGTGCACATATGTTAATATAAGTATAGCAAAGATTGTCCACCTCGTTGCTCTCCTATTAAGCAGATTTCCTTTTACAATCTCCCACATAGCCAGCCTCTGCACTTCAGGTTTAGAGAGAACAGAATTGCAATGCTTTCCCTGCCCGCTGTACCATGACTTTTACACCGTTTTTCCCTTCCAATCTCTCCACCACAGCTATTTGCGTGTCTGGTATCCAGTTTTTCTCTGCCTGGGACAAAATAAGAAGTCATAATAATAAAACACAAACAGGAGCTTCAGAATCCCAAACAACTGCACTCTCTAGTTATCATTATCATTATTATACCATTTATATTTTAAGTGGCTATTTGAGTCTACCTCATAAAAAGAGAGAAAGCACTGGGCAAAGAGAGCAATATCAAGCAGTACTCAGTTTTGAGAATACAAATGAAATTGGGTCTAAGAGGTCAGCTATGAATTTTTCTTCTAGAATTGCATATCCTACTCAATTTCGAAGGTGGCTTTTTATATATTTACCTCATGGTCTCATCATCAATGTTATTTTTTAAGCTTATTTATTCTGAGAGAGAGAGAGAGAGAGAGAGAGAGAGAGCAAGAGCGACTGAGCGAGCATAATCAGGGGAGGGGCAGAGATAGAGAGAGAGAGACAAGCCCAAGCAGACTCCATGCTGTCAGAGCAGAGCCTGACATGGGGCTTGAACCCACAAACCACGAGATGATGACCTGAGCTGAAATCAAGGGTCAGAGGCTTAACCAACTGAGTCACCCCGGTGCCCCTCATCATCAAATTTAAATGCCTGAGTAGGTCACCATGCCTATTAATGCATGGTGTTTCATGTGGGTGAGCCAGTGGATGCCATGATTTATCTCCAGCTTCAACACATCATTCAATCCTCAGCTATCATCTAACCTACTACCTGCATTCTTAGCTCTTTCTCTTTTCCATTTGCTCCCTTCCTTTCCCTTAAGCTGACATACGAACATTACTGTTTCTACACCCAGCACCTATATCTTGGTTTCTACTACCATTCTCCAATGAACTGGGACTGGTTCAAGGGGATATACAAGATGGGCCCAGAGCATCTGGTAGTGCCAGAAAGTAAGAAGGTGCTCAATGAAAAAAATATATTTTTTTTAATTTTTAAAAAGGATGGAGCACGTCAAAGAAAAAAAAAAAAAAACACCTACCTGAAAGAGTTCCAATGGCCAAAGCTGGGACAATATGAACAAAATAAATAACATGGAGCTGAATTATAACACAATATAAAATAAATATATGTTAGTCCATACTGATATAAATGATTGAATAAATACATGGAAGAGAAGAGACAAATCTTTCATACAGAAAAGTTACAAGTAATTTATGTAGACACTCCCCCATGCTATGGACTGAATGTTTGTGACCCCTCCAAAAATCATATGTTGAAATCTTAGCTCCCAGTGTGATGGTATTAGGAGATGGGGTCAAGTCATTAGGGGGTGATCAAGTAGAGCCTTCATGAATGGGAGAGTGTCCTTATATAAGAGATTGAGAGAACTCTCTTTTCTCCACCTTCTGAGGATACAATATGAAAGCAGCTGTGTATGAAATAGGAAGGGAAGTCTCACTAGACACCTAATCTGCCAGCATCTTGATCTTGGACTTCCAAGCCTTGAGAACTGTGAGAAATAAATTTCTGTTGTTTATAAGCCACCTGGTCTATGGTATTTTGTTATAGCTGCCTGAACAGACTAAAACACCTTTCCAGAAGATAGGGCTTAATCTCCCCACAACCTGTTCTTCATGTAAGCTGGATTTATGACTCACTTCCAAAGAACACAGTATGGAAAGGAAAAGTCATAAACTCATAGTGGAGAAACCTGGTAAACACTAATTTAAGGAGGTAATTAAGCTTAGTATCTCTAGTGCTAAGTCATGTTAATACCATGTACTCCCTCATATGATGTAATGAGGGGCATATTTGCAACATTTGTCCCCAGAACCCATGGGATCCAATATAATCATGAGAAAAACATCAGACAAACCAAAACTGAGGAACATTTTATAAAATACCTCAACAATTCCCCTCAACACTGTCAAGGTCAAAAAATAAAACAAGACAAAGAATGAGATAGTCATAGATCAGAGGAGGCTAAAAAGATGTGACAACTAAATACAAATTGGTGTTCTGGATGGGATTCTGGCACAGAAAAAGGACATTAGTGGAAAAACTGGTAAAATCTGAATAAAGCTGGAGTTTATATAATGGTAATGTAGCAATGTAACTGTCTTTGTTTTTGGTCTTGGTCCTACACTTGTATAAGATGTTGACCTTAGGGGAAACCGGGTGGAGGACATAATAGGATTTCTCTATCATCTTTGCAACTTTTCTGTAAATCTAAAATCACTCTAAACTGAAAAGATTGTTTAAAAAATTAAAATGCAGGGCACCTGAGTGGCTCAGTCAAGTATCTGACTCTTGATTGTGGCTCAGGTCATGATCTCATGGTTTGTGAGTTCAAGTCCCTCATGGGGCTCCATGCTGACAGTGCAGAGCCTGCTTGAGATTCCCTGCCACCCCCCCGCCCCTCCCCCATTCACATGCATGCTCTTTCCCTCTCCAAATAACTAAAAAAATAAATAAAAATTAAAATGCAAAAATAATTCTTGCTCTTTCACATGTTGTTCATGTACAACTTTAGTTTGCCACTGCAGAATCTTCCTTTAGGAAAGGGCAGTAAAAAGATAAAGAAGATTACTCAAATGAAGATAGCAATAACCCTGGGGGATAGAAGCATGCTCACCTCCACCTATTTGAAACATGATTCACAGACCATAAAGTTGACTCTTTTAACGTGTATTGTACATTGGTTTTTAGTATATTCACAAAGTTGTGCAACTATCACTACCATCCAATTCCAGAACATTCTTTTATTACCTCAAAAAGAAACCCCATTCTCTTTTGGGAAACCAGTCATTCCCATTCCTCCCTCCCCATAGCCTCTGGCAACCACTAATCTATTTTCTGTATATATGGATTTGCCTTTTTCTGGGCATTTCATAGGACTGAAATTCTACAATATTTGGCCTTTTATGTCCATCGTCTCTCACTTAGCATCATGTTTTTAAGATTCATCCATGTTGTAGTATAGTATGTATCAGCACTTCATTCCTTTGTATGGCTTTATAATATTTCATTGTACTGATAGGTCACATTTTGTTTATTCACTCATCAGCTGATGAGCATTTTGCTTTTCATGTTGTTTAGAATGAATAGTCCTTCTATGAATATTCTTGTACAAGTTTTGTGTGTGTGTGTGTGTGTGTGTGTGTGTGTGTGTGTGTGTGTGAACATATGCTTTACTTTCTCTAAGGTATACACCAAGGAGTGGAAATGCTGTTTGATATGATAACTCTATATTTAACCTTATGAGGAAATGCCACTGTTTTTCAAAATGGCTTGGCTGTGCCTTTCATTCACATCAGCCATGCATGCGAATTCCATTTTTTTTTTTTTTTACAATTCTAACCAATACTTGTTATTGTCTTTTTTATTATAACCACTGTTATTGTCTTTTTTATTATAACCACCCTAATGATGGCTTTGATTTGATTTGATTTCACAATGTGGCTTTGATTTGCATCTCTGGATGGCTAATAATGTTGAACATCTTTTTTTGTGTTTATTGGACATTCTTAGATCTTCTTTGGAGAAATGTCTTTTCAAATCCTTTCCCCATTTAAATCAAGTTATTTTTCTTTTTATTGCTGAGTTATAATAACTGTTTATTGCCTAGGATAATAGACCCTTATCAGATATATGATTTGCAAATACTTTCTCCCATTCTGTGGGCCAACTTTTCACTTACTTGATAGTGTCCTTTGATGTACAAAAGTTAATTTTGATGAAGTTTATTCCATTTATTTATTCTTTGATTGTTGGCACTTTTGGTGTCATCTCTAAGAAATTACTGCCTACCCCAATAGGCAAACATCTATATTTTCTAAGACTTCCATGGTTCAAGCACTAACATTTAGATCTCTGATCCATTTTGAATTTATTTTTCTATATGATAGTAAGTAGGGGTCCTCTACAACATATTTTTCTTTATGTATTATTATGAATAATTATTGGTCTTAGAATCAAAATTCCAAACCTGAAATATCAGTTCTACCAGCTACTAGTGTGAGGCATTTTCCTTTTCTGGGATCCAGTTCTCACCAGTATTGGAGGGAATTAAATATCTTCCCTGGAACTTGCTTCAATTTTCAAGATACATTTAAGGAATTCATCCTTATTTTGTGCAATTAAATGCTGAAATATTTATGGATGAAAATATAAGATGGATTTGCTAAAAAAATGAGAAAGATATCCAGACACAAAGAAAAAAGAAAAGAGGAGATGAGCAGTGATATAGTCAAAGTAGGATTGACCATGAATTGCTAATTGCAGAATACACCTGGATTTGTTATAACTACTTTAAAAATATATATATATGTACATATGTATGCATATATATTATGTATTAATTAAAGAAATAACATAATCAGGATTGCCAATATTTTAGGTAGCCATGTAAAAACATTTTTAAAAACTATAATAATTATAAAATGATCTATTATTATAACTATAATGAAAGATCGCTATAAAAATAATAGGAACAATACCACCTTTATATAAAGGGGATTTCTTAATTTGGGGGAAAAATAGCTTCATAAAATCTCATTGACTTGTCCTTACATTTTTCATCTGGCCATGGATTTGGAATGGTCCCTGGTCTGATTCTTAGGAAACACTGAATCTGATTACAATTCTGAGGAATTATCCATAAAAGCTCAGGTTTATGGTTCAGTCTACTTGTTTGACAAACACAAAGAATAACATGGTGGTAAGAACTAAATAGTCTCAGGTAGAATCCTGTTGAGACCAAGCTTCTAATGAATGAGAGAGTATTGCACTATAGGACACTAAGGGAAGCTCCAGCTTTATTCTCAATAAATTTTTCATGAAACACTCATGACTACAGACTAAATCAAAATAACTGTGAGACAAGAGGAAAGTGAGAAGGAAAACTGTTATAACCTTTTTTGAGGTTTCTTATTTATTTTTATTATTGAAATTATTCATGGGTTCAAATGCATTGTATAGTAAGTTTTAAGTCTATGTCTTTAATTGAAAATTAATAGAATTCTAGTAACATACAAAGTATAAAGTCTAGCAAGAGACATCATTCATTTATAAGATTCAATGTACTAGAACTCTTTTCATTAGAAACCATACAATTGATTTCATAAATATTTTCAGGAAAACAATTATAATTTCCAAATCAAAGATAGAAAAAAGAAATTGAACTTTTCTTTGGTTTCTAAATGATCTCTAGACAAATAGCAAATTGGTGTCTCCACTGACTCAATACATTTTGGACCGTTTATCCAAGCAAGGTAATGGTAAGATCTATAAATTCTGTAAAAATAACATTTTATGTACATATATATGTATATATATAATGTGTATATATATATATATATTATGTGTATATATATACGTGTGTGTATAAATATATATATATATATATATATATAAAGTATCACTTGTATTCAAGAATGGAATAGGCATTAAACCATTACAACTTTGAACTTGTCTTAAGTTTATTTATATGTTTAACATTAGTATTAGTTATATATTTTTGGATGGTACTCTGAACTTTCAAATTATCCCCTTTATCACCTTTTTTGGATATCAGGTTGTATAAATCTTTACAAAGGGATTTTGAATTTACAAAGTGCTTATTTTTGAAAAAGTGATTCCTCAGCATAATCCTGCAAAATGGATTTATTGTAACACAAGTATTTTATAGCTGAGAATTCTGGATTATTGAAAGTTTTAATGAGCTGCTTTCCTCAACTTCCTCTGTTTTCCTATCCCCATGCACCACTTCCAGACTATTCTCCTTTACTAGGGTTTGGATCACTTTCCTTCTTTCTTAAGTTTATTTATTTATTTTGGGGGGGGTGATGGGGGAGAGAGAGAGAACTTGCATGTGCACAGGGAGATGCATGTGTGTTTGCATGCAAGTGGGGGAGGGAGCAGGAGGGGGGAGACAGAGAGAGAGAGAGAGAGAGAGAGAGAGAGAGAGAAGAGAGAGCCCCAAGCAGGTTCCATGCCATCAGTATATAGCCGACTTGGAGTTCGATCTCCCAAACCATGAAATCATGACTGGAGCCAAGATCAAATTGGACATTTAACCAACTGATTCACCCAGGCACCCCTGGATCACTTTCAATTAATCATTTAGCAAATTTTTATTGGGTACCTACCAAGCACTAGACATCGTTTGTGTTATATGGATATAGCAGTGAACAGCAACAACAAAACAAAAAATTTAAAAGGTACCTGCACACATGGAACTTCCCGAATCTTTAGGGAAATATAAGGAATCTTACTTCAACAACTCATTTAACTCAGCACTAATTTAGCCTTCCAGTTAGCTCTATTGTGACCTTATATCCAATATTTGGTTCACAAGCTTTTATCTTATACACTAATAGAGGCTCATATTTTACATCCTGCCAGACTAGTTTGTCTTTGTGACTTGATATTCCAAAAACATGATGGAGGGGATAATATGAAAGTTCAAAGAATCACTCACAAAATATGTATGTGATATTAAATCTTAATAGTATAAAGAAATTTAGAATAAGTTCAAAGTCATATTGATTTAATGCCCATTCCATTCTTGAGTGCAAAGTGGTATATATATAACAGAAAATGTTTAACCTCACTTTTGTAGAATTTATGAATCTTACCATTACCTTGCTTGGAAAAAGAGTCTAAAATTTATTGAGTCAGTGGAGACACTAATCTGCTATTTGTCTAGAGATCATTAGGAGGCCAAAGAAAGAAAGATATGATTCTCAGATCCTGCAGGCAATGCTTTTAAATATGGCATCCTTGGGGCGCCTGGGTGGCGCAGTCGGTTAAGCGTCCGACTTCAGCCAGGTCACGATCTCGCGATCCGTGAGTTCGAGCCCCGCGTCGGGCTCTGGGCTGATGGCTCAGAGCCTGGAGCCTGTTTCCGATTCTGTGTCTCCCTCTCTCTCTGCCCCTCCCCCGTTCATGCTGTGTCTCTCTCTGTCCCAAAAATAAATAAACGTTGAAAAAAAAATAAATAAATAAATAAATAAATAAATAAATAAATAAATAAATAAATATGGCATCCTTCCTTAATTTTTCTAGCTCATTCAAGGCTGGAGTCATGCTAACTAAATCCTTATTATTCAGCTGGTGCCCCATACCTGTTGCCAAGATCACACCTCACTGGACCACTTTGACACTGACCAGCATCTGAATTATTTAGTTCTATAAATAGCATGTTCCCTGCTTGTCTGGACATCTTTTCCAACTGTTTAGAATAGTTTTTAAAATACTACCTCCCTAATTCTCCATCCATCGACCTGAGTGGGCAGGTCAAGAGGTTGGGACTTTAGAGTTGAGTCCATTTACCTGGTGCTTAACCGTCCTGGTCTGGCTGTCAGGCTGTCTCCTGAGCCCAAAACTTCCTTCTCAAATACGATCTATAGCTACATTCACAGGCAGAAAATCTGATGGGATTACCATTCCAAACTCAAGAATTCCCTAGATAATCTCAGTTACTGATCCTTTTCCAAAGTTTATAACATTTTGCCCTGTAAATTCAGCATTATCTAAGTAGATGGTTATTAGAACTTTCTACTGTCATGACACAGAACTAATGGCAATATTTGAATTACTCCATTGGATTAAATTTGAATATCCAAACATGGAAAAATAGCATTTTATTCAATAAACTTCATAGTACTCAAAGAGAAGTTGTTCCTAAATTCAGTTTTCTAACAAATGTCAGAGTAATAATTCAATAGCAGTAGCCTCATCAATCAAAATCAGGGTTCTTTGAGGTCAAGACTGAGGTATTTTGGCAGCAAATGATATGCACATGGGTCCACAGATCATAACTTCCTGATCATGCTAGAGTCACTCTAGATAGATTATTAAAAGAATGGGGAAGGGGATGGGAATGGGGACAGGTGTCTAATTATGGCTCTAATTATGGCTCTAATGACCTAATCAGCTTTGTCTTATCACCAGTGTGTCTTTTTAGTAAAAAGGAATGATTTAGTCATCTTCTGAAAGATGGTAAGATGGGAAACTTCTCCGGCATCCAAATGTTTATCAGATAACAAAAGCATTTGTTTTTCAGTTACTTTCCCATATGCACGCTCCCCTCCCCCTTCATAGATTTGCTTAAGCAGCAACAGGAAGTGTTCCTTAAGTCATACCAAGGTAACAAATAAAGCATTGACACAGAGAAAGCAGACTGAAACCACAAAGTTAATTGAGACAGTGTTTGTCAAAATGTGACCACTTCAGAATCATGTTTATGAAATGGTTTTCAAGTACCATCTGAAATCAACGGAGTCAATCAGAATTTCTGAGGAGGGATTCATGATAGCTATATTTTTAGAAAATGGGCTTCAGGAAGTTAATCTTGCTGAGTCTAATGATACTAAAGTCTGAAAAGTATTAAGAGTAAACACAAAGGGAGAAGGAAGCCCCTTTGGTGGAGCTGGTATTGAGAGTATTTAACTGGCCTTGGCAGGGAGAAGGGATTCAGGAAGAATTTGATGTTTGAACTGAGTAGAAACAATAATAGCGGATATCATTTTTAGTCAGGAAAAGGGGTCTTTCCTCACACATGCTTCAGAGCCTGAAAAGGCAATGTGTAAGTTATTAGAGATATCACCCTTGACTTTGTGCAAGTCTCCTTAAGGTCAAAGTAGTCAAAGGACACATGGGCTAGGAGAGGGCATTATGAGGTAGAAGGGAAGAAGGGGAAAAGGTTAGGCTGATAGAAAATAAGATCCATTGCCTTTGTGGCCCATAAAGTGAATATCTAAGGAGTAGATGTGTACTGGGTTTATGTGACACTAATGCAAAAAGCCACAGAGAAAGAGTTCTGCAATAAATAGCAAGCATCAAAACAAAACAAAACAAAAACAAAGAAAAAAAGCAACTCTGCTCTTGCCAAGGCAAAAACCAGGTAAAATAATTTTGTTCAGAATAGTCATATGGACTAAAATTAAAAATCTTCTCTTTGTTTTAAAAGCAGAAACTATAGCAGAGAAGCACATGTTTCTATATAACAATGTTATTGCCTATCATACAGACAAGGTGAATGTATATGAGGAGTTTAATTTTTCAGTGTGTATTAATAATTAACCTGCTCATTAAGTTTATTAGACAGGATTAGTCCCTAATTGGAGAAGAGCAACCGCGAGGCAAATTATTAAAATAATTGATGGAACTTTCTTTCTTGACTTTAAAAGATAAAGTTTGGCAGCTCCAAATATTTATATGCCCAATATGAGAAAAGAATGGAGAGATTTTGGTCGTAAAGAACTGTAAAGTGTGCCAGCTGTGATGCATTCAGGTCCAAAGTGGACTCTTTGAGTACTGAAGTATGATTTAATACAGATACTGTGGAAAGAGAATTTTAAGCCTAGATATCTAGTGTTTCTCTGGTAGGAGGGGATGTTGACAATGAAGGAGCTATGCATGTGTGACAGTGGGAATATATGGGAAATCTTTGTACTTTCCTCCCAGTTTTTCTGTGAGCCTAAAACTGCTCTAAAAAACAAACAAACAAACAAACAAACTAATAAAGCCTTTAAAAAATAGGTATGTTTCTGTGTATTGACATAGCAAGTCTTCTCCAGCACATGAGGCCACCATATTGCTGGTCATTACTGATGCCATATTTGGTAAGAAGACCACAGCAGTGTGTCTAGGTAGGAATACACATATGCAAATTGACTTTTTAAAACTACATCTGACATGGCTTTGATTTCTTAAGATTTTACAGATTTAATAAATAAATGAAGGCCTCTTTCAAAAAATCCATACTTAAAATTTTATACTAGGAAGTTGAAGAATAAAGTTTGCCAAATATAAAAATAAGTGATATTAAAGATGATTGTATCTATTACTTTATCTTACTTTTTCAATCCCATCCCAAATATTACCAAATACTTTTAAAGACTTAGGAACTATCTCTTTCTAGATTCTAGGATATCTTTGCTGATTTATGCCCTAGAATATTACAGATAAAAAAAATTAAAATAACTCTTTGAAAAAGGCCTGGCTCCATTGATTTTGTGGAGAGGCTCTTGCTTGGCTGAATTTAATTTAAATGTAGTCCTTTGTTATTGCTTCAAGAGGACGACAGTCATTTCTAACAAGCACAAATTATTCAGAGCATGACCCTAAATGCTGTATTTCAAATAGCAAAAGAAAACAAGCTACCCTCTAACCTACTTCACACTGCAGGAAGAGAAGCTGTGTGAAAGAGAGCTGCAAAAGGGCAACATGACCCAGAGAGATTTACCCTCACCGGGGCCCTGCTCCCAGCTTTCGTGAGTCTCTGGATGGGCCAGTTGCACAAATACAAGAAGATCAGGCCAGCATCCTGGAAGGGGGGAGGGGGCTCGGTATCACCCTCCTTGGAGAGCTCTTTGCCAAGTTCTAGTTAACCCAGTTACAGTAAAGCCATTGTGGACTCTTTAGTGGAGCAAGTCTCAAATCTACATGGCATGCACGATTTTTTGATGGCCATGGCCACAGCCAGTAACTGCAATTTAGTGGCTTACACATTGTCATGAAAGGGGGCGGGCAAAGGCTCAAGAGCAGTGGATTTTACGGCAATAGGAAATAGGACACATTTTGTGCAGTCGCCAACTCCTTTGCATTTCTGAGGATGAAATGCCCCCTAGATCAAAGTGACAAAGTAGTTAGGATATTCACGGGACAGAAGACAAAAAGAGTTCATTCACTGCCAAAAAACAGCCTTCTGTTAAGTATTTAGAAGTTTAATAACAGTACTTACATGAGAAGCAGAATGCAGGAGGGTAACTTGAAAGTGTGCATAGCTTAACAGAAACTGGTCATTCTTCAGGAGAGTAGACAATCAGTGATTCACTAATTCACTCATCATACACATATGGGGCATGGAGCTAGGTATTATAAGGAGTATAAATATACTCCTATAAATAAAAGCTTCTACATTTAAGGAGGCTGTAGACCTATGTAATAATTATAATGTATTAATAGAATTATAATTAAATTACTCCCATTAATGAATTAAACCAGTATATATAATACAAATTATATAGTATCTATATTATTACATATAATACATATATTACATAGAATGCATTATCATATATAATATATATGCACAACCTGAGGTGTCAGGCCTATACAGCACTTGCAAAGTGGATGGACAAAAACTAATCTTCCAATTTTAGCTCAGCACCCTCCTTAAAGGGATAAAAGGAGTATGGTTAAAGAGGCAAGAAAAGAAACTTTTTTTTGGAGGGATTTGTTGGAATATTGTGCATTTGCCCCTCCACATGCTCCCACTCTACTAATGAAGAAGTTGGGGAGTACTTCCTCCTTACTTGAGACCAAATGAAAGACATGTTAAGAGAAGCACCTGGGGAGATTGGTCTGTTTCCCTTTAGAGTTTTGGGGGTACAGGGTCTAAAGGAAGACATATTCTTGAAAAAAATCTCCAGACAAGAAGCTGCCAGAAGCTACCTATAGTATGTGATTTGTTCTCTGTATTGAGGGCAAATTGTGCTTCCCCTAATAGCAGGGACAAGGATGCATAAATATTTTCCAAGTACCGCATGTGGTCCACAGCACGTGGGAAACAGCTGTTCTAGAGCAGTTAAGGTCTGTTACCTAAGAAGGCTGCCTAGAGGGACAATGAGTTTAAAGAAATGAAGGAGGATTAGGGAGTGGAAGATAAAGATGCCTTCTGCCTGCATCTGATGGAGATCAGCACACTTCATTCAGCAATTATATTACATTAAGGTACAAAGTCTAAATCTCATTAAGATACTTGAAGATAAAGTGTTATGGGAGACAAAATTTTTAAGTCACCTAAGACTTGTTATTGTCTTGTGTCACCGCATAAAGGCTGGATCTAAAAAGGTTGTATCTATAAACCCAAGTGGTCAAAAGTGAAACTTTAAGTTATTATCCAGATATTTAGCTTGCAATACTCCAAGGTTTTAAAAACATAAAGAGTTTGGAAGTTTGGGAAACTATACTTTTTTATCTACATGTCTACCATATTAGATAGGACATGAATAAAAAATGCAGACTCAGACTCAGTCTAAATGTATTTGGTCCTTTAGCATATAAAGCCCTTAGAACAATGCCTTTTTTAAATGATTTTTTTTAACGTTTATTTTTAAGAGAGAGAGACAGAGAGAGACAGAGCATGAGCAGGGGAGGGACAGAGAGAGGGGGAGACACAGAGGCTGAAGCAAGCTCTAGGCTCTGAGCTGTCAGCACAGCCAACAGTTTGAAATCACAACCGCAAGATCATGACCTGAGTCAAAGTTGGACACTCAACTGACTGAGCCACCCAGGCGCCCCAAGCAATGCATTTTAAGAGAGAATCAAATAGGTAATTATGGAGGGTTTGCACCCTCTTTCGTGGAGGAGTTGAGATGGGGAGACATAGGAGAGACCAAGCCAATTTCTCCAGCCTTAGCCCTGCTACTTAGAAGGGGGGAGGTTAGGACATTCAGAAAGCAAAGGACAAACCATGCCTCATACCCCAGCTTCCTTCCTCTTTTACCCCATTAAACTGTCCCCCTCCCCACTGCCTCCTTCTCAAACCCCTTGACTACTTAGCCAAACAGGCTATGTCCTTACGAGTCCTTTCAAGACTGAGGCCATTGTTTGCTGCAATTTACAGACAGCTAAAGTATAATCCAGAGATCCAGAGGTCATGTGCTCTATTACTCCTCTGTTCTAAGGTTTAGAGAAGTGGCCCACTTATTATAGTGTACAGGTTGGTGGCAGTCACAGAAGGAGAATCCTGATCTTCTGCTTCTCTAATAAGACTCTTTTGACTACAGTATCATAAATGGAAGATGCTCAGGAAGGAGTGTGGGGTCACATGCACAGACCCACACCATTGCCATGCCCCATGCTATATGGTAGTTTGGGACCACAATTTCAAGCAATTTTATTTGGTGTTGGGCAGCAATCAAAGAAGAAGTAATTTGGAAACATCAAAGAAATTTACAAAACCACTTTATATACTATGAAGTTTTACCATGCGTTGTGAGGCACATGACCAATTAAATAAAATGGGAATGGCATGAAAATTCCATTTATGTTCATGTCATCTCTGCCTAGAAAAATCACAAGATTAAGGAAATTCAAAACAAAACAAAACAACATTCCTCTAATCTCCAATCACCTGCAATTCTTAGTGTATGAACCTCTAAATCTTATGTTGTTATTGTCCAGTCTAGACAGATGTTTCAGGCAGAGGGCCATGGTGTTGTCCCTAGAGCCTGCACTAGAATTAATTTTGTTCTCTGCAGGGTTCCAGTTCCTATGTTGGTGCATAGGTCCATGTCTTTCTAGGAACCATTCTTAGATAACAGTCAATTTCAGCCAAGTCTTCACTCTGCAATGTTCCAGTCTCACAGTGCCTGTAGACCTTCACAGAGGGTCCTTGCTATAAAAGCCAAAGGCTGAACATAACTCACTGCTAAGAGTCTCCTACATTTGGAAGCACATTCTTTGATCTGATCACAGAGATAAAAACAAATAGCTCAAACAAAACACCTAAGTCTCTCGTAACAACTGTTCTTTCAATGGCAAACAAAAAGCAATTTTTTTCCATCATATAAATAAAAAAATATGTACTAATGAGACTTCCAGAATATTGGAAAGTAGGATTATGAATAGGTAATCACACTTTTGGGAGATTTACAGATTTCAACCAGTTCAGCCCCAGGGTATGATTATCTCATTAGTCCTGTACCCTCCAAACAAATATAGACTAGGTTGGGCGTAACCAATGAACAATGCTTTTGGCCAAAAACTTGTGAAGTACAAACTGTGGATTCAGTAGGGTATGTACCAGGCATTACCTAAGTGGATTTCATGCTTGTGAAAGGGGAGCAGCACCTGGCAGAGCAAGATCTCCAGGTTCAGAGCCGTTCACACATCTGCCACATGGCTAGCCTCCCAAACAAACTACATTGTCTTGCAACCATCCTGGGCCTCCCCCTCTCAGAGTACTCCATGTTCTTTCTATGCCACAATGAAACTACCTCTCCCTCGGGCTTGTTCCCTCAGCTGTCCCTGGAAATGAATTTATTTTCATCCACTGTTGCTCCTAGGAGGCACATAAGCAACGTGAGAGTCCCAGTGGCCCCTGGAAGTTTAAACCTACTGCATTGGCTTCAATTAGATCCTACCCTAGAAGAGTTCTCGTGAAGACAGTGAGCTGGGAAGGGAACAGGCATTCTGCTTGAGAGGAATGCTCATTAAGCAAAAAGAGTGGAAAAAGAAGCAGCAACTGGTCAGAAGAACTGTTTCATCAATAATGGCTAACATCAGAGGCACCTGGGTGGCTCAGTCAGTGAAGTATCAGACTTAGTCTCAGGTCATGATCTCACAGTTGTTGAGTTCCAGCCCCACATGGGTCTCTCTGCTGTCAGCACAAAGCCTGCTTCAGATCCTCTGTACCCCACCCCCTGCCCCTTCCCTGGTCATGAGCATGTGCACACTCTCTCTTTCTCTGCTAACATCAAATAAACCCCTACTATGTGCCAGGCACTATTCTAAGAGCCTTACCTGTATCAACTCCTCTAATTCTCTCAAAAATTTCATGGGATAGATGCTCCTAGAATCCCCATTTATAGAGTAGGAAACAGAAGTACAGAGAAATAAAGTCAATTGTTCAAGATTATAATGTTGGAACAGTCCTGCTCAATCATAGACAGTCCTGCTCAATCATAATACAATTAACTGAACACTTGGTTGATTGTGTTAGTGTTAATTATGTGCCAGGCACTATGCTTTATGAGTTCTATATGTTTTATCTCATTGAATCCCTACAACAACCTCATGAAGTAGGTGCTAATATGATGCCCATTTATACATTGTCCTTATTTTACATCCAAAACTCAGGAATGTTAAGCAATGGATTGAAAACAAGGTTTGAATAAAGAGTTGGGTTTTTCCACTCACTATTGCCTCTACAAAGTTTTATCCAGCCAGTCCCTGGAGAAAGTGGGTGGGATGCTTAGAAGACATGGTGGGTCCTACTATTAAAGGTGGTCAAGGAGGGGGCAGACATTTACTCAAATGAGGTAGCCTTTTAAGGTCATTTCTGTACTTCCATATACCTAGGGATACACATTTATATTCATTCACATTTGTTTTCATGTCTTTTTTGTATTCTTTTCCTATCTGGTTTCTATTGACTTACCCTGAGGTTGCAAACTACCTTTCCTTTTCCTTTTTATTTTCTCACAATATCTGGGCCCCATCTTCAATAATTCTTGCTGCTGCTGCTGCTGCTGCTGCTGCTGAAGTTTGGGATTATGAAGGCCCTGAAAAACAAGTCTGGATTGTCTTCTTATAAAACAGACATTTCCTTGCCTAGTGTTTGTGCCTAGAGCGAGGATCACATTGTTCAGACTTGTAACGGACTGGGTGCTCCTCAGACAGCAGCTCTACCACACCCAGGCATTACCTCAGGGGTATTTTCTTTCTCTTCAGCTCTGGGTCTATAGGGTGATGTTATGTTCTGGTACACTTGGAAATTTGTGACCAGTCACAGATTAATAATACAAAGTGATCCACATTGATGAAAAGTCCTTAAGTTATGAATCCATTATTGTACTGGAGTCAGTTTCTCCAAGAAAGAGGATATCATAACATGTATAATAATTATTACTTAGTATGTAATAGGCACTTACTATGTGCCACTCTACCAACCACCTTACACTTATCATCTTGATTAATCCTCACACACAAAAGAAAATTAAAATACGTACTAAGACCCATCACCTAGTTACAGGTAAGGAAACTGAGGCTTTTAAAGATAAAATGGCTACCCAGGGTCATACAGTTGTGAGAAATGAAAATAGTATTTTAAAACAACCACTGGGCTTTGGGAAGCCTGTGTTCTTGACCACCACCTAACATGGCCTCCCACCTTCCCAATATAATCTATCAACACAGCATCCCAAAGTTGTGCCAACACAAAAGCATTTATGGTGCCACCTACTAGAGCTTCTGTGAGGGACATCTGTGTGGATGTAAGTTCTCGCCTGAGCTAAATTGCTGCCACCTTGACTACAAGTTCAAAATGGCCTTCACTCAGCGAGACACTTACTGGGGATGTTCTTACTGTACTTCCAAATATCATCAAATCTGTACAGTGGACTTAAATTCAGAGTATAAGTCTTGAAGCCTATCTTCTTCTTCCCTTATATGCTTGCTTATTGGTGTGCAATCATACTCAGAATTATAGTTTGAAGAACTGGAGGTAGGATCGTGTATGTACCATAAAGACCCTACTTTATGACACACAAATTTCTTTGTTGCAGTTACCATTTGGGAGAGGGGATTTGATTTCACTTTTTGCCATTAAGGCTTATCTTTTTAAGGTATTTAACTTCAAAAATGGCAAAATAATTAATTTTGGCCACATGCTTCTTATAAAATAGTTTTACAGTATAGTTTGTAGCACAGCTACCCTAAAACCATGGATGTAAAGGAAAAAAATATCATATATAGAAGGACAAGAATCAATTAGACGGAACTTTAAACGAAATAAATAAAACGTTAAGACTATATGGGGCACTGGGTAGCTCAGTTGGTTAAGTGTCTTACTCTTGGTTTCAACTCAGGTCCTGATCTCATGGTTCATGAGATCAAGTGCAGAGCCTGCTTGGGATTCTTTCTCTCCCTCTCTCCCTGCTCCTCCCCAGCTTGCGTGCAAGGACTCTCTCTCTCGGGGCGCCTGGGTGGCGCAGTCGGTTGGGTGTCCAACTTCAGCCAGGTCACGATCTAGCGGTCCGTGAGTTCGAGCCCCGCGTCGGGCTCTGGGCTGATGGCTCAGAGCCTGGAGCCTGTTTCCGATTCTGTGTCTCCCTCTCTCTCTGTCCCTCCCCCGTTCATGCTCTGTCTCTCTCTGTCCCCAAAAAATAAATAAAAACGTTGAAAAAAAAAATTAAAAAAGGACTCTCTCTCTCTCACTGTCAAAATAAATAACTAAACATAAAAAAAAAAAAACTTTAAGACTATAGAGACAGATCTAGCTAACTAAAGATATAGGGAATCCAGATTCTAGATGGACTTGAAACAACAATATTGTGGAAGTTTTACTCTAAAACTTCCTTAGAAATGAGCTATTCCAGTGCCCTCTCTTCCAGGTGAGAAAAGATAAGGCCTGTAGTTTTGGGGTGCCTCATCTGGGATGACATAGGTAGTCAGGAGCTGAAGCAGGGCCACATTGTATAGTTCTTTCTCCGGTTTGTCACTTTTCCTTGCCATTTGCAGTTTTGTTTTCTATTTAGTGTTATCCCTGACCTTCTTTCCTCACATTCTTTACCCAATGATATTTTTTATAGAAGAGCTTTCTGCCCCATTCAGGAAAAGATCTACATTCAAGTTCCACCTCTTACACTAACTCACTGTGGACAAATCATTTGCCGTGGTGCGGGCCCATTGCTGTAACTTCACACTCTATTTCTCCCTATCCTCTCTTTCCATCTCTCTCTCCTTCTCCTCCTCTTTCCCTCTTTCTCTATCATTGATCCCAAAACGAAAGCAATGACTGCGCCTGAGAGCACAGGCAGCATTAACAGAGACAACGGACTCTGAATTTTACAATTTGGAAAGCCTTTATATCTCAACCAATTACTTTTTTAAGGACCTGGAAGCTACAAGCAAGTGATGTAACATGTTCTCTTGATGACAAGCCAAAGACAAGATTACATATTGGTCTTTCTCATGGACATTCAGCCAGAAGTCAAACATTACCTTCCCCTTTTACTATGGTGAAATAAAATATTTGTGTCAGATGGTTCCAATGTATTTCATCACCCTAGTTTTCCTTTGATAGGAACTCTTATGTCAGAACAGATCAATGGTGTTCATCAACTGATGTCAGGGTTCTGAGTAGCCAACACCAGATACTGTTCTAGAAGCTTCTCTAGCCTTCTGCACATAGCAGGGGGAGCCAAGGGCACTGCTCTTCAAATGCCAGTGAGGAGAAATAAGTTTTTGCACCTTCTGCAGACATCAGGAGTCTTCTCATACTGTCTCATGCAG
Organism: Herpailurus yagouaroundi; assembly: GCF_014898765.1. Taxonomy (NCBI): domain Eukaryota; kingdom Metazoa; phylum Chordata; class Mammalia; order Carnivora; family Felidae; genus Herpailurus; species Herpailurus yagouaroundi. The sequence continues at coordinate 54,090,596 of NW_024412396.1, forward strand.
TGTCCCTAACTGCCACTGGACATGGTACAGAGACAGGTGCCAGCTGGCACCTTACCTGCTGGCTGGCTCTCCAAAACAGGTTCAACTCATTAAATCAAAGTTAATTGCCAAGCCAAGATTGTCCTGACCCTGCATCAGAAAAGGTTGAAACTCTGCCACTGAAAGGTGGTGGCAGGGAACGTGGGGAGGGGGTTCTGGGTACAAAGATTCTGGCTGAGCAGCTGCATCTTCTTTTCAATAGCTACCTCTTACTAGATCATGTTATGGTTGAATTCTGTCCATCCAAAAATCATATGTTGAAATCTTAACTCCCAAATACCCCAGAGAGTATCCTTATTTGGAAATAGGGTTGTTGCAGATGTTATTAGTTCAGATGAGGTCATCCTGGAGTAGGGTGGGCCCCAATCCAGTGACTGGTGTCCTTATAAGAAGACACAGCTTCACGGAGATAATACCATTTGAACATGAAAGTGGAGCTCAGGGAGATGCTTATACAAGCCAAGGGATGCCAAAGATTGCCAAGGTCCACCAGAAGTGAGGAGAGAGTCATGGAATAAATTCCCTTCATAGTCCTCTGAAGTAACCAACCCTGCCAACACCTTGATCTTGGACTTCAAGGCTCCAGAACTGTGAGACAATAGATTTATCACACCCAGTCTGTGATAATTGTTAGGATAATGCTAGAAAAACGGCTACATACCATATTTCCAAAATTGTGAGAAACTTAATATAAAGCTCTAACAATCTATATATTCCAGCAACAGGTTGCTAGACTAGAAGGTATAATTCACTATAGTTAATATTTTTCCATATTGCATGATACATGCTCTCTATTTCCACTCAACAAACACCGTCAGCTGAATGTCTCAAAATAAACTGAAACAACAAACCAAAAAACGAACTCATTAATGAAACTTAGATCTTTCTGCATAATCCTTTCCAAAGCAGAGTAGCATTCCCAGCATGTACTTAACATCAGCTAAGGACTGGTACACTTGAGATCTATATTCTTTTCTTCCCAACAACAAATATTATTGTGTGACTGCTCTGCCAGGCACACTGAGAGGCACTTGAAACCAAATGGTCTCAACAGTAAAATAGGTAGCTATTGTCTTCCCAGTGGCCCATGTTCAGTGAGGAAGATAGATATTGATCGAATAGTCATTCAAATATGTGAGAACTATTAACTGTGACAAGTACAATGAAGGGGAAGCATCACCACATTCTGTAGACAGGCACTTTGCCTGTGGACCTGTGGACAGGCAGGGCAAGACTTAATCTGTATTCTATGTGAAGGCTGCAATACTATGAGTTTTCTCCCATCAAAAGAGAATACTGAATATTACATTCAGGGGCTGAAACCACCTGCCAAAAATAATCATCTTAATAAGAAACATAGGCCCCAAAAGAAGGAAGGAATAGGTGTTGAAATTGGTAAAGAAAAGAATCAAAGAGGCAAATGAGAACTGGAGAAAAATAGGAAAACTCAAGACAAGATGCTGACATTGATTATATACCCCCCACCACCACTATCACCACCCAGGATTCCAGAATAAGAAAGTGAAGACATATGCACGGAGCTATGAGCATGGCAGTGGTGAATGGCATGTGGTCGGGCATGAGATTTTGTGCAATTGAAAGTATATTACCCAAATAAAAGCCTACCTTTGTTTGTAGCTCTGTCCTTTTAAACTGGAACATCATGGTTCAGCATGCTTCTTGCTCCATGCAATTGTGAGCCCTTTAGCCCGCTGCCAAACGACGTAGCTGGTCACCAAAGAAGCTGCTGAATGCTACTGAAAAGGGGGAAGAAAATCCATTGAACTAGTCCTGAACATTGCAAAAGCAGCTGCCTCTCCCAATTACTTTGTCAAGTCCCATTTTAATTATAACTCTCATCACATGTAAGGTTGTCCCATGGGTGGGGATAGAGCCAGGATCCTTGAAGTACCAACATGCACAGCCATCCATCAGGCCACTATGGACAGGTCTGCAACTGCTGCATTGCTTGCCCTTGGTGGAATTTGACAAGACAGGCTGCTTCCTTGGCATTTATATTACACTTATCAAGTGTTAGATTTACGCCTCTTGACTGTTGGTGGTAACCAACTTGGATAATCAACTTTGAGATCTCCCAAACAATGTATGCATAACTGATTTGAAAATACTTTGAAAATGATAAATGCATCACTGTATGAAAACATAAATCTGTCTGTTTTCCAAAATAACTAGCTGGAGACTGGGTTGATGAGCAAATAATATCACTGTGACAAAGAAGTCCATCATGAAACAGAAATAAGCTTACTTGCCAGCACAAAACTCCTCTATGACCCTTGATTTGTAACTCTGCTTGAGTTACATAATTCAGAAGCTGGGCTGTGATAGTTGGAGATGTCAAATCATCCTTAGGTAACTAGTTGCAACACTAGAATGCCCAGGTGAACAATGTGAGATGAAAACTATGTAATTTGAATGCTACTGTATTAGACAGTAAGACTTAGGCATGCCTGGCACATTTAGCAACATATTTGAAAATAAGTGCAGAAAAATTGGCTCAAAAGAGGAAAAAGATAGAAATGGATGGAAAGTGGAAAGAAAAGTGGAATGTTCTCAGAATGGGAATTGGTGCCTAATTAGAGCAATGGTTCTCTAAGTATGGTCCTGGGACCAGCAGCATGTCACATCTGGGAACTATTTAGAAAGTCAAATTCTCCAGAGTCAGAAACTCTGGGGTGGGGGCATTTGCTCAGCAATCCACAGTTCAGCAAGCCTCCCAGGGATCCAGATGCATGTTCACATTTGAGAACCACTGAGTTAGGGCATGAAGACCAAAGCACAGGGATGAGAAAAGCAAGACAGGGCAAACCATCTTCCCCAAAGGAGGATTATCAGGGCTCAACTTCAAGGTCTTCAGGGGAAGAAACTCTAATTCTGGAGTCTGGAAATTATTAGAGGGTCTAATAATCAAAACAATGATGATAAAGAGATGAAGAAAGTCATTAAAGAAGACTGTTAAATGCTTCTTCAACTGAATGGGTGACAGACCTGATCTGTGACATTCACAGAATTCCTACAAGTTCCCTACAAACAGTATTTTCATCCCCAGATTCTTAAGTGACTGAAATCAGCCTTAAGCCCAGGCAGCTGAAGTTTTTGTGGTCTGGCAAGTATCTGGTATGACTGCCTTCACCTGAATCTGAGCTTTTCCTTCTGAATCGTTCACTGAGTGAGAAGAATTTGAAAGGAATTAGTAAAAAACATTCTTTGAGGTTGGAAAAATTCAATCTATCGTAATCATAAAATGGCTAGGTTGGTACAAGCAAATGACATACAGATAAGAAACACAGACTATTTTTTATTCTACACGGTAGAGTCTTAATTATTATATATACCTAGGGAAATTCTTAGCAGTGGTCACTGGTCAAAAGTAATGTAGAAAGGATCAAAAATCCAGGAAAGGAAAAATGTGCTACAATAAAAGTGTAGAATTAATGTGGTTTGTTCAACCTAAAGGTAAATGCCAGAGATATTTCTTTACTCTCCTCACCCTTCCAAATGTTGCAGGGAACTCAGCTCTGAGATATTAACCAGAGTTTTGTGTGAATGGACGTTTCCTTTTCTTTTAAACTCTTTAATTTAGCATATACCAAAAAGATACTCATGTGCTTAAAGGCAGCATCCAGTTGCTAGTTTCATTCCCCCAAGCTAGCAAAGTAAATGTGTATTTTGGCAAAAGTCCTAACTAGTACTCAAAGCTGGACACACCAGCCATGTCTGAGAAACATTCTATTCAGTGTTCCCCTATAATAACAGGTGATGCAAGGCTAATTTTGAAAACACTAGGAATATTCTAATAAAATAAATTTTTATTTAATAATACAATTTTATTTTTATTTAAAATTTTATTTAATAAAATAAAATTTTATTTAATAAAATACATTTACTTTATCTAAAATAAATTTTTTGCTATGCCCAACTTTTTTCAAATAGGATTGTGAGCTTCGTGTCTCTACCACAAATTGACATTTCAGAAGATCCTTTAAAAAGGATACCCAAAAGTGTTAGCTTCAGAGCCATCAAATCAATTTAATTTCGGTTTATAGAAATTACTTCACTGAAAAACTAGCATTTGCTCATTCATATCCAACTCTATGAGTACAGATCCTGAATTCAATTTTCTCTACTAAATTCTTCTCTTTTTTTTTTTTTTGCACAGCCAGAGCAGCAGCCTATAGGCATATCTCTGCCAAAACTTTTGAGGGCACTAGGAAGTACAAAAATAGTGATTTAATATTTTCCACCTGTAGCTATAACTCTTCTTTAGTACTTATTGGTCTCATGCTGGCAAGACTAATGTAATGCTTTTGACACACCTGAATCTTATAACTTTGCCTACTGTCTTTTACTAGCCACTAAGAATAGCCTTAATTGTTTGTCTTTTGCTTTAAGACAATGCAATTTTAGCCTGGGGAGTCTTATCAATCCTACAGATCATCAACCCAAACTCAAGTCTGGTTTGTTCACCAGTCTTCAAAACTGAGCTGTAAAGGAAACTAGTTCAGACCTCATGATGGCTACTAATGGGAAGAACTACTCTTAGAAGCACCAGCCTAGAGGGTTGCTCAAAGGAATGCAAAAGTTTGGCTGAGGCTAAATTTCCTTTGGGACTTAAAAGGCTGACCAGTTATTTGAGATGATACATAGCCAGCTTTACTGTGATCTGTTCCTTATTCTCCCTAGGCAAGTAGCTTTGTATGAGGTTAAGGAAGCCAAATACCTTAAAGGACTCAGGTATCCAATGTATCAAAGCTTGCCCTCCCTCCCACACATGCACTAGCTCTCGCGCTCTCTCTCTTCCCCCCTCCCCCCCACAGGTTTAGGAACCCAGATTCCTGGAGTGGAGTGTTTTTAACCTCAGAAGCACAGTACTCTCTTGTTTCCCTTCTTTTCATGAGCATCTAAATAGGGGTTAACACTGATTGGAGCCATGTGGATTGCTGTGCCTCAGGTTTCGTCTATTGTATAAATCTTACTTCCTATTCTTCACATTCCCCTAAATTTTCACTTATACCGTGTACATGATATATGTCAAACCTCACTACAATAGAAACCTTTGAAAGACAGACATTTCCAAACTCCTCAGCCATGATCATCTTTTTTTTTTTCTATGCAATGTTATAGTTTTCCCTTATAACAAAATTATCTAGACTGTCCTTGGGAGTTAGTCTGAAAGAAATTGATAACTATAAGTAAACATAAATAATAGAAGAAACCAAACCTTGCCATTGGCAGAGCACTGGTTTTCTTAATATCATTCCACAAAATCTGATGATTTACTGATTGACTTGGAAACACAGTGTACAAGAATGATTTCATGTACAACTCATTTGCCCTCCATAGTATCTCCTGGTTCTATCCCTAGTTTATATAAGTTATTCAGTCTCCCTGGTATAAAATGAGGCAGTTGGCCTGTATAGTCACTAAACTCCTTTTTAAGCCCTCAAAGTTTTTGACTATCCTCTAAGAGGCTCAAGATTCATATTTTTTCAGTATATTTCATTTACTTTCCCTACCAAGTCCAAATTACCCCACTTAATTAAACTCCATACTATCTCCTGGTTCCATCTCTAGTTTATATAAAGTCATTTGGTCTCCCTGGTATAAAATGAATCGGTTGGCCTGTATGGTCACTAAATTCCTTTTTAAGCCCTCAAAGTCTCTGACTATCCTTCTAAGAGCCTCAAAGATTCAAATTTTTTCAGTATACTTCATGGGCTTTCCCTACCAAGTCCAAACTACGCAACTTAATTAAATTCAGGTCAATATATTCCTTTACTCATTTAACAAATATATAGTGAACATCTATGTTCCAGGCATTCTGCTAGACACTGCCCTTAAGAACATCATAGTCTAAAATTTTTATTTATTTCATATTTGGTAGATATTTTTTGAAAGGCTACATATGCTCTTATATAGTACATCATCCATTTTTTGTGTGTCTGTATAGAATTGCTCAACTTGGTCTAGCACTGTTGAGACTACAGACGTTTTCAAATTCAGGAAAATATTTTATCAATTTTGGCCCTATTAGACAAAGAACTTAAGAGATGATCTATACATTAAATACGAAACAAAACAATAGTTTATCCAAACAAATTAAAGAAATACTATAGATATTTTTTTCCTAAAATTTTCAAGCAAGGTAGAAATCAATCTTTCCAATCCCTGATTGTGAAGACACTTGGGATGAGATTCAAATGAGATTTGAGGACTATATTTCCTAGTATGCTATTTCTAATTCTTAACCATTACCAATTATTACTTGAATCTGTACATAAATCCAGTATAAAGTTATATCAACTAGGCAAATAAATTCAAATTTTATTCTGATAACATTTTTATTAAATTCTAGTAGACTTCAAAGTCCACTAGTTAGTTTGAGACTTTAAGGGCTGTGAAGCCATGTAAAGTAAGCCTACGAGATAACTTATCAGCATTCCTAAGCATGCCAGAATATTATCTTCCCATTGTTCTTCATCCTATATCTTAGGAAACATAGAGCTGTTCATAGATATAGGAATTTTAACTGAACCATATTTGAGAAACCCTAGATAAATCACTATGCTTCTGAATATCTCCCTAACTGACAAAAAATTATCTGAATGGCTCCATTAAAGGTGCCTTCTTTTGGGTTCAGACACTGTGTCCTAAAGAGTGGTCTGGTTACATTAATTATTCCTATTCATTAGTGCTTAGTCTATTCCAGACACTGTGATAAGTGATTTATGCACTTATTCCCCAAAACAGTGCTCTAAAATAAGTAATATCTTTTTTCTCCCAGAAGTAAGTAAAGTTAGGATGGTCACCTAACAAATAGTGGAGCGAGCATTTGGTCCCTACACTGTTCCACTATGTCACCTTGGGACACTGTATTAAGCCATCATTTTTCTTGGCCCATCATCAAGAATTTTATTATATTATTCTTATATATGGCTGAAAATAGTGAGAGAAATATTTTCAAAAGCAGGGAAGAAAAACAAATGATTCATCTGGGCAATGGGGTGTTTCTCAGGGTGATAATAGAAATGGTCTCTCTAGTGAAGAGTGGTAGAAAAAGATACACAAGGCTGCAAAATTTGGAGGAAATAAATACAGTAATAATTATTATAGCTAGTATTCACCAAGGACTTACCATGCATGTCTCCTGTACTAAGTGCCACACATATCTTAACTGATTTAAACTCCCAAGATCAGATAAAGATCTCAAATTTGGAGAAATCTCAAAGAAACACGGACACAGGAACAATAAAATATACCAAACTAATTTTGTCTGCTTCAAAGACATTCCTTTGCATAGATAGCTACTTTGAAAGCAACCACGTAGCTATCTGGACACATCACACTTTTCTAATCAAGGACCTACAATCTTCGAAAAAGTATATAACAAAGGAGACAGATCGAGGCCTAACACAGCCTAAACTTTATGACATTTGGGGGCCCTTCTTTAAGAAAAAGAATACAAAATTCATTGTGAAAGTACACAGTGGTTACAACTGATTGTTATTATATAATCTTCTGTTTTCAAATTTTACACAAACATGATTTTGTTGTTAGAGTTCTTTGCTAGATACTTGGAAGGGGATCGTGCAGGGGTCTTAAAGCTTGAGCTTCACATGATTCACGGGACACCTGTCTATGACAATGAACAAGAGTGAAGTGAATACACTAAGCAGGATGTTAAATCATCAATGCAGTTGCAATTTGAAGGTATCTTTCAAATTAACCACCAACAGTCCAACTATTTAACTAAAAGAACTTTATAACTGCAAGATCTGAGGAACTGAAATAAATGTTGCAACTGATCCAACTGGAGACTGAGGCACATGCAGTCAGGTTCAAAAGTGAGGCTAAAGGTACTTGCCTGGCAGAATGACAGAGTGGCATATTGTTACACTCCTTAAATCTCTTCTGGGAAGCAGCAACCACCTCTCCCTCTTGAATGTGTCAAAACACATCAGAGCATTAGAAAACAACTCAGACATTTACCACATTTCCATTCTTGTATATTGACCCAAGGGATAGGGAGCGGCAAGTCTTGGTGAGGCAGTGAGCATCCTGTTACACATAATCTGCCCAAGAGAGCAGAATTCATTTCTTGAATTGCTATCACACCCTAGGCCCCTTTGTTTCTCAATAATAGATGGACTCATTTTTCTTTCCACCTTGTAAAATCCACTTAGAAGGAATTTAATGCAGCCAGAGAGCATTAAAAAATTCCTTAGTGGGACCACCCATTAATAAACTTACCCTAGAGAGATAAAAAATAATGAAGTATAGATACAAGAATCAAAGGGACCAGGTGAACAGGATCCTAATGGCTTTCATAGAGAATGATCTAATAAGATGAACTGGCATGGTTTTCCTTTCAAAAGCAATCTTGAAATGAAAGAAAAATATCTTATGCAGAGTGAAGCATACAATTTTAGATGATGGACAGAGACTGACTTCCTTATTTGCACCCTTAGATTTTTCAGAAGGCTGAAGAGATTGAACCCTTCCCTGCTGTTTGTTTGATTTGGTCTGAGTTGAAGCCAAGAGATGTGGTGATGGAAGTTTGGAAAAACAATTAAAAAGAAATGTATGCAGTGGTTTTTCTGGGATCCTAATTAACTGACCCATTTCTAGGTAACATTAGGGAAGTTGTGGGCAGTGATTATTATCTCTTTAAAGTCCTAATTAAAATGTCAAACTGTAAGGTAGAATGTCTTCAAAGCTGCATGTAATTTGATTGTGTTGGCTTATTGGAAAAATGGCCTTGGAAATACAAATAAACCAGCCACTAAAAAGATCCCAGAAGTCCAGGCTTTATTCCAGAAGTATAATCTGTTGAACCAATAGCATTTTATAACTAACCACTCACCAAGTGGTAGACATCCAAATGTCAAAGCCAGTTTCATAACATGGTAACACATAACATGCTGCAGAACGCCTTGCCATAGAATACTTGGTTTGAAAAAGGTTTTGGCATTAGTTTACCTATAAAGGCTTATCACCCAGCTTTAAATGTTCTCATTTGATGAGCTTCAGAAATGGCTGGCATCCTACCCACTCTCTAAATTAGTCTGCTAGAGCTTTGGATCTCTAAAAAAATTCCTGCATCCTATGACATACTTCTGCTACAGTCAAGTATCGAAATCTCAGGCAGAAAGAAATTCCTTTCACATTCATCCATGAGCATTAGTAAAGCTGTGCTTCCCTTAAGAAGGTGATATAGTTAGGACACCTTGGGATACAAGTAAAAAAAAAAAAAAGCCAATCAAAAAATGGCTCAAACAATAAAGACATCTGTTGTATAACAAGTACAACATTTGATTCATACGGCATCACGATGAGATCAACAATGATGAACTTTCTTTCCATTTTTCCACACTGTCACTTTCAGTGTGCCAGCTGCTCCCCTCATTGTCACACTTGGGTTGGATGAGCTCTAGGCATCACTTACTCATATAATAACTTCCAAGGGAGAGGAACAGGGGCGTTGCCTCCCATGCATCTCTTTTTGACTTTTCCTAGACACTCCTCACCAGTTTGCCATCTCATTTCATTGCCCATAATTGCATCACATGCCAATGTTGTCAAAGAGAGTCACATGACAGGATTAGCTTAAACAAGACTCATTTCCCACCCCCATCACTAATAGAGACCCAGTCTCCCCTGACCTACCTATCATACGATACTGTAAAAACAAATCATAATTCTATTTGCAAAGGAGAAAATGGAACAGTGGCTGCTGCTTAAGCAATCAACAGTGTCCACCCCAGTAAATGACATGTCTACTATACCACTGTCGGGAGGGTCTGAACACGGAGTTCCTTTTCTAGTGGTGGGCAGATTTGAACTGATAGGTCACTCACATTCTCTCTTCTATCTCCACTTGTGGCAGCATTTATATAAAATATCTAGCTGAGAGTGGTGCCTAGGTCACTCAGTTCATTAAACATCCAACTCTTGATTTTGGCTCAGGTCATGATCTCATGGTTCCTGAGATCAAGCCCCGCATAGGGCTCTGCACTGACAGCATGGAGCCTGCTTGGGATTCTCTTTCTCTTTGCTTCTCCCCTGCTCACTCTCGTGCTCTCTCTCTCTCTCTCTCTTAAAATAAATAGACATTTAACAAATATATCTAGGTGAGAACTTTGGCCACCAATAAGAGCAAAAACCACTTCTACCTTGGAATTCATCAATTCATTCACTTGTTTATTCACAAATATATACTGAGCATGACTGGGTGGGGGGCCCTATGTTAGAGATACAACAAGTCCAACATGGTCTCTAATAACAGAAAGTTTATAATCTAGTGGGAAAAATACATAAAGATAAGTAGGCAGTATAGTATCATAGTTCTTTAATGGGGAAAGTGCAGTACAGGAAATTACATAAGTAGTATATTTTTTATAGTAAAAGTCCAGGATACTATATAGGTGCACACAGAAGATGTACCTCATCGCATCTCCTAGAGAAGAGATTCCTGGGGGTAAAAAATGGAGAATGATACTAGGAGGAGTTGTAAGTAGAAAGAGTTAAAAGATGATTAAATGAGGCTTATAGCTTTGGCCCTCATCTAATTAATTTTGACTTATTCAGTTAACTTCTCAAGAATATGGATACGACTAAAACAGAGATTCTTAGTTTGGGATACATGGATGTCATTCAGAAGATTATTGAACTTAGAGAAGAAAATACACATCTTTACTTTTATTAACCTCTAACTGAAACGTAGCACTTCCTTCAATAATATATATGCGCAAAAAATCACAGTAGTGTTACCGTTATCAATTACTTTGTCAACAACAGAAATAACAGATATTTCATATTATATTACAGTTGACGCAGATATCTCAAGAAAGTGTTCAAAATTATGGCATTTATAAGACCTACTGCTAGATTTTTTCTTTAAAGCATTCATTGTTTTAAAACATGTATAACATTTTGATTACTGTATTTCAATATTGGCTTCCTTTTGGTTCCCTATATTTTATTTTGCGCATCCAAAGGCAGTAGTCCAAGAGGGGTTCATAGATTTCACCAGACTAATAGGGGTGCATTTCATCCCAAGTCAGACTCCGTGCTCATACATGAGAGACTTGAAAATATTAAGCATTTAACTTTTGTTTTAATTGTACACCCTGCCCAGTTGAAATTTTGTATTTGATGTTCAGCAATGTTAGCTCTGTGGCTACAAAAAATAAAATATTCTTTTAGAGCTGCAGAAGTCTTTGGGTGTCTGGATTTGTCATTTTCTTTCTGTATGAGCAATCCAAAATCCATTCCACACCAAAGTCCTTATTATCATCATTGCTTCTAATGGCCAAGTTCAGCAGCTTCTTAGGCACTTTCTTTAGTAGATCCTTTATCACAATCAATCACAGATGATTATTTGATTAAACAAGATGCTACTGCATGCTGTGGACTACTAGCATCTAACTTCGTCATTGTGCTCAAGCACAAGAATATGACCAAAGCAATCCCCAAATCCCCATTTTGGAGTGTCCACTTCCTTAGACCACTTGTGGAACCAGTTTTTTTTTTTTTTTTTAATCATTCAAGGTTTTAATCATTCAAGGTTTTTTTGGGTTTTTAAAAAAAGCTTATTGATTTTGAGAGAGAGAGACAGAGACAGAGACAGAGACAGAAAGAATGCATGCATGTGTGGGGACGGGGAAGACAGAGTGAGAGAGAGAATGTCAAACAGGGGCTAGATCGCATGACCATGAGATCACGACCTGAGCCTAAATCAACACTGGGACACTTAATCAACTTAGCCACCCAGGTGCCCCCATTTGTGTTATTGAACAGAGAAAAATTTTTTTTTATTTAAAAAAAAATTTTTTTAACCTTTATTTAGTTTTGAGACAGAGACAGAGCATGAACGGGGGAGGGGCAGAGAGAGAGGGAGACACAGAACCAGAAGCAGGCTCCAGGCTCCGAGCCATCAGCCCAGAGCCCAACGCGGGGCTCGAACCCATGGACCGCGAGATTGTGACCTGAGCTGAAGTCGGATGCTTAACCGACTGAGCCACCCAGGCGGCCCTGAACAGAGAAAATTTAATATGAAGTTTTTAAATTTAGTGTAAATTTATTAACTAAAAAGGCAAGAATAGAACATTGAGGCAGAGTTCAATGAATTGTTTGTATAAAGGACCACATAATCAGCATTTTAATACAGCCAGGTAGTCTCCATCACAAGAATTCATCTCTTCTGTTGTAGAACTAAAGCAATGGGGCCCTTGGGTGGCTCAGTTGGTTAAGGGTCAGACTCCTGATTTCAGCTTAGGTCATGATGTCACTGTCATGAGATCCAGTCCCACCTTGAGCCCCTCATTGGGCTCTGCTCTGGGCATGGGAGAGAGAGAGAGAGAGAGAGAGAGAGAGAGAGAGAGAGAGAGAGAACCGAAACAGCAGTAGATAATGTATGTGTATTTGCCTACCACTGCACTAAAATATCATGGAGGTATCAATTGCAGGAGGCACCCACACTCCTTGACCTGGGAAAACAAAGGGAAGAGGTTGGAACTTTTTAAACTTAGAGGAAAGACCTTGTGGAGCTGAAATGCAGACTCCTGGGAAGGGAGCGCTAGCTGGGGCTGAGGTCTCTGAGGTGGTGCTATACAAATGTTGAAAAGCTACAGAATGAATCCAGCTGTTGTTGTGCAAGTATACAGCTGATTCTAAGGGAATAAGTATTGCACAGTAATAGGAAGCAGGCAGGAAACAAACAGGAAGCCCATACAAAACCAACAGGAAGAAGAAAATCCTCCCTTCTCTGTCCCCCAGTCTTGTCCTCTATCTCTAGTGCCCCCATTGGCATAGCCTTGCAGGGAGCCAGGTGGCCATTCTGAAATGTGGTTGGCAAAGTCTTTTCCACGGTATCACAAAGTGGAATTTAGAAGAGTGAGCTTGCAGCTAAGAAGCTGTTGCTTTATCACTGGCACAGACATGGTTCATAAGCTTCACCAAACTACTAAAGGATATACAGCACATGAAAACAAGTTAAGAATGAACAGGCTCAACTTTTTCATGGACTCTGATTACTGAATAAGCCCAATAAGTAGTCTGCATGAATTGTTTACTTCAGCAAACATTCATTTTACCATGCCCTAGATGAGTATTGAAAAGTATCGTCTCCCTTGTTACCAGTTTGAAAGAAGATAAAGAACTTTAACTGATCAGTAAAGGCAATGACCCCATTTAGGTCACTTTTAAAAAAGAAAGGGCCACTAATGCTGAAGCAGGTTCTCCTGCTATTATTATCACTGCTTCTGGGCATATGCAGATGGTTCCATAATCTCTTCAAAACCTACTGGGAAATTAAAAGGAATATTAAATCAATCTAACATTTTTAATAAAATAGTAATGTTTTTTAATGGAGTCCTTCATTGCTATGGGTGGCAGAAATGGACTGGAGACAGAAGAGATGATAATTAGTAGGCTATTTTATTTATGGAAACTAGTCCCTGGTCAAAAGGACCACACATTCTCCTTGGATAATTTCAACTGTTAAAAACCACAGGGATTCTGAGGAATAAAAAAATAAGAATAAAGCACATTCCAGGTTAATATATCATAGTTGGAGGGTTCATCAAATATTCCAGGTTCTATTTTTCCCTAGATGCTTATACCAAACAATACAAGGGACCATATAATATTTGGAATTTTTTCCCTTCTATCCCTCCCATTCTAACTCTTTGAAAAGAAATAAAGCCCTTGCACAATTATATTGTCTTCTTTGGAAAGTCTGACTAGTACCCTTCAACTCTTGATCACCTCTCTATACTCTGTATCCTTATGACACTTTTCAACACGGCTTCCTCAGTTAATAAGCACATGTTATGTATTAACTGCTTGAAGCCCAACATTGCCTGAGGTACCATAGGATTTTCAGAATGACTTCCATTGTCAACCTGTTTACTATATGGTACAGAAAGCAGAATGGAAATACATGAAACTATTGGACTCACCAGAAAGTGAAATGAGGTAATTTCTTTCCAGCATCCTAGTTCATAGACTCATCCCTGGCAAACAGAAAAGAAAACAAACATTCATGAACTGAAGTATGTAGCCTACAGTTTTAAGTTAAAATTAGGATTTAGACTGGACCTTGAAGGGTCAATAGAATATAAACCAAGGGGAATGGGGCCAAGGAAATAGCTGAGCAAAAGCACAGAAGCAAAAATAAAAATTCTGACTTAGGTGAGGCAAGGGCTAAATATCTGGAGGAAAAAAAAAAACCTGTGAAATAAGATTCATAACAGTTTATGGAAATACTTGAAAAATGATTAGTAAAGTATGAACTTGAAGCAGGAACGTCAAGTTTGCAGGATCAGACAAGCTGCAAGGGGGGTTTGAAAAGATTGATCATTAGTATAAAGAACAGTTAGGCAAGAGGAGGGCAGGCCTTGAAAGGGTTGCCAAATAGGGGTCTAGTACAGTGGCCCAGGCAGAGGTAGGTAGTAGTCCTACTTGAGCAGCAGCAGGAGAGGAAAGAGAAAGACTCTCAGACTATGGGTATTGATATCACCATGGAAGCTACACACCAATAGTTTATCACTTTGGCAGGGTCTTTCTCAGCACCCTGGATTCCTGTCTAACCCATCAGCTTTTAGCCAGTCCCCTTCCAGCCTTCTGTGTGGATTGCTCCAGGATCTAAACAAAGACAGTGCCATGCCCCCAGAGGATGATGATGATCTGTTCTGGGTGCCATGCTGACCACACTGACTCCTGGCTTGCAGTGCATTCCTCCAGTAGTGTTTACACTGACCTCTCATCTCCCGAAATCTTTCCTTCCATCCCCCCACACTGAAGGAATGCATGAGCTTCCTTCTTTATGATTTGATTGGGGAAATAAGGAGCATCTGAACTCCTATCTGACCACTTCACACTATGATCTCAAGCCCCAACTCATCCATGACACTTGGCTCTTTGCACAGCAGCATACATTCTTGCTACACCTGATTTCTCCAGCTTCTACCCCCCCATATCTCCTCTAAAGCAACTCCACATATTATACAGGGACTTACTGTTTGGATTTGGGTTTGGTCTCAAGCAGTTCAGATATAGAAGTCTGAACAGTAGATTTTTATACTGTATCATTATCAGCTTGTTTTATTGTATTTTTATCTCACTGCTTGGGATCTACAATCGCCAAGCACAGGAACTTTGTTCTGCCCAGGTTTAGCACAGCATCGCCATTCTATAACTCAATAAATATTAGTAAATGAGCTAGTATTTTAAGCTAGTATTTTATATTCCTTGCTAAGGAGCTGGGGATACAGATGTATATATTGGAATTTGTAAACTTTAAAAGACATGTACTGTGCTAACAGTCGAATGAAATTTCACAAAAGCATCTTTCCTTTTAATAAATGCTAACAGATAAATTGCAGATGGGCACAAAACCTCAGGCTTTGAAATGTCACACTTAGAAAAGGTTCTTAAGAGTTCCTTGTAAAACAACTCTAAAGGAAAACAGAGGCCCGTATGAGGACTATTTCTGTTGTTTTAAACAAAATGTCATTTTTTCTTTGGCACAGTGATCCCAAAATAGTAATTTATATTACAGTAAACTCTAATAGCATGAAAGCTCAAACTATTCACAGTTAATGACCATTACCTTTTCCTGTTTGATTCACCAGACACAGATTTTCATGAATTTTCTTTGCCATGACCCCCACCCCATCTTTTCAGAGGACACCTCCTCTCCCATTCTTTCCCCCCCCCCCCCATTTTTTTAACTCAACAGGCTTCCCAGTCTCCTACCTCTGCAAACTATCTACTAAACACACCCAATTATTCAGTCAATGCCTGCATGTGTAGGTGCCAAGTGTTACCATTACTACCTGTGATGATTATTTTGACAACCTGAAGATATTCATTCAATCCAGCTATAAACTTAAAAGAAACTAAACTTTATACTAATTATATTTACACATCAAACCCTGGATTATTGAACAATGTATTATTAAGGGCAAAGTTCCCAATGTTCCCTTCTTTGCCTGGAATAGAAAGAAAAAGAAAGAAAAAAAAAGACTAGAAATATCTTTGATAAACACCCAATAAAGTTAAATGAAGAGAATATACAAAAAAAATCTAATGTTATCAAAGGGAGAAATGTCATTTTGTAAAACAAAAAGGATACAACTGAAACATCTCAAATATAATGGGGAAATCGAAGAATAATTTCTTGCAAAGAGATAGCTGTCACTTAAATAGTTCCCGAAGCACCTTCAGGCAAATGGTCCTGTTGTAAGTCTCATGGAGGATACACAGAAGCAAAAGTCCAACTCTGTTCTAAAAGAAGCTGACCATTCAGTTGGAAAGAAAACACAAGTAAAATTAATACTAAATTGAATTAGAAAAAATCCATCACAAGTATATGCCCTTTGAAACAGGTATGCTATTTCTCAGGTTTTAGCCTAAACAATTTACATGGGTTTCTACTAATTTTTTTTAATGTTTATTTATTTTTGAGACAGAGAGAGACAGAGCATGAACAGGGGAGGGGCAGAGAGAGAGGGAGACACAGAATCTGAAACAGGCTCCAGACTCTGAGCCGTCAGCACAGAGCCCGACGCGGGGCTCGAACTCACGGACCGTGAGATCATGACCTGAGCCAAAGTCGGACATTTAACCGACTGAGCCACCCAGGCGCCCCTCTACTAATTTTTAGAATAACCTTAGAGGAATTAAAAAGAATTGATTTTTTTAAGTTTATGTCAAGAAAGAGAGAGAGAGAGAATATGGGGGAAGGGCAGAGAGAGAGGGAGAGAGAGGATCCCAAACTGACTCCAGCTTGAACTCACCAACCATGAGATCCTGACCTGAGCTGAAACCAAGAGTCAGATGCTTAACCAACAGAGCCACCCAGACACCCCACACAAAACAATTGATTTCAAAAGGTGCAACATACAATAAAATAGCATGCAGCCATTACAGTCATGTAGAAAAGACTATTTAATGACATGGAGAAATTTTTGTGGTATAGCAAGTAAAAAAATCAGGCTGACAAATACCAAATTTAGTATGAGTCCCTTGGTGTTAAAAATATATACAAAGTGTGCTTAGGTGTCTCAGTCAGTTAATCATCTGACTCTTGATTTTGGCTCAGGGTTGGGAGATCGGGTTCCGCACTGGGAAAGGAGCCTGCTTAAGATTCTCTCTCCTTCTCCCTCCCTCTCTCTTAAATAATAATGATAATAATAATAATACACACACACACACACACACACACATGCCTGTCTGCAAAAAATCTACAGCTAAAATTCTCTAGATTAGAAAGGAAAGAGTAAAATTGTCTCTATTTGCCAATGGATATAACCTTGTATGTAGAAAACCCTCTCAGAATTCACTAAAAAACTATTAGAGCTAATCAATGAGCTAAGCAAGGTTGCAAAATATATCAAAATATGAGTATTAATTATATTTCCATATAGTAGCAATAACCATATAAAAAATGAAATCAAGAACATAATTCTATTTAAAATAGTATCAAAAATACTTATGAATAAATTCACTAAAGAAACGTAAAACTTACACTCTGAAAAGTACAAAACATCACTGAAATAAATAAAAGGCCTAAGTCAATTGAAAAACACCCTTGTTCATGAATCAGAGTATTTGTTACTGTGGCAATATTCCCCAAATTGATCTACAAATTCAAAACAATCCCTACCAAAACACCAGCTGTCTTTTTTTGCAGAAAAAAACAAATGGATCCTAAAATTCACATGGAAATGCAAGGGATAAGAACAGCCAAAACAATTTTGAAAAAGAAAAACAAAATTGGAAGACTCACATTTTCCAATTTCAAAAGCTACTACAAAGTACAGTAACCAGGACAATGTAGTATAATATAAGCACAGACATATAGACAAATGGAAGAGAATTAAGAATGCTTAAGTAAACCCCATTGATTTTCAATAAGGATGCCAAAGATTAGACCCCTGCCTCACATCATATATGAAAATTAACTCAAAATGGATCAAAGATCAAAATGTTAAAAGCCTAAGTATAAAACTCTTAGAATATAGAAGTAAAAATCTTCATGAACTTAGATTAGGCAATGATTTCAACCTCAAAAGCACAAGCAACAGTAACAAAAATAGATAAATCGGGCCCATGCCATTTTTTGTTCCGTTTCTGTTTTCTTTTTCTTGTCTTCTTGTGAGGTTTTTCATATCAGAATTCCATTTTAATTTGTTTATAGCATTTTTTTAGTTTTTCTCTTTAGGCTTTTAAGCAGTTGCTGTAATTATTATATATGTAATGTAATTATTATATTTTATATACATATCAGAGTCTGATTCTATCAGTTCAAGTAATGTATAGAAACCTTACCTGAATTTATGTCCCTTTACCCTCCCACACTTATAATGGTAATAAATATTTTGTCTACATGGATTAAAAGCCCTATTGGTGTAATAATTGTGTTTAAACCATCAAACGTAACTTCTGTTTAAAGAATTTCTGATAGTCATTCATTTATAGATCTGCCGGCAACAAATTCTCTTAATTTCCATTCATTTTATATTTTTAAGTTTATTTATTTAGATAGAGACAGAGAGAGAGAGTGAGTAGGGGAGGGGCAGAGAGAGAGAGAGAGAGAGAGAGAGAGAGAGAGAGAGAGAATCCCAAGCAGGCTCCGCACCGCCAGTGTGGAGCCACCTGTGGAGCCTGAACTCATGAACCGTGAGACCATGACCTGAGCTGAAATCAAGAGTCGAATGCCTAACTGACTGAGCCACCCAGGTGCCCCTCCATTATTTTAAAATGTCTTGATTTCCCCCTTCCTTCTTGAAGTATATATTCTTGAGGTATGCAATTCTGGTGTTGACAATTCAGATTCCTGTGCCCAAAGAGTTGTGTGGGAAAGATCAACAGCATCTCTGGACCTCAAAGACCATGGACTTTTCAGAGGTAACCAGAATGAAACCCACATCTCTGGAAAGCATATGAAGCCAAAGATTTCTTTCTTACATTGCACTTATAATTAGGGAAGGGGTCCCAATAGTAACCCAGAGTGAATTTACCACTATCTCTGTAGTATAGAAGCTTAGGGCCAAATTTAATTTGATTAAAAAAAAAATAATAAAGTAACATAGGTCTTGCACACTTAGCTTTGTAAAATACAATTTAAACCTTTTATAATGATTTTCATTTTTACCTAGTTCTGGCAGGGGAATGGGAACTCTTGATCCCAGAACAATTCTACTCACCTCTTTTTTATTTTTTCTAATTTGTTCATTTAATTTCTGGATCACTGTAGCCTTCTATGATGCTATGCTCTTAGTTTTTCAAAGAAAACATCTAAAACAAGTCACCTTTTCTTACAGGGCTACCGCTACAGACTGTGGAATGACTTTAGCTTGGGCCCCAGTGTTAAAAGAAAATTCATCAAAGGGAGCATGAGTTTCAAGTGTGAGGTCTCCCTCACCTTGCACTGGAATGTCACCTGTAACTTTAAAGGTAAAAATGCCTCCTTTTATACTATCTATTCGCTCTGTGGTCTGGGAATTGTAGACATTGCCTAGACAATGTGAGTCTGCTTTTTTAGTTTTACAGACATAGTGGACATTATTGGTTCTATTTAAGATACCTGGTGTACCATGTACTCTTCCTAAGGCTGCATTTTTTTTTCTATTATTCTGTGTTGGGTCCTGAAACCTCCATCCTTATCTTCTGCTTAAAATATTTTTAGGGGCGCCTGGGTGGCACAGTCGGTTAAGCATCCGACTTCAGCCAGGTCACGATCTCGTGGTCCGTGAGTTCGAGCCCCGCGTCGGGCTCTGGGCTGATGGCTCAGAGCCTGGAGCCTGTTTCCAATTCTGTGTCTCCCTCTCTCTCTCTGTCCCAAAAATAAATAAATGTTAAAAAAAAATTAAAAAAAATAAAAAATAAAATATTTTTAAAGTGTTTCATGCTCTCATTTTTTCTAATTTTCTTTTTACTAATTTAAAAACATTTGGGGCACTCCATAGATACTATAGTTGTAAATACACTCTTGACTATCAAATAGTTATCTCAAGGCTAAGTCTGTCCCTCTCCCTGATGCCATACCTGCATAACCTCTACAACTATGTATGGGAATTTCCCCAAGGATGTAGCAAATATATTTCAAACACAAAATCTACAAAACTAAACTCCAACCTTCCCATTCAAATCAGCATTTTCTCCTGTGAGCCCCATCTCAGGAAATGGCACCACTGTGTATCCAACTAGGAGCTCAAGCTATATTTTCACCCACTTCCAGGTTCAAACTGTTACCAAGACTTAAAACCTAAATATCATACAAAATTCTTTCCCCTCCATCCCACTGCTACTTTCTTAGCTTAGCTTCCAATCCTTTCTCATCTAAACAAACTACTAACGTTACTACTGCTTCTTTTCTCCTTCCTTGTGCTAATTCTGCGACCACTACTAATAACAATAGAAATAATAAAACCATAATAACAGCCAACATTTATTAAGTACTTTCTAGGAGTCAGGAATTGTTCTATGTGCTTACCATAATTTGATTAATTACTTCTCTTTGCACAACTTTAAACAGTAAGTTCTACCTTTAATCCCAATGTACAGATAAAGAAACTGAGGGCACTAAGAAAAATTATATATGTTAACCAATGAATTACAGCTTGTGAGAGGAAGAGCAAGCATTCAAACCCAAGACATGTGACTCCAGAACTAGGCCAGCTAACCACTACCCTGGTGCCTCCAAACTCACCTCCACCCTCCTCCAATCCCTTCTTCAAGCCACAGTGATGGTTTTTAAATGAAAATCTGACTCACCCATTTAAAATCCTGAAGATTCATGAAATGGCTGCCTATGTCACTGAAAAACATTCATTGCCCACACCATCCAGGCTCATCAACCAGAGCACACATCCTCCTAGCATGTTCCCGTCACATTAGCCACTTATGAGGTCCTTTGCACAGATCCTTCTGATTTTATAGCCCGCCCCCATCTTCTTCCCCCAGCTGAAGTCTATTCTTACTCCAAGTATGTAGGTGGGTGGTAACCTCTCAGCAATCTCCAGGGCAGGTGGTTTCCGTTAGCCAGGGGCCATGCTCCAAAACAGGTGGCAGGTATAAGGCATTAGGTTGGCATTGGCAGCAGCTGAGGAAAAGGTGTTCCAGCCAGGGAGTGGAGATTTGGTAATAGCATCTTCGACAGCCTCTTTCACATTTATTGCTGTGGCTTGTATTGGCTATTTACGGCTTTCACTGCTACGCAGGAAATTTCCTGAGGATAAGAACTATGATTTTTACTCTGGATCTCATTTGCAAGCTCAGTGCCTCATAAACTAATGAATGAATGCATGAATGAATGAATGAATGACAATGCAGTCTCTCCCACCATAAGTGAGCAGATATACAGACAAATAGTTGCAAAGCAAAATGAGTAGTACATGAGAAATGCAAACGAGTGACTCACTCAGTGTTGGGTTCCAAGAGAATAGAACCCATTAAGAGCAGGGTTTCTGTCAACCTTTATTCCCTAGTGTATCCCCTGAACCTAATAGAGGACCTAGATGTTACTAGGTACTCAACAAATACTTGTTGACTAAATAAAAGAATTTGTAGTGTGCTTGGGTGGCTCAGTCAGTTAAGTATCTGACTCTTGGTTTCAGCTCAGGTCACGATCTCACAGTTTGTGACTTCGAGCCCCCACACTGGGTTCTGTGCTGACAGTGTAGAGCCTGCTTAGGATTCTCTCTCCCTCTCTATCCCTCCCCTGCTCATGCTGTCTCTGTCTCTCTCAAAAATAAATAAACTTAAAAAAAGAAAAATATTAAAAAATTTGTATGGAGTGAATTCCTGAAATCAAGAATTCATTAAAAGTAGATACAACTAATTTCTAATAGCTTATATACATCAGTAATCAGCAACTTCCAAAATACTTCTCATAGTAAGATTTCGACATAAGTATTACCTGGAGACATGCTAGAAGTGCAAACTCTGGAACCCCACCCTAAACCTAGAGAGTCAGAAACTGGGGGTGGTGCCCGTCAATCAACTTATTAACAAGTTCTCCAGGTGGTTTTAATGCGTACGGAAGCTTGTTCTAAAGCAGGGGACTGTTCTAAAGCAGAGGACGCCTGAGTGAATCAGTCAGTTAAGCATCCAAATTTTGATTTTGGCTCTGGTCATGATCTTGTGGTTGTGAGACTGAGTCCTGCATCAGAGAGATTGTCTCCCTCTCTCTTTCTGCCCCTCCCCCACACATGCAACGCTGCTCACTCTCTCAAAATAAATAAATAAACATTTTTTAAAAAAATAAAGCAATGGTTCGCAATCTTAGAATCACATGGGATGTGTGTGTACACCACGGACTGAATGTGTCCCCCCACAATTCATATATTGAATGAATGGTATCAATGATGTCTCTCCTTACTTTCTGAGGAGGCAAAGTGAAAGAGAAGGAAACTCTCACATTTCCCCTTGGTTTAGGGGAATGTAACCATGAAAAGGTACCAATGTGATGATGTTTGGAAGTGGAATCCTTGGGAGATAATTTGGTCAGGATGAATTCACAAGGGTGGAGCCCATCCTATGATAAGATCAGCATCCTTAAAAGGAAAAAAGACCCAAGCTCACTCTCTCTGCACTACGTGAGGACACAAAAATAAGACAGGTGTCACAAGGCAGGAAGAGGGTTCTCAGCACACTGGTAATGCTGGCACCCTTATGTTTTTTGGTTTTTTTTTTTTTAAATGTTTATTTTGAGAGAGAGTGTGAGAGCAGGGGAGGGTCAGAGGGAGAGAGAGAATCCCAAGCAGGCTCTGTGCTGTCAGCACAGACCCCGACACGGGGCTCAATCTCATGAACTGTGAGATCACAGCCTTACCCAAAATCAAGAATTAGCCACTGAATTAATCGAATAAGCCACCCAGGTGCCCCTGCCACCTTTATCTTTGACGTCTAGCCTCCAGAACTGTGAAAAAATAAACGTCTGTTGCTTAAGCCACAGCATGTATGGTATTATAACAGTTTAAGTAGATTAACACAGTGTTTATGTGCACATATATGCACAGTTACATACACTGATATATATATATATATATATATATATATA
>NW_024412396.1:54113823-54259055 GCF_014898765.1 Herpailurus yagouaroundi
ATATATATATATATATATATATCTGTATCAATCCTTGGTCTATCCTGAAGGAGCCTGATTTAACTGGCACTGCACAAACACTGGTGTTTCCTGGTACTCAGAATGTTTAAGGCCAGGTTTCAGAATCCCTAGGTTTTCTTTGTCTAAGGAGAACTGTGTTCTGAATCTCACAGATGTTTACTGTGACCCAGAAGAGTACATCATTCTTCTCCTCTCCCCCTCATCCCTCTCTTCCTTATTTTTGGAGGCAGTGTATGCTTGGATAAAAAGAATACGACCTTTGAAGCCCAAGACAGAGATCTTGCTTATTTCTCAACTCTGCCAGTTAATGGCTTTGTGAGCTTGAGCAGGTCAGCCTTTCTCAGCCTCAGTTTCATGTTTAAAAAAAAAAAAAAAAGTGGGATAGTACCTCCTCTCTGAATAGTGTCAAGATTAAGTTACATTAAAATAATGTATACAAAGTTCCAGCACAGCTCATAGACCTAGGCAAATGCCAGTCATATTTTTCTAATGTTTATTCATTTTTGAGAGACAGAGAGATACAGCATGAGCCAGGGAGGGGCAGAGAGAGAGAGAGAGGGAGACACAGAATCTGAAGCAGCCTCCAGGCTCTGAGCTGTCAGCACAGAGCCCGACGTGAGGCTCGAACTCATGGACCGCGAGATCATGACCTGAGCCGAAGTCGGATGCTTAACCGACTGAGCCACCCAAGCACTTCAATAATATTTTTAGTAAGAGGTTTTAACAAAGAGTCTGAGATATGTTCTGAAAACAGACAAAAAATCATGCCTGCAGATAGCCTCACTTCCTTGGAGAATAAACACGAGAAATTACATTTCATGGTTACATTCCCATAAACCAAGGGGAAATGTGAGAGTTTCCTTCTCTTTCACTTTGCCTCCTCAGAAATAAGGAGAGGCATGAGGCTACATTCCTCGTGAAAGTAAAAATTACTCTCACTTTCGTGGAAGATTTAGTTTTCTTTTGAGAATTTTTAAAAATCAGCTTTTTGAGGTACAATTTACACACAATAACACTCACCAATCTTAAATGAGCAATCTGATGAGAAGGTATACATTCCACACATAATCGTGATACAGAATCCATCACATCAAAAGAGTCCTCTGTGATTTATCCTCTCTCCCAAACTGCAGACCCTGAAACCTACAGGTCTGCTTCCTATAGTTCTAACTTTTCTAGAATTTCATATAAATGCAATCATACAGTCTTCTGTGTTTCGCTTCTGCTTTTGACAGTATGTGATTTGTTTCTAATTCTTGGCTATTATGGACAAAGTTTCTATGAATATTTCTGTACAATTGTGTAGACATATGTTTTCATTTCTTCAAATATCTAGGAATGGGATTGGTGGGTCTTATGGCACAAGTATGTTTAATTTTGTAGGAACCTGCAAAATTGTTTGCCAAAGTGGCTGTACCACTTTTCATTCCCACAAGCAATGTGTGAGCATTTCAGTCATTCCACATCCTCATGGATTGTGGCATTATCAGTTTTTATGTGAGCCATTATTTTGTACTTGTATAGTCTATTTGTGGTTTTAGTTTACATTCCTCTGATAATAATTTTTTTTAACGTTTATTTATTTTTGAGACAGAGCATGAACGGGGGAGGGTCAGAGAAAGAGGGAGACACAGAATCGGAAGCAGGCTCCAGGCTCTGAGCCATCAGCCCAGAGCCCGACGTGGGGCTCGAACTCACGGACCGCGAGATGGTGACCTGAGCTGAAGTCGGCCGTCCAACCGACTGAGCCACCCAGGCGCCCCAACAATTTTTATGAGATATAATATTTTCTATTAGAGAACATAATTTGCTATGTTAAATATTAATATTAATGTAATGTAAGTTTAATTTAATACTAATATCATATTTAATAGTCCTCAACAAATATTGTAGTTTAAATTCATTACAGTTTAAAGTGTGTGTCTTGCACGTTTTATAAATTTGTTCCTAAGTATTTCAGACTTTTATTGCTAGTAAAAATGACACTTTTTATTTATCAATTTCCAGTTTCTTGTTGCTTATATGTAGAAATGCGATTGATTTTTGTGCACTGGCCAATCATTCTATGACATTGCTAAATTCATAGTAGCAAACACTTATATGGGATTTTCCTTAAGATCTGCAAGATAAACCCATCTGTGTCCTGAGAATAAGGCAGCTGTACTTCTTCCTTTCCAGGAGCCTCACTTAAATCTCAAGTGAAGACTTACCTTCTATAATACCTGTTCATTTGGCTACTCTTCACCCTGAAAGCTCTTGAAAAGTTAAACCACATTTTGGACAACTCCTTTTTTTTCAGAATAACATCTTTTTCATCCAAAAATATGCTAAATACCTACACATAAAAGATGATATTTTGACATGACATACTCACTCATTGTCTTGATGAACAGTTTCTTATTAGAAACGAAATTATGGAAACAAATTTAGTTGTGTGACCATATTGATGAACCCCAAATGTTTTACTTGTATATACATGCAAACATGCAAATGTTTTGCTCTTACATATGCACACAAAGTGAGATGGATGGAAAGGTAACTTCTTTTACCACTCTTTTATCTATATTAGATGTATGCTATTTGCACTTGTTTTTAAGAGTTTAGTCTTTATGAGGCCCTAACAGTGATTTTCTATGCTATAGCTTTTTTAGTTGTGGTTTGATTGCAAGGTAAGAATAAGCCTCAAATTACTGCAAATTGTTTGCTATAGGATTCGTGTTTGCTTCCTACTTGATTTTACTTCTGTGAGCATCTCCCCTAGCAATGCTCTCACCTTGGCAGCAGCATACCCTTTCAGTAACAGCAGCTGAATCCAATTTTAATTATTCCAGTATTGGTAAAAACATCCTTACCACCCATCTCCACATTAAAGACGTCAGCACCAGCTAATCAGAGCCACTTAGTCAGAAGTCTGACTTCTAGAACCGTAGGCCCTTCCTCCTAGCTTCCAGGGTTTAAATTTTTCAACCTCCCCTCTTGCTGCCCCAGCCCTAAGGAAATGACTGCTTCTAGCAATTTATACCTCTGAGACACCCTAGTGTTCTCTTTCTGTTTCTTTATTTCTCTTTATTTTTCTGGTACATAGACAATAATTTTAGACACGATTATCAATTCATTACATCAATTCATTCCTGTTCAAAACACTGTTTTGTTTTTGAAGGGCTCTAACATAAAGATATTGGCACCAGGAACAGTACTATGAAACAGACCATCGAACATAGTATATTGGGGTTAATTTGGTCATTTTCTGGGCTTGCATGAGTGTTGAGCTCCTTGTTAATGGGAAATGGATTGTTGGTGATCCATGACATGCACTGGCATATGATTAATCAAAGCCTCACTGTGATTGATTGTGATAAAATGCCCACTGAAGTAGATCCTTGGGAAACCAAATGGCTATTGCCCTTCAGCTAGTGTGGCATTAAAGGTAACAAGGACTGTTGTGTGAGATGGATTCTCTGAGTGCATCGGGACAATTACAGAGAGAAGATGGGGAATCCTCTGAGTGGATTCTAAAGGATGTGAGGCCAAGGAGGATGGAACAGAATTCTGGAAAGGACCGAATTTGTTGATTTTGATGTATCTATGAGTGTTTATGGATTCAATGTGTTAATTGGAAGTGGTTCTAATAGTTTATTCTGGCTGAGTGGCCCTTGACTTTTTGAATGCCTGCGTTTAAGGAGATTGAGATGCTAGAACATTCCTGGCAAAATGTAGAACAGATACAGAAGGCTTGCAGAGATAAGAATGTTAAAGCAGATTTATCATATGTGACCTACGTTCCCACCTTACTGCTACCCTCAACCTGCACCACATTCCCTGAGAAAGCTGAAGGCACACTCATTTTACGTTGGTGAGGGAAGAACCAGCATCTTGGGAAAGCTTTCTGATGGCTGTTCTTTGTAGGAAAGGTATGAAAATGGAAAATGCTGCCATTGAGATGCTCTCCTGATTTTCAGCAGGACCCTACAGTTGCACAGGCCAAGTGTCAGTGCTTAACTGACAGAGACAATGTGGATATACATTTACCGTAATGGGCAGAAGGAATAAATGGGTAGTCAGTAGGTTTTGTCTTGCAGACATCTTTGGCTGTGGCAAATTAATTACAGTGTTTCTAAGGAATGAAATACATAGATAGCTTGCTAAAATGTTACGTGATCTATAAAATAATAATTCTGAGTCTGTTAGAAACCAGACATGAGTTGGCACAATGCCTCTCTCCAAGTTTCCTTTCATAAGTCTAGAACCCCTTCATTAAAAGAAGCTAGTTTCATTTGAGGGTACAGCCTGCTACAGTGCCACACATACATACTATAAATCTTTCTTCGAGTCTTTGAATCTTTTCCACTGTGTGGCACTTACTAGTATGACTGTACTATAGGGAAAAGAAATACCCAGACATTTCAGGAATTATTAGGCACTGACTTTGAACTGGTTTTGACTTCTAAAAACCTAAATGCCACTTTTTTCACCAGCCATATTGAAGGTTTATGGTGGTCATGGAGAAAGTGAGGTTAAAAATGGTATGCTGAATAAAGGTATAAAATGGATATATAATTTTGGAGTAATTAGAATATAGATGATATTTAGAGCCAGGGTACTAGGTGACATGGCCATAAAAGTGGCATAGACAAAGGAAGTCCAAAGTCCAAAGATTAAGCCATTTTAACCAAGGGGTTAAAATTTTAGATAGTGATGATATGAGAAGGAACTAGCAAAAGAGGTTGAGGAGCAATGGCCAGAAACAGAGTAGGAGTACAAGCTTAATGTGGTATTCTGGAAGCCAAGGGAAGAAGTGTCTCAAAGGAGAGACAAGCTGTGTCAAATGCTACCGATCAGCCAAATAAGAAAAGGACCAAGAGATGGCAACATGATTTCAGCGACATGGTGACCGGAAGAAAGCAGTTTCAGAGCAGTGGTTGGTCCAGAAGCCTGATTTGACTGCATTCAAGAAAAAAAAAAAAAAATGAGAAGACATATCGGAAATGGCAAATTCAGGCAGGTTTTTAAGAGTTTTGCTGTGGGGCACCTGGGTGGCGCAGTCGGTTAAGCGTCCGACTTCAGCCAGGTCACGATCTCGCGGTCCGTGAGTTCGAGCCCCGCGTCAGGCTCTGGGCTGATGGCTCAGAGCCTGGAGCCTGTTTCCGATTCTGTGCCTTCTTCTCTCTCTGCCCCTCCCCCGTTCATGCTCTGTCTCTCTCTGTCCCAAAAATAAATAAACGTTGAAGAGTTTTGCTGCAGAACAGATATAGGGCAGCAGCTGGAAAAAACATCAAGAGGATGCTGTTTGTTGTTACTATTGTAAGATGAAGAAATAATGGCATATTTTATATTGATGGATAGGTTCCAATAACAAGGGGAGAATATGATGGTGCAGAAAAAGAAAGGAGAATTGTAAGGCCATTGTCTTTGAGTAGGAGAAAGGAATAAAATTTAATGCACAAATGAAGGAGTTACACTTAGCTTTGAGAAGTTTATCCACAGTAATAGGAGAGAAGGCAAAAAAATATTAGTTCAGATTTAGAACATATATAAAAACAGAAATAATCTGCAAATGCAAAGTTACTTCTACAATTATAAAATTCTTATAAGCTTAATTTTATGAATTATTATAAACTTATAAGACATTAACATAAGTTAAAAGTCCTTATAAACTTATAAAATTGACAAAACAAAATTGTCAAATTTTGTCAAGAAAAGAGAATGCTCTCATAAGCAAAATTAAGAATAAAATAGGCACAATTTAAAATGTTGCATATATTTCAAAGATGTTAAAAAACTTTTATGACCAACTTTATGCCAAAAAATTTGAAAACAAATTCTAGAAAAATGTAACAGTATAATTGACCAACGAGGAAACAGAAAATTAATAGTCCTAGAACGGCTTTTAAAAATTGAATCTGTGGGGCACCTGGGTGGCCCAGTCAGTTAAGCATCCAACTCTTGAGTTAGGTTAAGGTCATGATCTCACAGTTGTGGGATCGAATCCCATGTCAGGCTCTGCACTGTAAAGCCTACTTAAGATTTGCTGTCAGGGTGCCTGGGCGGCTCACTAGGTTAAGTGTCTGACTTCAGCTCAGATCGTGATCTCCCGGTCCAGGAGTTCAAACCCCACATCAGGCTCTGTGCTGACATCTCAAAACCTGGAGCCTGCTTCAGATTCTGTGTCTCCCTCTCTGTCTCTGCCCCTCCCCCACTCACACTCTGTCTCTCTCTCTCTCTTCCTCAAAAATAAACATTAAAAATTTTTTTAAAAAGATTTGCTGTCATTCCCACTGCCCCTCTCATCTGCTTGCATGCTCTCTCTCTAAGTAAAAAATAAAAAATAAATAAGAAAGTCTTTAAAAAAACTTAATCTGTGATTTAGAATCTTCCTACAAAGTAAACTCATACTCAGTGATAAAGTACTGGAATCATTTCCTTTAAGATTAGGAACAAGAGTAAGAAGTAAAGAAACCATCACTACTTATATCCATCATTGTATTAGAGAACCCAGACCAAACAGTAAGGCAAGAGAAAGAAATACAAGTTATGAGCATCAGAAAAAAATATATAAATACTTGGTATTCACAGACCCTCTCGTTGGCCACTTAGATAACTTGAAAGAATAATCTAAAAGAATTAATAAAAGATTACTGGATTGAAAAATCAGTGTGCAAAAGTCAATTGTATTTTATAAACTTTCAACAGAAAAATTATTAAAAATATTATTTCAATAGCAATACAATCATAAATATTTAGAAATATACAAGACCTATGGAGAAAATTGTAAAACTGTTGATAGACATTTCAAGGAGACCTAAATAAATGGAGATATACCATATTTATGGTTCATGATATTCAATATCATAAAAATGTATTTTCTTCCAAAATTAATGTATCTTTTCAGTGCAGTTCATCAAAGTGTTAACAGGTTTGTGTGTGTGTATGTGTGGGGATTAGAGGGTACAAACATATGTGTATGTGAATAAGTGAAATCTGATCACTAACTCTAACATCAACACAGAAGTTAGGTTGCAAGAAAACAACATTCTCTTAAATAAGAATAGACAATAGATTTAAAGGGAAAAATAATAAAAGTTACAATTTTAAAAACAGCCTTATTGAGGTATAATTGAAGTATAATAAACTATATTTAAAGTGTACAGTTTGATGAGTTTTGACCAGTTTGGGATATTTGTGAAACCATCACCCTCCCAAAGTTTCTTTATGCCTCTTTGTAATGCTTCCCTCCCCACCCCCACTCTGTTTCGAGGCAACTACTGATCTACTTTGTGTCGCTATAGATTAATTTTCATTTTTCTAGAACTGCATATAAATGGAATCATATAGAATGCCTTCTTTTTATCTGACTTCTTTCATTGGGCATAATTATTTTAAAAACTCACCCATATCATAGCAAGCATCAATAGTTCCTTTTTGTTGCTGAGTAGTATTCCCAAGTAAGATTTGAAATGGTAACTTCCTAAAAATATGGGAAAGCAAAGACAAGGCAGATGACCTCACATCCTGGAAATCCTCACAGGAATGCATATTCCCAGTGTTCTTATGTTAGTCCTGGTTTTGCTACCCTGCTTTAGAAAGCTGTGGTTTTAACCAACCAAATACTTCTCAAAGAGCCTGTTGCTGAACACCATCTTTCCTTTTTTGCAGACTTTTTTTTTTTAGCTGAATGCAGTATATTGTTACAAAACTGTAGCTATGAATGTAGTTCTCCTATGGGCCATTTAGGCTTTACTTTATTCTATTTCTAGAACTGAAGCCCCATTTACCGGCTAGTTGATGTGAGCTTTCGACCCCAAGAAAGAGTTTGTGGATGGGTCAGCCCTGTTATTGCAAGAAAAGCTACTGCAAGAAAAGCAGTTCAAAGTGCAAGTTGGCAGATTATCAGGACAGACAACACAAGCGGCAGAACTTCTAAGATACGTTATTTACTCGAGTACAGTCCTGCAACTAACATTTACTTGAGTATTCTCTATGTACTTGGCATTGTTATCAGAATTTTACTTGTATTGTCTCATTTAATCTTTAAATCCCAATAAGAGTAATGCTATTAATTATTCTTATTTTATACTGAGGAAGCTGAGGCTCTCTACTGAAGTAGAGGCAAATACACCCTGGTGTGAATTCTATCCTGACATTTAGTAGTGCCCAGTTTCCTTGTTGGTTACACAAGACTTCTGTAAAATAAATACCATAAAATAACAGTTCCAGCTTACAAGATTGTTGTGTGGCTTAGACAATACAGTGTATGCAAAATGCTTACCACAGTGCTTCACACAAAGGAATAAATGGTAGCTATAATTACTATCATTATCATTATTATTACCATGACCAAGTAGTAATGCTTTCAACCATTATTACCTTCAGTCAATTACTCGAAAGTAAAATGTTTCCAAACCTCATAATCAAAAATGAGCTCATGTCACTTCTAAATATCGGACATTTAAGAAGCATAGGAGATTAATATTAATTAAAACGCATTCTGATTTTCCACCACGAGTGTCACTAAGCAGGTTTCTTTGAAGCATTTTAAGACAACTAATTTTCTTTAAAACACACCTAATATTTTAATCCAGTGTCAAATGTGTTTGCCACATGGGTGTTATCTGAGTTAGCAATTCGACTCCTGCTTTACTTTGTTCATCTCAGCCACCTCCCATTTCTTTTACTTTTCTCAGCACAGAATGTGATAAATGTTCCCACTGTAACACGTCACAGGGTAACTAAGGTTACCAAGTTTCACCAGATGAGGAGAGGGAGGGTGATACAGCAAGTCTCCCATGGCATTCTGGAATTCTTTATGGCCAGGGAAATGTGAAGGCTTGCTCTTGACTACAGTTAACTTCACGGTGACTTCTAGTGTGAGTGCTTCCTTCCCCATACATCTGATCATAACCAAGGACTATAGGCTCTCAGCCAAGATAAGGTGGGGACCACTGGCTTGCCACATGACCTTGCATGCCACATGACAAAATTAGCCTTTCCAGTTGCACCTCTCCCTATCCTCATTCCACTAGGATTAGTGCAATGACCTTTTCTAATTGGATGGCATAAATTCCTGTCTGGATTCTTACTCTGAATTGTAGTTACCAATCATATGACTGTAAGAAAATACTCCAGTCTGTTAGCACCAGGCAGCTGGAGGAGGAAACCAAGGTAGGAATCCTTGTTCTACAAAACTGTCCTTGGCTTTTTCTTTATGACAGAACGGATCTGGAAACACTGTCTAGTCTTGTGGGAAAATAAAGATGAAAATTTGGCACTTGTCATTCATAACCATCATGTCCTTTTCAAATACTTTCATGAAAGATGATTTTATTAATTTAGGCTCTTCTTGGAAACAAGAAAGAGCTGGAGAGGACCTTAGTCTAAACTCACCACCTCTCCAGTTTAGGTTTATTGTCCCAGTCATCAGCCTTTAGGATCCATCACATCACTTTCTTATGGCTCCCTCAATAATCCCCTCCTGCACACACAAACACCAAGCTCTCAATACCATCCAGCAATACTGTGATACGTCCTTCGTTGGCTCACTCTTCCATTCATCGTAAGTGGTACGTCCAACCCTCTACTCTCCCTGAATCTCCAGCCCTCACCACTCCACCTACCCAATTCTTTCAGTCACTGACCTTATCCACCTACTTCACAGAGAAAACTCAAGTCTTTACAAACAACTAACCTAAAAGAGTGCATCAACACATGTTGCATCCTTCCACAAAAAAGAATGGATGACTTCTTTATTTAAGAAGATAACCTTTTGGGACACCTGGGTGGCTCAGTTGGTTAGGCGATCGACTTCAGCTCAGGTCATGATCTCACAGTTTGTGAGTTCGAGCCCCACATCGGGCTCTGTGGTGACAGCTCAGAGCCTGGAGCCTACTTCAGATTCTGTGTCTCCCCCTCTCTCTACCCCTCCCCTGCTCATGCTCTGTGTCTCTCTGTCTCTCAATAATAAATAAACATTAAAAAATTAAAAAAAAAAAAGATAACCTTTTTACCTGTCCTATGGTTCTGCCTTTTAAAGAACCTAATCCTATGGACTGCCCCACATCATTAATTCATCATCATCCTTTTTCTCTCTGTGGCCTCTTTGCTATCAACATTTAAACATTCTCAACTTTCTCTTATTTTAAAAACATACTATCTCCTTTAACCGTATTCCCCCTGCCATCTACCTCTCTGTTTTTATTCACAGACATTACTTTTAAAAATAATAATTTATTTTGAGAGAGAGAGAGAGAGATCACACAAGCAGGGGAGGGGCAGAGAGAGAGGGGGAGAGAGAATCCCAAGCAGGCTCCTCACTGTCAACACAGAGCCTGATGTCTTTTGTGAGATCATGACCTGAGCTGAAACCAAGAGTCAGACACTTAACTGACTGAGCTATCCAGGCTCCCCCACAGATACTACTTCTAATTTAGTCCCTTTCTCTGTGTTATTAGTTCCTCAGGATTTTGTACTCTATCCTACCGCAAATCCCTTGAAACTGTTCTTGCCAAGATCACCGAAGACCTCAATGTCATCAACATTAATTGGTCTTGCTGTATTCACCTGACTACTCTATGGTATCCAGCACACTCCTTCCTGCTGGAAACATTCTCTACTCTTGATTTCATGACACTATAGTCTCCTGTTTCCTCCTACCATAGACGTCTCTATCTCTCTTCTCAGTTTTCCCAACTCATCCTGCTTTACCTCTCCAGGAAATGACGGAATTCCCCAAAAGTTAGATCTAGGCTCTCTTCTCATATAAAACTACAAAGTGTCCCTAGATGATTGCAACCACTCTGCACATTTTCATTTACCATTAGTAGATTAATTAAGCCAAAATAAATTTGCTACTAACCTTCTGTGAGGTCCATATCTACATATGTACCAACATATTCATCCTTGTGTACATATTTCAAAGGACCTTAAATCTAATTTGTCCAAAACGAATCTCAATCTATTTTCCCAAAAGTAGTTCTGAATCTTCCCCATCTAATAGTACTAACATATATTCAAGCTCACACAGGAAACTGGGGAATTATTCTTGACACTTTCTTCTCTCTCTCTCCTTTTTAAAAATCTATTTATTTATTTTGAGAGACAGAGAGAGAGAGAGAGAGAGAGTGAGCACGTGAGTAGGGGAGGGCCAGAGAGGAGAGAGAGAATCCCAAGCAGGCTCCATGCTGTCTGCAAGAGCCCGACGGGGGCTTGATCTCACAAACCCATGAGATCATGACCTGAGCCAGAATCAAGGGTGAGATGCTTAACCGACTGAGCCACCCAGGTACCCCTGACACTTTCTTGTGTCTTAACTGTCACATCCAATCAATCATCAGGTTCTCTCTAATACAGAGAATTCCTATGTCTCTCTTATGTTGCTTAAAAGGAATTTCTGGTCCTAAGGGAAAATTGTATTGAAATAACACTTCCAGTTCTCTTTCCAGTCCTCCTTTCCCCACCCTCCTTTTTCCTCCTCAGAGGAGAAGAAATGAATTGCCTTCTTGGTAAGTTTAGGAGAAGGAGCCAGGCCATTCTGTATTTCCTTCTTTTGGTTGTTCATGCTGTAACAGTGGGTGCATTCTAAAGCATGTAAAAATAAACAACCAAAAAAGTACAAGACTTATATTTTATAAACTACAAAACATCATTGAAACAAATTAAAGAAGGTCTAAATAAACAAAATATGTCCCGTGCTCATGGATTGGAAGATTTAATATTATTAATATTTGCCCCCAAATTATCTACAGATTCCCTGCAAACCCTGTCAGTGTCCTGACTGGCTTCTGTGCAGAAAATGACAATGTGATACTAAAATTCATATGAAAATGCAAAAGAGACAGCATAGACAAAACAATTCAAGAAGAAGAAAGCTGAGGGGCTCAGTCAGTTAAGCGTATGACTTGAATTTTGGCTTGGGTCATGAGCTTGCAATTCGTGGGTTTGAGCCTGCTTGGGATTAGCTCTCCCTCTCTCTCTGCCACTCCTCTGCTTGTGTGCTCTCTCTGAAAATAAATAAATAAACTTTAAAAGAAGAAGAAGAAAAAAAGAAGCAGAGGAGGTGAAGGAGGGAGGGGGAAGAGGAAGAAGAAGAAAGTTGGAAGACTCACAATTCTCAATTTCAAAACTTACTAAAAAGCTACCATAATCATGACAGGGTAGTGCTGGCACAGGGTAGACCAATCAATGGAACCTATCAATTCTAGTTAATGATCCAGAAATATAATCTTACATTTATGGTCAGTTGATTTTCATCTTCCAAAGATGCCAAGCAATTCAATAGAGTAAAGAATGGTCTTCCTAACAAGGATTCTGGGACAATTGGATATCTGTATGCAAAAGAATGAAGTTGAATGTCTACCTTGCGTCATATATAAAAATTAGCTCAAAGTGGATCTGAGACCTAAATGTAACAGACAACATAAAAATAGGTTTTTAAAACTATAAAATTATTAGAAGGAAAAAAAGGAATAAATCTCTATGATCTTGGATTTGCAATAATTTATTATTTAGATATTAGTGCACAAGCAGCAAAAGGAAAAATGAGAAAGTTGGACTTCATCATCATCAAAAACTTTTGCACTTCAAAGGACACCATCAAGGAAGTGAAAAAGACAACTCACAGAGTGGGAGAAAATATTTGCAAAACATATATATTAAAAGGGACTTTTATCTAGATATACAAAAATGATCTCCCACAACTCAACAATAAAAAGATAAATAACCCAATTTAAAAAAAGGGCTAAGAATCTGAAGTTCTTCAGATAAGTTACACAAACAGCCAATAAACACATGAAAAGGTTCCAAACATCATTTGTTATCAGGAAAATGCAAATCAAAATCCTAATGAGATACTACATCACATCCACTAGGATGGTTATAGTAAAAGAAGACAGACAACAAGTGATGCTGAGAATTTGGAGAAACGGGAGCCCTTATAACATTGCTAGTAGAAATGTAAAATAGTGCAGCCACTTTGGAAAACCACTTTGGCAGCTCCTAAAATGTTAAACACAGAGTTACCTTATGATCCAGAAATTCCACTCCTAGTTATATGTAAGTGAAACTAAAACTAATGTCCACACAAAAACTTGTACAGAAGTTTTATAGCAGCATTATTCATAATAGCCCCAATATGGAAACAATCCAAATGCTCATCAAGTGAGGAATGTATAAACAAAATGTGGTATATCCATCTAGTGAAATACTATTCAGCAATAAAAAGGAATGAAGTACCAATACATGCTATGACATGGATGACCAAAAACATTACATTAAGTGAAAGAAGCCAGCCAATTGCAAAAACCATGTATTTATCACTTTGTTTATATTAAATGTTCAGAACAGGCAGGTCTATAGGGACACAATGATAGCATGTGTAATTATGCTAAAAACTACTGAATATTTAACTTTAGACAGGTGAATTTTATGGTATGTGAATTACTTTCCTATCCACCTTGTTTTTAACATTTTAGTGATTGACTGATTGATTGAGAGAGTGAGAGCAGGGGAGGGGCAGAGAGAGAGGGAGACACAGAATCCAAAGCAGGCTCCAGGCTCTGAGCTGTCAGCACAGAGCCTGACACGGGGCTTGACTCAATAACGGCTAGATCATGGCCTGAGCCTAAGTCAGAAGCTTGACCTACTGAGCCACCCAGGCGCCCCTCCTAGCCATCTTTAAAGTTAGCAACACCACATTTCTCTGACCCTAATACACTGTTGAATAGTTATTTCTAACCCCACCAGAAAAGGTTTTCCACTTGAAAATACTCATGCCATGGGAATGAGCCCACCTGGATAACCCAGGATACTATCCCCATCTCAAGGTTCCTAAACTTAATCACATCTGCAAAATTCCTTTTATCATGAAAGGTAAAATATTCATGGATTCCAGTGTTAAATTATGACATCTTTGGGAGTCCATTATTATACTGATTACAGTAGGTAAATTATATCTCATTAAATATGTTTTTGTTTTTTAAAGAGTGGGTACATCCTGCTCTTCTGCCTCCAGAAGAACATCTGCCAGGTCAGATGCCAAGTCTGGCTTGCAGGGGCAGTTTGAAAGCCCATGTCTCTCTGTCCCTGTGATGGGGCCTGCACAGATATGAGATAGCAATCCTGACAAAGTGGATCAATGAGCTAATACACTCCCTTAGTAAGCCATTTCATATTGTAGACTTGGACAGAGGCATTAGGAAAGAACTTGTCACACAACTAAGCTTCCCTCAAATGATGCGGTTGTCTCATGCATCAACTTTCTTCAACCTATTCCAAACTCAGAGGATATAGAAAAAGAATTACTGTCTCCATAAGCTCACGCATTGATTTTGCCTTCTAGATGATGCTCATAAACATCAACTTTACTCCATCTATACTCTCACCACTTTAAGTCCCCATCATGGCTCAATATGATTATCAAAATAACTGTTTTGCATATGTTCTTTTTGTCTTCTAATCCAGTCTCCTAGATGCAGTCCAAATGGCCTTATTAAAATGCAAATGTTATCATATGATTCTGCTGAATAAGCCTTCACTTTGCTTCCAATGACTATTGGGATAAAGATTTTAAATGTCTCTCTCACATACTCTAGATTCCAACCACAGTGCCAGTCTCCACTTGAGCCATTCTTTCTCTGGTTCATGGCATCTTAGAACCCTCAAATGCTCCTTTTTTTCTAGGTGGTCCCCTTTCCCCTCAATCTTCACCTGGATGATTCCAGCATAGCCCACAATCTCAGATTAAACTTCTCTTCCCAGAACTCCACTCAAAGTTAGAAATCTTAACCTATACCACTTTCCTTTAGCACCTGTTCTTTTCCTTTGAGGCAACCACAACTATTTTTGAAGATCTTAATATCAATGAGTATTATGTATCATTTCTAATCCCAACTGTTACATTAATACACCATTACTAGTACACAAGAGGGTAACTATGGGGTTCCCACTGTCCCAGGCACCCCTATTCCCACAAGAATGACTACTGAAAAGCTGAAAGAGGGGTGGCTGGGTGGCTCAGTCAGTTGAGAATCTGACTTTTGATTTTAGCTCAGGTCATGACCTCCTGGTTGTGGGATCGAGCCCCATGTCAGGCTCCGTGCTGGGCATAGAGCCTGCTTGGGATTTCCTCTATTCCCTACTCGTACATGCTTTCTCTCTCTCTCAAATTAATAATAATAATAATAAACTGAAAGAGAAATCCACCTGGGAAAATTGATACAACTCAAATGACTTCTTCTTCTAACATAATTTTGTATCATTTGTTTGGTGGTAGAATTAATGTGCATAATAGGATTATGAAGACACCCATAAAAAGGTCATTAATAATCTCATGAAAAAATAACCATATCAGTGATACACATATAAATGGAATGTTACTCAGCCATAAAAAAGAATGAAATCTTGCCATTTATGATAACATGGACAGATCTCAAGGGTATCAGGCTAAATGAAATAAGTCAAACAGAGAAAGACAAACACTATATGCCTTCACTTATATTTGGAATTCAAGGAGACAAAACAAACAAAACAAAAGAGATATAGAGAACAATGTGGTGTTTGCCTGAGGGAAGAGGGTGGGGAAGTGGGTGAAAGGAACTAAAAGGTACAAACTTCCAGTTATAAAATAAGTAAGACACAGGGATACAATGTACAGCACAAGGAATATAGCTAATAATATAAAACAACTTTGTGTGGTGACAGATGGTGACTAGATCTATCATGGCAATCACTCTTTAATGTATAGAAATGTTGAATCACTATGTTGTACACCTAAAACTAACATATGATATGTCAACTATACTTCAATAAAAATAATAGCCATATCATAGAAGGTAATATTTCAATGACAAATCATATTTGTTTCTTCTGTTATCTAGTAATAATATTTTTTTAAATGATTAGAATCATGGGAAGGGAATTCAAAATAGCACTAATTTTGTAAAAATAATTTACATGGCAATATATAAAGAAATAGGTAGGAAAAAATCTTTCAATTTTAAGACTTGACTATACCACCTACTAGCTGTGTGACTTCAGGTAAATTATTTAACCTCTCTCAGCCTCCATTTCTTTGTCTATAAAAAAGAAGAAATAATAATACCTAATTCAAGTGGCTGTGAAAGGTAAGAGTAAATTATGATATCTATGAAGTAACTAGTACAGATTGTCAATATCAAACACAGTAATTTCTGGACCTGTAGATTTCATAAAAATTTTACATATTTTGTATATGCACAGCATATATATAAAGTATAAAAATAACATATATTTATATATACATATGTTTGATTTAGGTCAAGATCCACAGAATACAATGTTTCTTTTATTTTGTCAAATAGCATTATGAAAAAAATCTATAGAACACCCATTATTTTGCTGAATGAAAAAAGACATTTTAAAACAAAAAAGTAGATCTTCACATTCAAATTTGGGCTGTTCAGCTTTATGTTATGCATTTTTCTATAGAAGGATGAAAACCTGATCTCAGACTATTACTAGTTTGTGAGCTGGATTTGGAGACCCACAGTTACAGCAAATATTTCACAAATAGGACTTAAACCTAAAACTGGTCTTGGCTATCATTTCAGACAATTCAGTATATAAACCATTCCGGACCAATTCTCATCTGGGCTTTTAAGTTGACTCATGGTATGCCCAAATATATATATGCCACACAAGACTAACCTTTAAAATAACCTCATGCCTATTGTTTCTGATGGCAGGAAAGTATGATTCCTAGTAGGAGTTTTTTAATTTTAAAATGTTTACCCAGGGGGGCCTGGGTGGCTTATTTGGTTAAGGGTCCGATTCTTTATCTTGGCTCAGCTCATGATCTCACAGTTTGTGAGTTCAAGCCCTGAGTCGCGATTCTCTCTCTCTCTCCCTCTCTCTCTGCCCCTCACCCGCTCACTTGCTCTCTCTCTCTCCATATAAATAAATAAGCTTAAAAAAATATTTACCCCATTGTAAGTTGTTTGGGAAAATTCCAGCTAGGATATTTCAGTCTACTTGTCTCTAAAATAGAGTTAAAGAATGCTTTAAAATATGGGATTAAGACTCTAAATAATGACCCTACAGAGCTACTTACAGAAGGGCTACATTTCAGGAAACTTGAAAAAGACGATTCAGGGCTCTTGTACAACTTGTACAACTTTTTGGAAAGCAAGCTGGGAACACTGTAGCAAAAATCTTAAAATATTTACACCTTTCAGCTTGCATAATAATCCATACTAGAAATCTTTACGAAGAAAGATGTTCGTCTTAATTTTAATGACTAAAATTGAAAAATACTAAATACTAAAATACTAAAAATCCTGAATATACTAAAATACCAAATGGAAAAATACTAAAATCTCCAAATAAAGAAGACAACATGTATATGCTACACATATTACATAATAGAATGTAATATGATTGTTAAAATTTTCATAGAGTTTTTAGTTACATTTTGTCATAGGCATTTTCTCAATTATTAGTTCTAGGCCAGGGGTCAGCAGACTATGATAGACCATGAGCCAAATATATTATGCTGCTTGTCTTTGTATGGTCCATGAGCTAAAAAGTGATTTTTACATTTTTAATAATTCAATAAAAATCAAAGGAAAAATAATGTTTGGTGATACAAGAAAAATATATAAAATTCAAATTCCAATGCCCATAAAGTTTTATTGGAGTATAGCCAAGCTCATATGATTATGTATTGTCTATGGTTTATTTGGCAATACAACTACAGACTGAATAGCTGTAAAAGAAATTATATGGCTCATTGAGCATAAAATATTCATGATGTGGGGGCACCTGGGTGGCTCAGTCAGCTAAGCGTCTGACTTTTGATTTCAGCTCAAGTCATGACCTCACAGTTGGTGAGTTCGAGCCCCAGGTTGGGCTCTGTGCTAACAGCATGGAGCCTGCTTGGGATTCTGTCTCTCTCCATCTCCACCCCTCCCGTGCTTGCTCTTTCTATCTCTCTCAAATAAATAAAAATAAACTTTAAAAAACTATGATGATTTTGGTGAACCCTGTTCTAAGTGACAGTGCTATTTCAGGTTGGTTTGATTCCAAAGCTCCTCCCTCATGCCATATTTCCCACCTGCTATTGCATAGGGGATGGGGTGAAAGGCAACACAACAAAATGTTAACAGTGGAAAATTATCTTTGACAGAACAGCATCTGCCCCATGATAGACACTCAATATTTTTTGAGTAAATAAATGTGTACAAGAATCCTAATACATAAAGAGGGATTCATATGGAATCGGTGTTCTTTAAAAGTCCTGTCAGGGGCGCCTGGGTGGCGCAGTCGGTTAAGCGTCCAACTTCAACCAGGTCACGATCTCACGCTCCGTGAGTTCGAGCCCCACGTGGGGCTCTGGGCTGATGGCTCAGAGCGTGGAGCCTGTTTCCGATTCTGTGTCTCCCTCTCTCTCTGCCCCTCGCCCGTTCATGCTCTGTCTCTCTCTGTCCCAAAAATAAATAAACGTTGAAAAAAAAAATAAATAAAAGTCCTGTCAGTCTGTCCCTTGCCATTATCTACAAAGAAGGAGCCCTCAATGAAGAAGCCAACAATTGCCTAAAGGAGATTTTGGGTTTCTTATTATAAGAGAATGCCCTGGCTTAAGAACTAATAGACTCATGAAGTTATGGGGAAAGAGTGTTCTCCCATTCAAGTCTCATTTCTGAGAAGGCTCTTTTGACCCTACTGAGTGTGACAAGCTAGCATGGTCATTGGAATTAGATGTGCTTACAACATAGGCCATGAAATAGGAGTGTCTGGTACATTAACGTGTCCTTAGACCTGTGCCACTAGCCACACGTAACTACCTTTATATTCAAATTATTTAAAGTTAAGTAAGATTAATATTTCAGTTCCTTGGTCATACTCATTCATTTCAAGTGCTCAATAACCACACACAGCTAGCTAGCGGCTTCTGTTTTGGATGGCTTAGAATAGATCATGTCCATCATCATAGAAAGTACTGAACAACAAACAGAACAATGCTTTCCGGTAGTTGATGGTATGGTGTGGGTTTGAGCATTTTTGCCCTGAGTCATCTGTGGGATTTGTTAAGCTAAGCTTCTGGTCCCAGCAATTCCATGACAACATATCTCTATATTTAGAAATCATTGGGAAGGGGTTGTCTTCCAAACTTCTATTTTCTAAATTTTAAGAATTGATGTATACCTCTCTTCCTTTATGCTTGAGATCCAAAAACTAAGCATGGCTTCTTGTCTCCCATTAGAAATGCAATGACTGTTTTTTCACAGCATATAATTCTTATTATGTAATTATGATAGATCAAGCTCCGTGGATGAACATTGCTAATCATTTCTTTCTCTTCTCTGCTTCTCTATGATGTGTTTAAAGCCTTGTGGGCTATAAATCAAGTAATTGTTGAATGTGTACTGGCTTGCAACCTTACTTATAACACTGTTCTCTACTCCCAGGGCCTTTCCTCCAAGCCTCTGAGAGTACTTTACATCTCTGTACTCATTAGAACATCTCATTCTCCTGGATGGATGACAGGGATTAAATCTGCTCACAGATGAGAGACAAAGGGAAAGAGAATTACAAGGTCACTGTGTGACATTGACCATTCTAAGAACCGAATCCACTAAACCAACAATAACTGACCCAGTGCTAATAGTGATGATTTGACCTTTGCAGAACATTCCTCATCCAAAACTTCTTTATAGGCATTTTTTAAATTTCTGGAAACATTTTATGCATGTGGAAAAGAGCAACTTTTTTTTCTTCCCTTTTTTCCTTCTGAATGCTCATTTTTTTTTTTAATTTAGCAAGTATAAAGGAGGGAAAAAAATCCAGAAGCCAATTGCTAATTAATTTTTTTTCATTCAAGAAATATGTAGTGAATGCTTACTTAGTACATGCCACATACAATTTTACTTGAAGACAACTTTCCACTTTACTGCTTGGTGCTTTATATAAATATAAATCTGGGAAATAGCAGAGTACAGTAGAAACAACAAGATCTTCAGCATCAAACCAATCTGTGTACAAATCCTGGCTCTGACACTTACTGTGTGAAGTTGGGCAAGTCACTTAAGCTCTCTGAGTCCCATTTCCTCATATGTAAAATCAGTATATTAATAGAGGCTCTGAAGTTTTTCTAAAGACTCAAATAATCTATGCTGTCTTGGATAGTATCTAGGTTGTTTGGGATACAAGCCCATGAGTTTCATCCAGGTTTTTGCTTTGCACCACCCTGGAGCAACACAAACGAGCAGGACTTTTTTTTTTTTTTTTTTTTTGAATCATAAAAAGAATGCTGGAATAGGGAATCAGGGGATATGGGCCACTGGGATAGTGGCCAAGTTTTTCCAAGATTCAAGGAGGGAAGACAGATTTTTTTCCCTGGGCCAATCTTGCAAATCCCCAAGTGTGTCACCAACTACAAAGGACTCCATGTTAATACACCATTCAAAGTGAGAGTTGTTAGGTTCTCAAGCAAAGTTGTAGACTCAACACAGAAGGGGATGTATGCAGGGCAAGTAGGGCTGTGTAATCTTAAATTATAGTGAGTTAAATGGGAGCCTTTGAGAAATGATTAGGTTTATCCATAGTATTTGCAGGTCTCTCTTGCCAGCTCACATACTTCTGTCACAATGGGAATGAAGGAATCATGGAACCTTCCATACAGCCTTGCCAATTCCTTTTTTTTAGTAGGAAGCTGATTATTCAGTTTGGAAATTAACCCAGATTCCTTGTTTCTCTTTCTGCCTACTTTCCCCCACTGTTTTCTGATCAGTTCACTTATTAGAAGCTCTGCCAGAGGGTAGAAAGGAACATGTTCAGGAAGCATTGAGTCAATGTTTCATTGTTTTCTGGTTACACAGATAAAAGTTATTTGGAAGACTATACTCTTAAGACTGTCCTTTA
The DNA here is from genome assembly GCF_014898765.1 of Herpailurus yagouaroundi. Lineage (NCBI taxonomy): Eukaryota > Metazoa > Chordata > Mammalia > Carnivora > Felidae > Herpailurus > Herpailurus yagouaroundi. The sequence goes on from NW_024412396.1 coordinate 54,134,731, forward strand.
CTCCTGATTATGCAAATGACAGATCAATCAAAGCCTTGGTAGAATTACCTTGTTTTCTATACCAATACTCCATTCTTTAGACATGGGCATTCAAGAGCTACCATCTCTCCTTTCCCCCTCATTACCATGGACAAATTAAAATCTGTGTGTACCAAAAATCTCCCAGAGGTTTTATATTTATTTTTAACTCCACACATTGATACCAAACTAGTTTAGAAAAAAAGAAAACAAAAAACAAAGTGAATTTCATCTTTGAACCATTGAGAGCAATTTACAACATATTAAATAAGTTAGAGTTTTCAGGATATAATTATGTCAACAATGGATATAGTTTAGTTTCCTGCCTTAACCTGATTTTATGAAAAGTGTAGGTTCTCAGAAAAATTTTAAGAACATAATTTTCTAACCATCTTGCCACCATGCAATATTTATTGTTACTGTAGAGATTTTTCCCCCCTTCGCCCCAGCTTGAGATCATTTTATGCCCTAAAGCACATCACTGTATGCCCTGGAGCATATCTTGGGAATCAGAAGTGAATCTTTAAATCACCTAATTTCACATCTCAGCAGCTATGGTTTGGTCAATATCTGAGCAAAGTACACACTGAGGCAGAGGTTAAAAACTCAAAGACAAAACCTCAAACTGAGTGGAAAAAAGAACTTGCCTTCAGGTAGAAACCGTGTATTTTTGTTGATTTTGTCTTTCTTAATAACCCTTTCAGAAAAGATTATCACCTCAACAACCACAAAACAACATCCTCCTCACACCAAAGTATTTTTAAAATAATTAGGCACTGTCTTTATTACATGTGAGTTGTCAAATAGAAGAGATCCGCCTGTGGAGTCTGCTTCTAGGTGATATATCACTTCTGATCTTTATTTGTTCAATTTGAAGATTATTGCTTTTCATATTGCCTGTGAGCCCTTGGAAGCTAAAAATGAGATCCAGCTATCAAGACCTAGGCAAACTACCTATTCAGGATCCTTTAGAAAGACTCATGTATGCAGATTCAACAATGGCCATACATTTTATTTTACTCTCAAAATTATAGAAGAATGTACACCAACTTTGGAGAAAGGCAAAAATTGCTGTGTGACCTTCATCAGTTTAATCAGGCCCAGATTTTGGTCTGCAAAATAGATTTAAGTATACCTACTTCCTAGGATGGTTGTAAAGTCCAACACAGTTCTCATCTATAAACTTCACAGAGTATAGGAAAGACATTCAAATAAAAGCAAATTTGGAGAGTTAGTTGAATATCTTCTTGCTACCATACAGACAGGAAGAACCTATTTGGAAACAGAAATGCCTCCAGGGGAATATCAGTTTTTCTGAAATGTCCAAAGAAGGGGAGGAGGGTTTGTTTGGTTGCTTTGGGTTTAGTTTTGTTTGAGGACTTGCTGTATACCACATATTAGGCTATGCATTTGGTATGTATTTCTCTCTGGACTGCAGCAGTAGGGGCTGACTGACTCCCCATTATCCGTACCATCCCCAAATCATTGGCCCAGGCAAATACTGATAATTTCACACTGAATCCAGTGATGGATTCAGGAGTACCCAATTCTGGCCAAAGAGGTATGGCACAAATTAAGAAGACAGGACACTTGCTAAGAAATTGCCATATGATGTGCTCATTTCTCTCCTACCTCCAGACTTGATCATCTTGGGATGTAAAGCTCAGAGATACAGCAACTATCCTGACTAGCATGAGGATGACGTGAAATCCAGGGATGGTAGAGGGCATCTCTGACAATATCATGGAGGTGCTGAAATAACCAACCTTGGAGTCTACCTTGCTCATGGACTTCTTATATATGAAACAGTTATGTTCTGTAAACCAGTTTGGGTCCCTTGAATTCAACAAAACAAAACACCATCCTAACTAAAAAGAGTAGCCACCAACTGGTCCTCTTGCTTCTACTCTTTCTCCTCACAGTCTATTCTTACACATTTGCCAAAGTGACCTACCTTTTAACTCATATATTATTATTCCTTGGCTCAGAATTACCCTTAGAATATATCCGAAATCTGTACCAAGGCTTACAGCCTTCTATAGGCAAGTCTATAGGGGCATCCAGGACAAAGGACCACAGCATCCTGTATGATATGATTTCTTTCCACTTCTCCACTTTCCCTTTTTCTTTTTCCTGTGCTTCTTACCCTGCCCAGCTCTGTTATAGCCACAATAGCCTGCTTTCTGTTCTTTAAACAGCTCTTTCCCACCTCCAGGTCTACATTCTTGTTTTTCGCTCTGCCTGGAATGCTCTTCTCTCAATTCTTATTTCATCCTATTATCAACTCAGTTACTTTCTCAGAGAGACCTTCATCATCCTATTAAAAAAAAACTTGCATGCTCACCTAAACCCAGCTCTCCTCTCCATTATTTTCTTCATAGCATATGTCATTATCTGAAATTATATTATTCATTTATTTGTTTGTCTTCCAAACTAAAATGAAAACTCCATGGGAACAGAGAGCCCAGCTGCATTGTTTAATCTTGCATCCCTAAGGCTGTGTATACAGTAGCATACAGTAGGCGTTCAATAAGTATCTGCAGAATGGGTGAAAGGTGGAATTATTGTAGGGATAGGAGTAACTCAGCCTGGGATAGACAGGCAATGCAGAAAGAGGAATCAAAGCATATGGGGGAAAATATTCAAAAGAAATCTTTATAGGGTCATTAAAGTCAAAAAAGTATAAAAAGCAACATGAAATGCAAAGAAAAAAGTCTACAAATACCAACTGCTAGAGGTCTAGCTCTGAGAGAAGAAGAATAAGTGGATGTTCCTTTAGCACAACAACAAATCTGAATATGAAGAGGAAGGCATGGTGCCCAGGTCCCAAGAAGAGGTTAAGCTTCATTGTTCCAGGAAGTTAACAGGACCTGAGATCTAAATTGGAAAAACCCTCAGATATAAATTCAACTGTAGCTGGTCAAAACAAAAAGTTTGGAATTTCATATTCCCCTCCCTTCTTTCTGGGGAAAAATATGAAAATTGGAAAGAGATATGAGCTCTGTCTCTAGGAAACTGCTAAAAATTCAGAGAAGTATAAAAACATAGGAGGGGCACAAGCTTTTAAAAGTAGCTCTTTAAATAGTATTAAGATGACAATGTCTTTGGAATACACATTTTAAAAAGTTAATGAATCAGGAAAATGTTTGGAATACACATTAAAAAAAGTAATGAATCAGGAAAATGAATGGATGTACAAAGAGAGAGGTGGAGCCATGTGAAATTTAAAAAGTTCCTCTTCTGTTCACACAAGTGTGAGGCTGAAATCATGTCTTCCAAAGCTTAGAAATTAGTTATACAACAGTAGGGGGAAAAAGTTACCTATACCAGCAAGCAGCTAAAAGATATTTGAAGGCAGTTCAAGACATGAGAACTTTGTAACATATATTTAAAATATGTATGAGGAAGGTGTCAACTAAGAGGTAAATTTAAAAGCTTGACAACATAGAGATGTCCATCCACATGAGTTGTTGGAAAAAGAGAAGGAAAAAAGGAAAATTCTCATGGACTTTAAGTAATATGGAAAAAGTAAAGGTGGCTTAAAGAAATTCATAATGAGAGATTGTAAAGGGGAGGAGCCAAGATGGCGGAACAGCATGGAAGTTTTCCGTGTGTCTTGCATCCATGAAATATAGCCAGACCAACATGAAACCATCCTGCACACCTAAAAAACTGATCTGAGGATTAACACAACAATCTGCACAACCTGAACCACAGAATTCAGCAGGTATGCAGCACGCAGAAGTGAACTGGGGAAGAGACAAGCCGCGGAGGGCAGGGAGCTACTTTTGCATATGGAGAGAGGATGGAGACGGGGGGTGGGATGGAGAATATGGGGAACCCCCCCCCAAAGCAGCTGGAGAGAAAATGGAAAAGTGGAAACAGCCTCAGGGACTGAACTAAAAAGGGAGAAAGGAGAGGGTTTAAATTTCATTAAGACTATAAACACAGGGAGTGCAGAGTCTGAAACTCAGCAGCTCAATACCTGGTGGTGCTCTGGTGAGAAGGGTGAATCCCCAGGCACAGAGTGGAGTACGGGGTTCTTCAGCCCACATGGGGAGAAGTGGTTCCACTGCTGGGAGGACACATAGTAGAGGCTGTGTAGGTCCCCAAAGGCAAGGCCCCAGTGGACCCAAGAGAACAACCACATTCGCTGGTCTGGAACAAGATCATTAAGCATGAAGTCTGGTGTCAGATGTGTGTTGTGATTTTCCATAGTCCCTGAAATGCTGCTGCTACAATATCTCGTGAATTTTTCTGAGGTGGGCTGGCACCCGGCTGCAGTCTCTGGGCATCAGCAGCAGCACAGTCCCACAAACATTCCTGGTTGCGGCCAGCACTTGGCCATTACTAGGTGAGACCCTCCCACAGAGGGGCAGAACAGGTCAAAGCCCCAGTCCCTCAGAAGTAAGGACTTGGGAAAAACAGCCGCATCTGAGACAAAACTCAGGAGGGAGGTTCCACCTAGGGCTTGGTCACGGACTGTGTAAAAGCATGGAGTGGATGGAAGCTGAAGACAAAGGACGGGTGCATGATTGCTAATCAGGGAGAACAGAGTTCTAATACTAGAGACTGAGTAGCTGGGTGATGCCATTTTCACTGCTCCAGCGCATTAGCATACGCACCAACAAGCCCCACAACAATCCACCCCAGTAAGCTAAACAGTGCCATCTAGTGAAGAACGGAGCTGTTACACTAAGCCCCGCCCAACTGGGCCAGCCTCCCTCTTCAGAAGCATAAGTCGCTCTGCCTGCTTAGTTTAAGGACTATAAAGTGCTTCATAGTTTGACTCCTAGGAGAAAACAAAGTAATTTCAGTCGTATTTCAGTCTGTTCACTGGTCCGTCTATTCAATTTTATTTCTTTCATTCTTTTTTTTTTCCTTTTTTTCATTTCTTTTTCTTGAATACAGAAAAAGAAAAAATTCACTTTTATTTTTAATTTTTATTAAAAATCTTTTTCTTTACCTTTTTTTAGTATATTTTTTACTTTTGTGTAAATTTTTTCAAATTCTATTTTACTTCCATCATTTCATTTTAGTCTACTTCAGTGTATTCATTTTTTCAATTTTCAAACGATTTTCTTTTTCTTTCTTTCCCCTTTTTTTCTCTAATCTATCAAACCCCTTTCAACACCCAGACCAAAACACACCTAGAATCTAGCATCACTTATTTGATTTTGTGTGTGTTTTTTTCAATTTTTTAATTTTAATATTTTTAATTTTAATATTTTTTAATTTTAATTTTTTTACCTCATTAATTCCTTTTCTTCCTTCAAAATTATGAAACAAAGGAATTCACCCCAAAAGAAAGAGCACGAAGAAACGACAGCCAGGGACTTAACTAACACAGATAAATCAAGATGTCTGAACCAGAATTTACAATCATGATAATAAGAATACTAGCTGGAGTCAAAAATAGATTAGAATCCCTTTCTGTGGAGATAAAAGAAGTAAAATCTAGTCAGGATTAAATAAAAATGTTATAACTGGGCTGCAATCTCAAATGGATACCAGGGCGGCAAAGATGGATGAAGCAGAACAGAGAATCAGTGATATAACGGACAAACTTATGGAGAATAATGAAGCAGAAAAAAAGAGGGAGATTAAGGCAAGAGAGCACAATTAAAGAATTAGAGAAATCAGTGACTCATTAAAAAGGAACATCACTGGGGTGCCTGGGTGACTCAGTTGGTTAAGCATCCGACTTCGGCTCAGGTCATGATCTCGCGCTCTGTGAGTTCCAGCCCCACGTCGGGCTCTGTGCTGACAGCTCAGAGCCTGGAGCCTGCTTCAGATTCTGTGTCTCCTTCTCTCTCTGGCCCTCCCCTGTTCATGCTCTGTCTCTCTGTCTCAAAAATAAATAAACGTTAAAAAAAATTAAAAAAAAGGAACATCAGAATCATAGGGGTTTCAGAAGAGGAAGAGAGAGAAATAGGGGTAGAGGGTTATGGGAGCAAATCGTAGCACACAACTTTCCTAACTTGGGGGAAGACACAGACATCAAAATCCAGGAAGCACAGAGGACTCCCAGTAGATTCAACAAAAACCAACCATCAGCAAGGCATATCATAGTAAAATTCACAAAATACTCAGACAAGGAAAGAATCATGAAAGCAGCAAGGGGAAAAAAAGTCCTTAACCTACAAGGGAAGACAGATCAGGTTTGCAGCAGACCTATCCACAGAAACGTGGCAAGCCAGAAAGGGGTGGCAGGATATATTCAATGTGCTGAATCAGAAAAATATGCAGCCAAGAATTCTTTATCCAGCAAGGCTGTCATTCAAAACAGAAGGATAGATAAATAGTTTCCCAGACAAACAAAAATTAAAGGAGTTTGTGACCATTAAAACAACCCTGCAAGAAATTTTAAGGGGGGGCTCTCTGAGGGGAGAAAAGATTTAAAAAATCAATCAATAAATAATAAGGACCAAAAGCAACTAGATTATAAAGGACCAGAGAACACCACCAGAAACTAACTCTACAAGCAACAAAATAGCAATAATTTCATATCTTTCAGTACTCACTCTAAATGTCAATAGACTCAATGCTCCAATCAAAACACAAAGGGTAACAGAATGGGTAAGAAAACAGACCCATCTATATGCTGTTTACAAGGACCAACTTTAGACCTAAAGGTACCTTCATATTGAAAGTAAGGGGATGGAGAACCATCTATCATGCTGATGGTCAACAAAAGAAAGCCAGAGTAGCCATGCTTATATTAGACAAACTAGATTTTAAAATAAAGACTATAGCAAGAGATGAAGAAGGGCACTATATCATACTCAAGGGGTCTATCCACCAAAAAGACCTAATAATTGTAAACATTTATGTGCCAAACGTGAAGCATCCAAATATATAAATCAATTAATCACAAACATAAAGAAACACATTGATAGTAATACCATAATAGTATTACTCCACTCACAGCAATGGACAGATTATCTAATCAAAAAATCAACAAAGGAACAATGGCTTTGAATGACACACTGGACCAGATGGACTTAACAGATATATTCAGAACATTTTACCCTAAAGTAACAGAATATACATTCTTCTCCAGTGCACATGGAACATTCTCCAGAATGGACCACATACTGGGACACAAATCAGCCCTCAGCAAGTACAAAAAGATCAATATTATACTGTGCATATTTTCAAACACTATGAAACTTCAAATCAACCATAAGAAAAAATTTGGAAAGGTAACAAATACTTGGAGACTGAAGAACATCCTACTAGAGAATGAATGAGCTAACCAAGCAGTTAAAGAAGAAATTAAAATGTATATGGAAGTTAATCAAAATGCTAGCACCACAACCCAAAACCTCTGGGACGCAGCAAAGGCAGTCATAAGAGGAAAGTATATAGCAATCCAGGCCTTCCTAAAGAAGGAAGAAAGGTCTCAGATACACAATCTAACCCTACACATAAAACAGCTGGAAAAAGAACAGCAAATAAAACCCCAAACCAGCAGAATGCAGGAAATAATAAAGATTAGAGCAGAAATTAATGCTATTGAAACCAAAATCAAAAAACAAAAAAGCAGTAGTACAGATCAATGAAAGCAGAAGCTGGTTCTTTGAAAGAATTAACAAAATTGATAAACCACCAGCCAGTTTGATCAAGAAGAAAAAGGAAAGGACCCAAATAAATAAAATCAAGAATAAAAGAGGAGCGATCACAACCAACACAACAGAAATAAAAACAATAATAAGATAATATTATGAACAATTATATGCCAATAAAATAGGCAATCTGGAAGAAATGGACAAATTGCTAGACACATATACACTACCAAAAGTGAAACAGGAAGAAATAGAAAATTGGAACAGAACTATAACCAGTAAGGAAATTGAATTAGTAATCAAAAATCTCCCAAAAAACAAGAGTCCAGGGCCAAATGGCTTTCCAGGGGAATTCTACCAAACATTTAAGGAAGAGTTAATACCTATTCTCTTGAAGCTGTTCCAAAAAATAGAAATGGAAGGAAAACTTCCAAACTCATTCTATGAAGCCAGCAATATCTTGATTCCAAAACCAGACAGAGACCCCACTAAAAAGGAGAACTATAGACCAATTTCCCTGATGAACATGGATGCAAAAATCCTCAACAAAATATTTAGTTAACCAGTTTCAACAGTACATTAAAAAAATTATTCACCACGATCAAGTGGGGTTTATACCTGGGATGCAAGGCTTGTTCAATATCTGCAAAACAATCAATGTGATACATCACATCCATAAAAGAAGGGACAAGAACCATATGATTCTCTCAATAGATGCAGAGAAAGCATTTGACAAAATACAGCATCCTTTCTTGATACAAACCCTCAAGAAAGTAGGGATAGAGGGATCATACTCAACATCATAAAAGCCATATATCAAAGACCCAACGCTAATATCATCCTCAATGGGGAAAAACAGAGCTTTCCCCCTAAGGTCAGGGACAAGACAGCGATGTCCACTCTTGCCACTGTTATTCAACATAGTATTGGAAGTCTTAGTCTCAGCAATCAGACAACACAAAGAAATAAAAAGCATCCAAATCAACCAGGATAAGGTCAAACTTTTGCTCTTTGCAGATGACATGATACTCTATATGGAAAACCTAAAAGATTCCACCAAAAGCTGCTAGAACTGATTCATGAATTCAACAATCTTTCAGGATATAAAATCAATGTGCAGAAATTGGTTGCATTCCTATACACCAACAATGAAGCGACAGAAAGAGAAATCAAGGAATTGATCCCATTTACAGTTGCATTAAAAACCATAAAATACCTAGGAATAAGTCTAAGCAAAGAGGTGAAAAATCTATACACTGAAAACTATAGAAAGCTTATGAAAGAAATTGAAGAAGACACAAAGAAATGGAAAAAGATTCCATGTTCCTGGATAGGAAGAACAAATATTGTTAAAATGTCGATACTACCCAAAGCAATCTACATATTCAATGCAATCCCTATCAAAATAACACTAGCATTCTTCACAGAACTAGAATAAATAATCCTAAAATTTGTATGGAACCAGAAAAGACCCTGAATAGCCAAAGCAATCTTGAAAAAGAAAACCAAAGCAGGAGGCATCACAATCCCAGACTTCAAGCTATACTACAAAGCTGTCATCATCAAGACAGTATGGTACTGGCACAAGAACAGACCCTCAGATCAATGGAACAGAATAGAGAGCCCAGAAATGGACACACAAAAGTACGGCCAACTAATCTTTGACAAAGCTGGAAAGAATATCCAATGGAATAAAGACAGTCTCTTCAGCAAATGGTGTTGGGAAAACTGGACAGCAACATGCAGAAGAATGAACCTGGACCACTTTCTGACACTATACACAAACAGAAACTCAAAATGGATGAAAGACCTCAATGTAAGACAGGAAGCCATCAAAATCCTCGAGGAGAAAGCAGGCAAAAACCTCTTTGATCTTGGCCGCAGCAACTTCTTACTCAACAAGTCTCCGGAGGCAAGAGAAACAAAAGCAAAAATGAAATATTGGGACCTCATCAAAATAAAAAGCTTCTACACAGTGAAGGAAACAATCAGCAAAACTAAAAGGCAACCGATGGAATGGGAGAAGATATTTGCAAACAATATATCAAATGAGGGGTTAGTATCCAAAATCTACAAAGAACTTATCAAACTCAACACCCAAAAAACAAGTAATCCAGTGAAGAAATGAGCAAAAGACATAAATAGACACTTCTCCAAAGAAGACATCCAGAGGCCAACCAACACATGAAAAAATGCTCAACATCACTCATCATCAGAGAAATATAAATCAAAACCACAATGAGATACCACCTTATACCTGTGAGAATAGCTAACATTAACAACTCAGGCAACAACAGATGTTGGCGAGGATGCAGAGAAATAGGATCTCTTTTGCATTGCTGCTGGGAAGGCAAGCTGGTGCAGCCACTCTGGAAAACTGTATGGAGGTTCCTCAAAAAAATTAAAAATAGAACTACCCTACAACCCAGCAATTGCACTACTAGGTGTTTATCCACGGGATACAGGTATGCTGTTTCAAAGGGACACATGCACCCCAATGATTATAGCAACACCAACAATAGCCAAGGTATGGAAAGAGCCCAAATGTCCATCGATGGATGAATGGATAAAGAAGATGTGGTATGTATATATACAATGGAGTATTACTCAGCAATCAAAAAGAATGAAATCTTGCCATTTACAACTATGTAGATGGAACTAGAGGGTATTACGCTAAGTGAAATTAGAGAAAGACAAAAATCATATGACTTCACTCATATGAGGACTTTAAGACACAGAACAGATGAACATAAGGGAAGGGAAGCAAAAATAATATAAAAACAGGGAGGGGGACAAAACATAAGAGACTCTTAAATATGGAGAACAAACAGAGGGTTACTAGAGGGGTTGTGGGAGGGGGGATGGGCAAAATGGGTAAGGGGCATTAAGAAATCTACTCCTGAAATCATTGTTGCACTATATGCTAACTGATTTGGATATAAATTTTAAAAATAACATTTTTAATAATTAAAAAAAAAAGAAATTCATAATGGTATTTTTGAATAGTTGGGCCTCAAACATCGCTTATGAGCTGTGACTTTGTCGTTACATAAAAGTTTACCATGAAGTCAAGGACAACAGTGTGACTGTAAACAGATTAAGGCAAAAATGTATTAACAACAGTAATCTTCAGAAAAAACAAACCACAACATTACAGAAACCATGTTTACCTAGCAGACAAGAAGAAAGGAAAATAAGAAAGCCATCTGTGATGACCAAAGAGCCCTTAATTCAATCGCTTGGAGCAAGGGTCCTGGTTATCATGGTTTTCCACAGGACTGGGACTGAATTGGAAAAGAAGGATAAAGAAGGTACTGCCACAATTTAAGCAGTCTTGACAATTCTAATCTGTACCATATAAGATGCCTGACATTATTTTGACTAAAATAGTAGTAATAGCTAAGAGTACTTACTATCAGATACTTGTTCTAAGATTTTACATTGTTTTTAATCTTTAAGTAGGCTCCACGTCCAACATGGGGCTTGAACTCACCCTGAGATCCAGAGTGGCATGATCTGATTTTGCTCATATGTGGAATCTGAGAAACTTAACAGATGATCATAGGGGAAGGGTAGGAACAAGAAGATAAAAACAGAGAGGGGGGCAAACCATAAGGGACCATTAAATACAGAGAACAAACTGAGGGTTGATGGAGGTGGGGAAAACAGGTGATGGGCATTAAGGAGGGCACCTGTTGGGATGAACACTTGGTGTTGTATATAAGTGATGAATCACTGGATTCTACTCCTGAAGCCAAGACTACAGAGTTTGTTAACCAACTTAAGAATAAATTAAAAACATAAAAAAGAGTGGCATGCTCTGATGACTGATCCAGTCAGGTGCCCCTCTAAGCATTTTATACATAAGATCTCATGTCTCATAGCAACCCTACAAACTAGGTTCTCCTCTTCTCCATTGTAGGAGAAGGAAAAGTACTCATCTCTGACTTCACAGTGTCTGGGAAATGATAGACCCCCAAATACCTAGTAAGTGGCTACATTAAGAATGAGTGAAAAGGATGAGAAGGATGAAAAGAAAGGAGGAAGGAGAGATAATGACAGAGTGAGAGAGGGAATGAAAAAAAGGGAGGGACAAAAAGATATGATTCTGGAACAAGTGGCAATAACAAAGATCAAAAAAAGTTAAGACAAACCAAAAGACCATAACCAGTAGAGGAAGATGAAGGTCTGAGATTACCTTCATAAAAACAACAAAATGACACCAGGAATAATTGCATAAAATGCACCAACAATCTCAAGTGGCCAAAACACCTAACACGCAGACAGGATGGAAAAACACACAAGTCTAACCATATGGAGCTATGCCGCACATACCTTTGGGCATAGTTCAGACAAATGAGAGAATTCAGCCTACCAGAGAAGATGAAAATTCTTTCTTTCTAGGTAAGTAAAATACAAAAAGAGAGAGAGAGAGAGAGAGAGAAAGGGAACACGGAAAGGAGAAAGGGAGAATGGGAAGAAGAGAAGAAGGAAAAGAGGAAGAATGACTGACATCCTCATTGTATTTACACTGACTACTATGACCTGAATATTCCACGGTGTAAAATTCTGGCCTGAAGGAAGTGCCAAAAATAAAGGTAGAGTTCAACATATGGAACCATGGTTTTCTCTACTATAGACATTTGTGTGAAAATTAACATGAAATATAATCTACTGCACGATGCTTATTCTGGAAGAAAAGACCACCGTTTGTACTAGGATTTTAGTCTCATGAAGCACGTCTTTATTGCATGAGCAGGAAGCCCGAAATATGGGGATATCTTCCAGTGGTATGTAGAAAGACAACAAAGAGAGTTACACAAGCTTCCATTCTGTGCAGAAAGATACAGAATAGCCTTGGAGAGACTGAAGAATCACACCTCCGAGAACTTGGTAATGTGTTGAAAAAGACAGTTTTAAGACCATAATGAAAGAAAATATTTAGAGTAGTACAGCAACGATGAGATATATCCAGAAGGTTGTCAGAGAGGGGCACAGTGATGTCTACCACTCCATGCTTTGGCTTGATCTACTCGAAATTAGAATTGGCCTGAATGTCATAGGGGACGGGAAAAAGACCATCTCACATTTGAAATGCCTATTTTCTGGTACCATTTTCTATTACCAACAAATTGGGCAACTTACATAACCTCTCTGTGATTCATCTTCTCACTTGTATGAGGCAAAAATTATATTGGTTGATCAGAGAGATTGCTTCCAACTCAGAAAGCAATCCTATGGAGGCCCCCAGCAAGAAGTGAAGCAGTAACCACTACAAGAAAGAACAGAAGCAGCAAATAGGGCAAGTCTTCGTGTAAAAAAAAAGAAGTAAACAAACTGCTGTAAAGATGGATATCTTCAACACAAGAATCTCTGTGTTATATGCTAGGCCTTTGCAAAAGTCACTGGAAGTGAATTTCAGACATTTCTAAACTATTATAAGATTAAAATCATGGTCATTATCTTGAGTGTCTGTGAATTTTAAGTTTTTAGCAATTTTAAGAATTATCCCCCAAGTCCGGCCATAGATTTCCCTCAACTTTCCTATGTCGCAGATTGACCCAAATCTTTCATTGCCCTTATCTTCATCTTATCTTCAAATGTACCCATAGAAGGTATGCTATTGACATGGTACTTTAAATATTGTGGCTCTGTTTATTTTTGAAAACGAACTATTTATTCATCTTTCAACAAAGATTTTTGAACACCCACCATGTGAACAACAACAGAAACTAGGAACACTTAATGATGAAAACAGAAGTCATCTTCATTGACTTTACTGTCTAATAGAAACAATTAAGGAGGGACATGAATGCTCTAATTTCTAAAATGACAATCTTAGATACTTAATTTTTTTAATGTTTATTTATTTTGAGAGAGACAGAGCACGCAAGCAGAGGAGGATGAGAGAGAGAGGGAGACACAGAATTCGAAGCAGGCTGCAGGCTCCGAGCTGTCAGTGCCGAACTCAACATGGGGCTGGAACTCACTAACTGTGAGATCATGGCCTGAGCCAAAGTTGACCGCTTAACTGACTGAGCCACCCAGATGCCCAGATACTTATTTAAATTTTAAACTAGGTCAAAGAGTTAAGGGCAAGGATTATTTTATCCTTTCTTGATCCCATTAGAGTACTAAGCTACAGAGCTTTTCTAAAATAAGTGTTCAATAAACAGTTGATTGTTTTGTTGTTAAATGGCCACTGCGTCATAACTACCTTTGTGCTAAGCATAGCAGCTGAGTCTTTTACCCACTGTCCCCAATTAAACATTTGCTGAATGGCTATTATGTGCCAGGCATTGTGTAAGGCCCAGGTGGTCCTGGCTGTCAAGAAGAACATAGCCTGGATGAGACAGGCATGTGTACACATAATTATAATAGCACTTAAGATACACCAGATTACTATGGGAGCAAAGAAGTGTGACCAACTTCACTCGGAGAGTAACTATAATTTTATAATAAGCTCTTTAAAGTGTAAAAGTTTTGTAAGCAGAAAAAAGTGGGAAAGGCTACTCTAGGACACAAGAACATCATGTACAAAAAGTACAGAGGCATAAAAAAGCAGATGGGTTTGGAGATTAGCAAAGCATTAAGTATGGATAGAATTTAGGTTGGGTGGGAGCTGAGTGATGAGAGATGAGGCCACAGCTGAATTAAGAACTTTGTATGCCAAAGAAATGAACTGAGATATTATTCTATGGAGATCAAAGAACAAATGGAACATTTTAAGAACAGAATTGTGACTGGGTGCTTTTATTTACTTGGGAGTGACCACCCCGTGAAAATGTGGAGACTGGAATATGTAAGTATAACTTGATTGTGGAAAGGCTGCTTAGCTAACAGTTCCGGGCCCCAAATGATAAAGGCCCGGTGAGGCTGGAGGGTGGATAGGAGATGTGTCTGCAATAAGGTTGCAGTGGCAACGCAGTGGATGGGAAATACAGAGAGGGAAGTAAATGGAGTCTGCATTGTGTCTAAGTTGGGAGCCCAGTGGAATCAGTGACTTCATAAAATAGGAGGAAAGGCAAATTCTGAGTAGAAAGGCCAGTACTATAGATTCAAATCCTGTCTGTTGTACTCAGAGCTCTGCAATTTGGGTAAGTTACTTCACTTTGCTGAACCACAGCTGTGTCATCTACAAAATGGAAAAATACTATCTACTTCATGGGATTGTCCTGAGGTTAAATGGGAGCAAAACCTATGAAATCATCTAGTTTACTGCCTGGACACAGAAGTTGCTTGATAAATATTTGTTGAATGAAGAAAACTGACAGAAATAGAATAAATAGCAGAGACTAGGATTTAAAACTAGGCTTTGCTATGTGACCTTGAACATGTTACCTAACCTTGACATTTCATTATCTCACATGTGATATAGGGAAAATCTATCCTATCTCATTGGCTTGTTGGGAAGATTGAATTGAAAGCCCTATGCAGGGCCTGACGTAGTCATTGGCACATAATTGGGGGTGAATAGATGTGCATTGAATGAAAATATAGATTAGCTCAACCTGGTCAGTACATCTTATTTAAGGAGGTTTCATAAATATTGCATACACACTCAGACACATACTCACAAAAGAGAACACTGAGTCTGTTTCACATAATTTAAAATTGTTAAGATTCCATTATTTGAGAAGTTAACTTGCTTACAAAAGTTTGCTTATTTTTCAATAATGTCCAAAAAAATGGCATGCCTCTCAATCTATTTGTGTTATATAAAAATTAGAAACTACCTTCATATCTTCTCATTAAAAACAAAGCCAGGTACATAGCTAAACCTTTGTGCAGAGGCTAGATGGCCTGCATAACTTTTGCTCCATAGAAGTAGTGCTAAGAAAACTTGAAAACCATTATTTTTAAATAACCCAAGTACTACCAGCATTACTTCACTTTTGATTTGTTTGAACACCTTTAATGATTTGTTTTAATTCTATTCCTGCTTGGATAAATACATTTTACCTTGTATATTGTGGCTGTGACAGATAATGTTAGATGTTTCCCAGTATACCTTCTTTTCCACTTTCTTTTATATTTTTTACATTTTTAAAAATAAATTAAAAAAAAATTAATGTTTATTTTTGAGAGAGTGAGAGTGTGCGTGAGCATGAGTGGGGGAGGGGAGAGAGAAAGGGAGACACAGAATCCAAAGCAGGCTCCAGGCTCCAAGCTCTCAGCACAGAGCCTGACACAGGGCTCGGACTCACGAGCCATGAGACCATGACCTGAGCCAAAGTCAGACAGTCAACAGACTGAGCCACCCAAGAGCCCTCCACTTTCTTTTAATAGATGAACCCACCTCTTCACACTCCAACCTTCTATCTCCAGCCCATTGTTTAGAAGCATGGCCTCCCAGTGCAGACTACATTTCCCAGCATCTCTAGAAGCTAAATAAGTTCCTGTGCTAAAATTCCGGGAGATGGAAGATGAGTGAAATTGATATCTTTCATTTCTGGGTCATCTCCTTAAATACTTGCTCTGTACTCTCCCCTGTCCCTTATTCTGTGGGCTATCGCACAGATGTGGTAGAGACCCAGGTTCGGTAACGCTGAAGAGCATGACATCAGTGAATGGTAATGCAGCAGAAAGGAAGGAACTTGCGTCCTTTAATGACCTAGAGGAGTCAATCTACTTCACCACCTGGATCGGCGGGACTGTAATGTGAGAAACACATTTCTATCTATGTAAGCCATTACATTTGGGGTTTTTGTTGTTGTTGTTATTATAGCATCTTAGTCTCTACCTCACCTAATGCAGGGTTTTACCTTTTTTTTTTTTCAAGAAAAAAAAAATGGCTTCACTTGTGAAAATTGCCTGCAGGACTTAGGGGACAAACAGATTTTTGAAGACAAAAGTCTGATGTGTCAAGCTGAACTCTGAATATTCATTATCATTCCAAGGGCTTTCCATTGCTCCTCACTTGATAACAGTATTTTGAGTTCTAATGGAGAATGCTTAATTGTCAACTTGGTTGGTTTTGATTATGATTACACTGTGGTTTGCAATGAAGTAACACTTCTCCATTTATTTTACTAACTCTGCCAGTGAGTAGTGTTTGACTAAACTAAAGACCCTTCAATTTGCCTTATCTCTGTTATTAGACTTAGCCACAAATTAGATTTTAAGAAATGGAGGGTCTCAAAAGAGAATGTCTAAAAAAAAATGGTTCACTAAGTTTTAACCTTGAAATAATAGTGTCAATTTTGTATACCATAACCTCCGATTTCCATTAAAACTTTTTAAATTTTTTTTACTAAAGGGCAGTCAGTATTGGAAATAGAAGTCTATTATATTGTTTTGCCACTATTGTGGCAAATGAGGTAAAACATGATTCAAGATTCTAATTTTGCATACCTTCAGCATAGGGTATTTGCGTCAGTGATTTTATTACTAGTGTAATGAATAGCTATGAGATGGCTTAGTTGTCAAAAATAAAGTCAATAAAAAAGATAGGTGATAAAAGAATTAGAGCATCAGGTGATGGTGGAATATAGCATAACATAGACAGAACATATCAGAGTTATCATATATGGCCACCTATACAACTTAACTCAATCACAAATAGGACTGTTTTGGATCAACTGACTTGAAAAATAACAGCACTATTGAAATTTCAGTCACTTTGAATAATTCCCAGCTTCAGTGAAGCCAAATCAGTTTCTTCCCCTCACCTTCCCGGTAGCCAGTGACAGCTGATGTAGTGGAAAGAACTCTTGGCTAGGAGTCAGGAAACTTCATTGCTAGGCTTGGCTTTCCCACTTAGTAAGTGTGAATTTGGGCAGGTCATTTAACCTTTGTGCAGAGTGATTATGAAGTTCAGAATAGGATCATCTCTAAGAAGTATTTTGAAAAATAAAAAGCTTATACAAATATACAATACCATGTGTGTGTGTGTGTGTGTGTGCATGTGTGCATATAAGAAAAACTAACATTATCAATAATAGCCACCTATAAATGTATTTGTTCATATACACATATGAACACATATCTACAGATATGTACATGTATATATGTAAAGGTACACACACATGGTAGCTAAATTAAAAACTTTTACTATTTAGGATTTGTGTCCTGGTTGCCTCAGAGTCAAGGCAGTTATAGATTAACACACAATGCTAACGTGCAATGAAGAACTCTGAAAAAAAGACAAAGTCTATGTAGATGACATTTAAGAAGTATCTTTTAGTGGAGTCCTCCCGCTCTTCATTGATGGTTGAAAGCAAAGCAGACGAGGAGACTTTTGCTGTAATCATAACAGGTTACCAATAATTTATTGAAAACCTCTGAATTCCCCCACCCCAAATAAAAGAATCTTAACAATGACCTACATCTAATCTCAAGGTTTCATCCATATCCTATTCCTCTGTCTCCCCTCTCTGGGTGATAAAGTTCATAGGCCACCTCTGCCAGAGTTTTCAGGAAGTAACATCTGGAAGGTGTCAAGTTCTCATAATGGAACACAGGGTACACATTAGGCTTGTACCCTAAGGTCAGTACGACTGTTACTGTAACATTCTTTTGAACTTTTAGTGATCATCCAAGATTAAGGAACAAACTAAGAATCATGAGAATAACTAATCTTCCCCCTACCTAGTTCTACATCACCTGATAATTGTTGAGGCCCAATAACAATTCTAAAATAAATTCAAGTGAGCTACATTCCTGTTTATGTAAACATAAATAAATTAGGAATGAATTTCATTGTGAGGCAGAGGGTAATATAAGCATCTTGGATTCATGAGCTCAGACAATACCATTCTATTTTGAAACCATCCATCAATTCCCCTTGATCTTTAATTTAAAACAACCACAAACAGAGTATTGAATTTTATGGTCTCAGTCCTCAGTGTGAACAAAAAGATATATTAGACTGCACTTTTAGTGGACAGATTAGCATTGATGGTCATCTATCTCAAATTAACACTCACAGAATAATCACTAGATTAACATTAGGCCTAGCAAAAAAAAAAAAAAATGGCATTTGAGATTTTCTCCCTCCTCCCCCACCTCCAGCCTTAAATAAAATGATAATGAATTTTAAAATGGGTTAGAAATATCTGCACAGAGGGTATGGAAACAAAGAGCAAGAGCTGATCATTGACTCACATTCTGTACTTTGTTCTCCTGCTGTGGTTTGCCTCATCACTTGACCAGAGCAATCAGTCCAAGACCATTTCCAGGCATTAAAATAATGCTCCCAACTAAGACAAAAGTCTTTCAGAAGTTGGAATTTCTTCTCCAGACTAATACTTCTATTTTCTGATACTCACAAAAAAGAGTTCCTAAGGAAGAATTCTGCAGCAATGTATCCAAAGCTTGCCACCTTAGAACTGTAATGTGCCTTTCTTCTAAAGGAGACCTCCAAAAGCATTGTCCCACTTAGTATCACAGTATACTTGCCAAAGAGGCTGCAGAGATCACCAGCCCATTTCACAAATGGAGGCCTAAGTATTGTCCCGGCCTCTCTCCAAGCAGAGAGAACGAGAGGAAACAGTGACAGCCACATATCCTATGCATTTCTTGAATGTGCATTTATGAGCTCACATGTCAATGGCAGACTCCTTAAGCGGGTGCGGAATAAACAAGTAGAATACATTGGGAATGCTGGTCCTTGTGATTAGAATTTAACCCATTTCATGGAGCAACTGCAAAGGGACAAAATGTATGCAAGTAAACATAGTCTAATTGACCCAGGACTCACCCGACCCTTCTTGTCCTCTTGGAGTTGCAAATGCCTACCCCGATGGGCAGAAGTCAGCTAGAAAAGAGACAGCAAAGAGAGACAGAAGCCCCAAACTCCTTAGTCTTTATATGCACCCACCTCTCTGTTCAAACATCCTCTTCACTCTGATTGGCTTCTGGTTTTCTCACTGCTTCTTGCCTTTGAAATGTTCTCCACTCAGCAGCATGCAGGGTTAATGTCTCCAAATTCCCTCAGAGCATCTACGCATGTCCTGGGCACGTATGTGTATTTCCAGTGACCCAAAGTGACAGTCAGTGGGAGGTAGCTTCTTGTAACTCCTTTTCCTGGAGACTTGTCTCTCTCCCTTGCATGGCTGGCCTTGGCTTTTCTAAAAGGCTAAGGGAGGTTATCTATTCTCTTCACCCACAGGTTACAAACCATAATGTGGCTCTGTTTTAGAAGGATGGTCTGCATAAATAGCATATCACTGCCAGAAAGAAAACTTAGGTTCTATATTTGAACCCCTACCTTGTCTTCCAAATCAAACACCTCCCAAAATTATGAACCCATTGTTGCCTTCCTATTGGACACCTTCCTACTTAGGTCAACAATATTTCCTTTCTTAATATGATTTTCTCCCTTTTTTCTTCTTTATAAAAGTTTATTTATAAAGTTTCTTCAGACACAGTGGAAGCTATGGGTTGTTTTCTGAAAAGAAAAGAAAAGAAAAGAAAAGAAAAGAAAAGAAAAGAAAAGAAAAGAAAAGAAAGGAAAGGAAAGGAAAAGAAAAGAAAAGAAAAGAAAAGAAAAGAAAAGAAAAGAAAAACAATAATGCTGTTATTCCTAGCTTCCCATACCATATTACAGAATGAACATATGTGATTTTCAAGGAGTAATAACTGTAATAAGTTTTTCATTTCATCTTCATTTCTTGATTGCACAAATGAATATTCAGGTGAAATTCTGCCATAATAAGACAAGGGAGTTTCCAAGTTACTTTCTTGGGGTGAAATTTTATTATACCCATTATTGAATGAAAGCAAAAGAAAAGCTTAAGAATCATTCAGCTATGCATATACTTTGCTACTGTAATGATGTTTGCTGAAATGGCAGATATCCAATAGACCATTTTTTAATTCCATCATGACCATTTTTGATAACCAGAATGTGATAGCATGATTACCTATGTGTAAATTGAATTCTTCATCCCTGGTCTACACAGAGACTACAAAAACATCTTTTTAAAACCATGTTTCATTGAATTTAACTGATTCCTGCTGAATAGATAAATGTCAACTTTTCCTACAGTGTTTTTTCCAGTGAAATTCAATTAGTAATGAGATTTAACATTTTCAACAATAAATTTATAACATGCTAAGTTTAATCTTTTGAAATCTTGCAACAGACTACTGCACCCCTTCTTCCCAATTTCTCAGGGATGGAGATGTACTGAATGTCCTCTCAGAATTCTCAAATGTTGAGTTATTTTTGATTCAGAACATTTCCACTGGTTGTCCTTGAGTAGACATGCCATATTATCACATTACCTTTGGAATCCCTTTAAACTGTGACCCACATTCTCAGTAAGGCAACTAGATATGAACACCTTCTTTTCCACTGACTTTTTTTAAAATGACATCTCCCTTGAGTAACTGGTCACCTTGCAAGGTCTCAATTCATTGAGCTGAGTACATGTGATACATATTCCTATGAACTGTAGGGACTTTTGTTTGTTTTGCCTAACTTGGAAGTAACAAGAACTTTAATATCGCCCACATATTTGAGTTGTAAAGTTCACAATATTGTCCCAGAGAATTTTATTTTTCAGTGTTTCTTGTACTTTCTTTACACCTTATACACCAATTACACATGCATGTGTGTGCTCATATATCCACAGTTAAAGACTTAGGTTCTAGGTTAAGTCCCACTTAAATAATTCACAACTCAGCCTTGTGATAAAAGAAAGTTTTCATTAAGCTCTTAACATTTATTATTGTTCTCTGTAGATGCAGATTGGAGTATGCAATCTTTCACAATAATCTTTTACACATGGTCTGTTGGAAACAATCCTGTGAAGTCATTGTCTCCTTGTCTTCACCTTCCCTCTCCGAGTGCCCAGACCAGTCTTTAGAAGTGTGTTTAGCTAACACAAACTTCTGTCTACTCCCTAGATATCTTCATTTTAATCAAGAATGAATCTTAATGAATTTCTAAATGGCAGGTTTCCAGATACCCATGAATGGGGTAGGGGAAATTGTGGTGGAAACATTGCCAGGGCTTTGAAAGGAAGATAGCAAAAAGAAAAGTGGCAAAATGCATAGTTTTCAATTTTAACAAGCAAAATTGTACCAAATAAAATTGTATTTCCATACATTATTTCTAATACTTACCCTGCCAAGTGGGTACTATTATTATTAACCCCAGGTTTACAAATAAGGAAGCTGAAGCTCCTAGTGTTTCATGATTTGCCCAGGGTTGGATAGCAGTGAAGTGGCCAAGCCAGAACTCAAACCAGGCCTATGGATGCCAAGCCCACCTACCTGTGCCTTCACATTTTACTAGATTTTGTTAGAGGCTTGAGTGGAGGGTGAGAGCTCAAAATCTCCAAGTATCAGCTTCAAGTAATTTAATTTGTACAGGAAATGATGTTCAGACCAGAAGATACCTATGGAGCATCTAAAAATGCTCCTCCTTCCATCTTTTTAAACCCAAGGAAGATACAAAACAGAGAAAACATGGGCTTAAAGTCAGAAAGCACTGACTCAAATTCTGTTTCAGGTAGTTATTATACTGGCTCTTACATTATAATGGCTTGGGTAAAATTAGTTGTTTGGAGCCAGGTTCTTCCATATAAGCAATGAATGTAATAATATCTACTCCATCAATCTACTGCGAGGATTAAGTGAAATAAACCACATGCAAGTTTCAAGGTGAGTGCCTCACTCCTAGTATGAATTCAATAAATGGTCTTTCCGAAGAACCATTCTTTTACCCTTCCTTGCATGGAAGGAATGGTCCTGCTTTCATCCATTGTCATAGTTTATTTACAATCTTTAGCTCCAAAAGAAGATGTTTTTCAAGTCTATAACAACATATTCTTTTTTTATGCTTATTTCTGAAAGAGAGAGAGACACACACACACACAGAGTGTGAGCGGGGGAGGGGCAGAGAAAGAGGGAGACACAGAATCCGAAGCAGGCTCCAGGCTCTGGGCTGTCAGCACAGAACCCAAAATGGGGCTTGAACCCATGAACCATGAGATCATGATCTGAGCCGAAGTTGGATGCTTAACCGACTGAGCCATCCAGGTGCCCCACAATATTATCTTAATGATCACTGGACAGCAGCTATACCACCATGGCTAAGAGCATAAATTCTAATTCTAAATCCTAACTGCTGGTTTAAATCCTGGTTCTACTCTTGAAAAGTTGTATAATGGTAGCACATTTGCTCAATGCTTCAGGGCCTCATTTTTCCTATCTGTAAAATAGGGATAATAATAGCACCTACCTGGTGAAGTTTTATAAGTTAAATTCATTAATACAAGTCAAGTGCTCAGTACAGTGACTGGCAACTAGCAAGTGCTTTATAAATGCTAGCTATTATTATTAACCAAGCAAGTAATAGAGCTAGAACACTCATTCTCAACCAAGGGCGATTTGGCTCCCCAGGTGACATTTGACAATATCTAGAGATATTTTTGATAGGTACAACTCAGTGATGGGATGACATCTAGAGGGTAAAGGCCAGGGATGCTATTAAGCATTCTAAAATACCTAAGACACCCCTGCAACAAAGAAATAACAGTCCAAAAGTCAATAGTACCAAAGTTTAGAAATACTGAGTTGAGAAAAACCATTCCTGGCCAACAGAGATCCTGAGATATTTTCCCAGGGGACATAAGAAGTCACTAATCAAATATTGCTGGAAAATCAAATAGGCATACAAAAACCACATCCTTTTCAATGTCAAGTAAGCTAATATTGGAAAAAGTCAAATGGTTATTGGCTCTATGGGACTATAACACTTCAGTATGTCTTAGAGTTATGTTAAAATACTCTTTCAAAAGAGTAATATTTATTTCTTATTAGAATCATTACTCTAAAATTCATTGAATGAAAATTCAGAAAGTGCATAACCAAGGATGCACAAGGGCTTCAGAGACTGCAGGTCCCATAAAAATTAATGCTCACAAACTTAGCAGGATTCCTTCCCCCACAGGACCCAGCAAGAGATCATGGTCTGTTTATAGTGGATACTGGGTAGCAAAGAAAGTGGGCATGAATTTTTACGCTCCTTTGTATCTTCACCTTCCTCAACCTTAATTACTTTGTGGGCGATGGGGTTATTTAAAGAAAGATAAATATGAAACTCTCAAAGTATCTCTTTCCTCACAGTCCTAGTGTCTCAGTGAATTTAGTAGGATCTCCAGTTAGGGAGGACTCCTTATCAATCCTCTCCGTGACTTTCTCTGTATGTCTTCTAGCTTGAGTTGAAGAGGGCATGTTGCCAGAACATGCCAGAACTAAGTAGGCCCAGGGGATGGTTTTTCCTTACTAAAGAATAGCCTTCACACTCTGAAGAGGAAAATGGGAAGCTCTCCATAAGTAGAACTGTTGGTCCTGACTTTCATTATTTGGGACTTGATGGCTGGTACTCAGAGAACTAGAAAGTTACAATGAGGTCTCTTCTTCCTCA
The DNA here is from genome assembly GCF_014898765.1 of Herpailurus yagouaroundi. Lineage (NCBI taxonomy): Eukaryota > Metazoa > Chordata > Mammalia > Carnivora > Felidae > Herpailurus > Herpailurus yagouaroundi. Next base: position 54,158,698 of record NW_024412396.1, read on the forward strand.
ATTCTTGGAGGGAGATGCTGCTCAAACACAAAAAGCTCTTCCAATGAACAGAAGATACATGAAGAGGTATGACTCCTTTTTAATGCTTGTAGGTGAGATCCAGCAGAGAGGTTCATATGTGTTTACGATGGACTTGGTATTGACTGCCATATAAAGGGAGGACTCTGTATCATTCTGATTTTTTTAAGGACTTAAATATAATTTATTGTCAAGTTAATAACATATAGTACATACAGTGTGCTTTTGGCTTCGGGAGTAGATTCCCATGATTCATCACCTAAATACAACACCCAGTGCTCATCCCAACAAGTGCCCTCCTCAATGCCCATCACCCATTTTCCCTTCCCTCCAACCCCCCACCACTAATATGTACATTAGTGCACAAATGTATCAGGTCTGAATCCCCAGAACCTGTAAATGTTACCTTATTTGTAAAAAAGCATTTTGCAGATGTGACTAAATTAAGAATCTTGAGATGGAGAAGATTATTTTGGATTATCTGGCTGGGCCTTAAATGTAATCATGAATATCCTTATAAGAGGGAGGCAGAGGAAGACTTGACACACACAGAAGAGAAGAAGGCCATGTGACCAGGGAGGCAGAGACTGGAGGGAAGCAGCCACCAGACATTGGAAGGGTCAAGGAAAGGATTCTCCCCTAGGGCCTCTGAAATAGGTGGAGCTCTGCCAACACCCTGATTTCTGTCCAGCGAAAATAATTTCGGACTTTTGGCCTCCAGAACTATGAGAGAATACGTTTCCAGTGTTTTAAGGTTGTGGTAATTTGTTTCGGCAGCCACACAAAACTAATACAGTGGTCATGACTGTGGATTCTCTTCTCACAGACCTCCATCAGTCTAACCTAAGTGGGAAAAAGGAAGTGGGGAAGAGGAAGAAGAATGAGAAAACAGAAGGCAAACGAGATAAAAGATCCCCAAATCCTAAACATCCTAAAATGTACAACTCCCTGCAACAAAGAATTATATTTTTATACCCCCTCCAACACTTTGTACAGGGCTGATTTGTAAGAGTCCTGTGGTGACTGACTACCTACTATTCTATTCAGTAATACAGATGGTCTCATCTCCTTTATCTCTACCTCTTATCATATTGTACAATGATGACTGATACTGAGAATTATGTCCCTGAGGCATGCTAGGTCTAAATCATAAAAAAAAAAAAAAAAAAAAAAAAAAAAAGACAAAATTCATTGTCTTGCTGGTTAAAAAAGTCTACTCATGCATTTTAGAAAGATTTCTAACTGGAAGAGTTGAGGCCAGAAAGCATTTCTCATTCAACCTAATTTAACTCCAAAATGCAATTAATAGCAATTCCTCAAGTCCCAAATACTCACAGCATCTGAAGATTTATGTATTACCAGAAGAGTCACAGGTTTATCCTAAAATATACCTGAGAGTACCAGCTTTCTCGCATTTATTTCCCAATGTATGCCAACTCTTAGTATAAAAGTAAGCTTTTTTTATAATTGCTTATATGTCCTGGCTTTAAATTTCCCAAAGGAAAGTCTGCATTTTGGGGACTGTTTATAATTTTCATATTGCTCATTTGCATCCAGCATAACTGAAATTTAAGTTCAGTTCAGCAAATCATCCCTCAGCAAGTGATAACTAGCCAAGTGCAAGCCATTATGTGCGCACATGGCTAAAGAATCTCATCAAGGACCTACGACTATTTGTGAGTGTCCCTCATGATTGCACATTTTAACGTGCATTATATATATTTTTTTAACCTTAAAAAGACGTAAGGCACAGTGAGGCATTCCCATCATGTAAAAGTAGTTTACAAAAAAACACATTCCACAAGTAAGACCCACACTCAGAAAATGGAAATAAATTAAGCAAGTGAACAAATTAACATACCTCCAAAACAGAAAACCAAGACTTAAAATATTGTACACCTTAGTGAATGAAATAACAGCTGCTCTTATTAAAAACCATATATTCCAGGGAGAAGCCAAGATGGCAGAACAACATGGAAGCTGTTTGTGTGTCTCGCGTCCATGAAATACAGCCAGACCAACACTAAACTATCCTACACACCTAGAAAACCGACTGGAAGATTAACACAACAATCTGCACAACCTGAACCGCAGAATTCAGCAGGTACGCGACAAGGAGAGCTGAACTTGGGGAGCAAGAAGCCCCGAAAGGTAGGGAGCCACTTTTGCGGATGGAGAGAGGACGGAGACTGGGAAGGGGGGGAGCATACAGGAAAAGCACCCCTCCCCAAAAGCAGCTGAAGAGAAAGTGGAAAATTGGAAATAGCCGCAGGGTCTAAACTAAAAAGGGAGAAAGGAGAGAGGAGAGGGTTTAAATTCCATTAAAACTGTAAACAAGGGGAGCGCAAAGGCTGCAACTCCGCAGCTCCATACCTGGCGGTGCTCTGGTGGGAAGGGCGAATCCTCAGGAACAGAGTGGGGTCCGGGAGGTTCTCAGGCCACACGGGGAAAAATGGTCCCACTGCTGGAAGGACACTTGGTAGAGACTGTTGAAGCCACCTGGTCCCAGCAGACCCCGGAAGGCAGCCACTTTCGCTGGTGCTGGGGCAAGGTTGTTGAGGGTGAAGCCTGGTGCCAGATGGGTGTTGCGATTTTCCATGGTCCCTGAAACGCTGAGGCTACACTGTCTCCAATTTTTTTTTGGAGGGGGGCGGGCTGGCACCTGGCCAGTCTCAGCGCACTGGCAACAGCAGGGTCCAGCGGGTGTTCCTGGGTGCAGCCGACTTTCAGCCATTGCTCGGTGAGACCCTCCCGCACAGGGGTGGAGCGGGTCAAAGCCACAGTCCTTCAGAAGTAAGGGGCCGGGGAAAACAGCCGCATCTGAGACAAAACTTAGGAGAGAGGTACCGCCTGGGGCCTGAGCACTGAGAGTGGAAAAGCGGGGAGTGGACGACAGCTGAAGACGAAGGACCGGTGCACGATTGCTGATCTGGGAGAACAGACAGGGTGGCTGGAGGGCGCCATTTTTCACCGCTCCCGCGCATGCGCATGCGCACCAAGGAGCACTTGCAACCATCCACCTCAGTAGGCTAGTAGCTCCATCTAGTGGAGAGCGGAGCTGTTACACTGAGCCCCGCCCAGCTGTGCCATCTTCCCTCTTCAAAAACACAAGCCTCACCCGTGGCTTAATTTATGGACTACAAAGAGCTACATGGACTGACCCCTAGGGGAAAACGAAGCAATTTCAGTCCTACTTCAATCTGTTAGCAGGTTCATCTATTCATTTTTTTTCCTCTCTCTTTTCCCTTTTCATCTTTTACATTTCTTTTCTTTTTCTTGAATACAGAAAGAGAAAAAACTCATTTTTATTTTCAACTTTTATTAAAAATATCTGTCTTTAATTTTTATTACTATATTTCTTACTTTTGTGGAAAATTTTTCAAATTCTACTTTACGTCCATCATTTTATTTTAGTCTACTTCGGTGTACTCACCTTTTCAAATTTTCAAACAATTTCCTTTATTTTCTTTCTTTTTCTTTTTTTCTCTTTATCATTTTTTTCTTTTTCTTGAATGCAGAAAGAGAAAAACTTCACTTTTACTTTCAATTTCTTTTAAAAATATTTTATTTAATTTTTACTATATTTTTTGCTTTTATGTAAATTTTTTCAAATTCTATCTTACCCCCATCATTTTATTTCAGTCTACGACAGTGTATTCACTTTTTCAAATTTTCAAATGATTTCTTTTTTTGTCTTTTCTTTTTTGTTTTTTCATCTTTTTTCTCTTTTTCATTTCTTTATTCTTAAATACAGAAAATGAAAAAATTCATATTTTTTCTTTCTAATTTTTATTAAAAATATTTTCTATAATTTTTTCTACTATATTCTCTACTTTTGTGTACTTTAGTCTACTTTAGTGTATTCATTTTTTCAAATTCTCAAACGATTTCCTTTTTTTTTCCCTCTCCCCCACGCTTTTATTTTTGTTTTTATTTCTCTAATCTGTCAAACCACTTTCTACACCCAGACCAAAACACACCTAGGATCTAGCATCATCTATTCGATTTTGGTGTGTGTGTGTGTGTGTGTGTGTGTTTAATTTTTAATTTTAATATTTCTTTTAATTTTATTTTTTTTAATTTCAATTTTTATACCTCATTATTTTTCTCCCTTCAAAATGACAAAATGAAGGGATTCACCCCAAAGGAAAGAGCACAAAGAAACGACAGCCAGGGATTTAACCAACACAGACACAAGCAAGATGTCAGAGCCAGAATTTAGAATCACGATAATAAGAATATTAGCTGGAGTCAAAAATAGATTAGAATCCCTTTCTGCAGAGATAAAAGAAGTAAAAAATAGCCAGAATGAAATTAAAAATGCTATAACTGAGCTGCAATCACGGATGGATGCAGCGGTGGCGAGGATGGACGAGGCAGAACAGAGAAATCAGTGATATACAGGACAAACTTATAGAGACTAACGAAGCAGAGAAAAAGAGGGAGATTAAGGCAAAAGAGCACAATTTAAGAATTAGAGAAATCAGTGACTCATTAAAAAGGAACAACATCAGAATCATAGGGGTCCCAGAGGAGGAAGACAGAGAAATAGGGGTAGAGGGTTATATGCGCTAATCATAGCAGAAAACTTTCCTCACCTGGGGAAAGACAAAGACATCAAAATCCAGGAAGCACAGAGGACTCCCAGTAGATTCAACAAAAACCAACAATCAACAAGGCATATCATAGTGAAATTCACACAATACTCAGGCAAGGAGAGAATCATGAAGGCAGCAAGGGGAGAAAAAGTCCTTAACCTACAAGGGAAGACAGATCAGGTTTGCAGCAGACCTATCCACATAAACTTGGCAGGCCAGAAAGGAGTGGCAGGATATATTCAGTGTGCTGAATTAGAAAAATATGCAGCCAAGAATTCTTTATCCAGCAAGGCTGTCATTCAAAATAGAAGGAGAGATAAAAAGTTTCCCAGACAAACAAAGGAGTTTGTTTAAAGGAGTTTGTGACCATTAAACCAGCCCTGCAAGAAATTTTAAGGGGGACTCTCTGAAGGGAGAAAAGATGAAAATATATATATATGTAAATAAATAAATACCAAAAGCAACAAAAGATTAGAGAGGACCAGAGAACACCACCAAAAACTCCAACTCTACAAGCATCATAATGGCAATAAATTCATATCTTTCAATACTCACTCTAAATGTCAATGGATTCAATGCTCCAATCAAAGGCCATAGGGTAACAGAATGGGTAAGAAAACAAGACCCATCTATATGCTGTTTACAAGAGACCCACTTTAGACCTAAAGACACCTACAGATTGAAAATAAGGGGATGGAGAACCATCTATCATGCTATTGGCCAACAAAAGAAACCCAAAGTAGCCATACTTATATCAGACAATCTAGACTTTAAAATAAAGACTGTATCAAGAGATGCAGAAGGGCATTATATCTTAATCAAGGGGTCTATAGACCAAGAAGACCTAACAATTGTAAACATTTATGAGCCAAATGTGTGAAAACCCAAATATATAAATCAACTAATCACAAATATAAAGAAACTCATCGATAGTAATACCAAAATAGTAGGAGACTTCAACATTCCACTCACAGCAATGGACAGATCACCCAATCAAAAAATCAACAAGGAAACAATGGCTTTGAATGACACATTGGACCAGATGGACTTAACAGATATATTCAGAACATTTCATCCTAAAGCAGCAGAATACACATTCGTCTCCAGTGCACATGGAACATTCTCCAGAATAGACCATATACTGGGACACAAATTAGCCCCAAGTAAGTACAAAAAGATCGAGATCATACTGTGCATATTTTCAGACCACAATGCTATGAAACTCGAAATCAACCACAAGAAAAAATTTGGAAAGGTAACAAATACTTGGAGACTAAAGAACATCCTACTAGAGAATGAATGAGCTAACCAAGCAGTTAAAGAAGAAATTAAAAAGTATATGGAAGTCAATGAAAATGATAGCACCACAACGCAAAACCTCTGGGACGCAGCAAAGGCGGTCATAAGAGGAAAGTATATAGCAATCCAGGCCTTCCTAAAGAAGGAAGAAAGTTCTCAGATACACAACCTAACCTTATGCCTCAAGGAGCTGTAAAAAGAACAGCAAATAAAACCCCAAACCAGCAGAAGACAGGAAATAATAAAGATTAGAGAAGAATTAATGCTATCAAAACCAAAAAAGCAGTAGAACAGATCAATGAAACCAGAAGCTGGTTCTTTGAAAGAATTAACAAAATTGATAACCTACTAGCCAGTTTGATCAAGAAGAAAATGGAAAGGACCCAAATAAGTAAAAATCAAGAATGAAAGAGGAGAAATCACAACCAACACAACAGAAATAAAAACAATAATAAGATAATATTATGAGCAATTATATGCCAATAAAATAGGCAATCTGGAAGAAATGGACAAATTCCTAAACAGATATACACCACCAAAACTGAAACAGGAAGAAATAGAAAATTTGAACAGACCCATAACCAGTAAGGAATCGAATTAGTAATCAAAAATCTGCCAAAAAACAAGAGTCCAGGGCCAGATGGCTTTCCAGGGGAATTCTACAAAACGTTTAAGGAAGAGTTAAAACGTATTCTCTCTAAACTGTTCCAAAAAATAGAAATGGAAGGAAAACTTCCAAACTGTTTCTATGAAGCCAGTACTACCCAATTCCAAAACCAGACAGAGACCCCACTAAAAAGGAGAACTATAGACCAATTTCCCTGATGAACATGGATACAAAAACCCTCAACAAGATATTAGCCAACCGGCTCCAACAATACATTAAGAAATTATTCATCACGACCAAGTGGGATTTATACCTGGGATGCAGGGCTGGTTCAATATCTGCAAAACAATCAGCGTGATTCATCACATCAATAAAAGAAAGGACAAGAACCATATGATCCTCTCAATAGATACAGAGAAAGCATTTGACAAAATACAGCATCCTTTCTTGATACAAACCCTCAAGAAAGTAGGGATAGAAGGAGCATACCTCGAGATGATAAAAGCCATATACGAGTGACCCAATGCTAATATCCTCAATGGGGAAAAACTGAGAGCTTTCCCCCTAGGGTCAGGAACAAGACAGGGATGTCTAGTCTTGCCACTGTTATTCAACATAGTATTAGAAATCTTAGCTTTTGCAATCAGACAACACAAAGAAATAAAAGGCATCCAAATCAGCCAGGATAAGGTCAGACTTTCACTCTTAGCAGATGACATTACACTCTATATGGAAAACCTAAAAGATTCCACCAAAAAACTGCTAGAACTGATTCATGAATTCAGTAAAGTAGCAGGATATAAAATCAATGCACAGAAATCGGTTGCATTCCTACACACCAACAATGAAGTGACAGAAAAAGAAATCAAGGAATCGATGCCATTTACAGTTGCACCAAAAACCATAAAATAGCTTGGAATAAATGTAACCAAAGAGGTAAAAAATCTATACACTGAAAACTATAGAAAGCCTATAAAGAAATTGAAGAAGGCACAAATAAATGGAAAAAGATTCCATGCTCCTGGATAGGAAGAACAAATATTGTTAAAATGTCAATACTACCCAAAGCAATCTACATATTCAACGCGATCCCTATCAAAGGAACACCAGCATTCTTCACAGAGCCAGAACAAATAATCCTAAAATCTGTATGGAACCAGAAAGACCCTGAATAGCCAAAGCAATCTTGAAAAAGAAAACCAAAGCAGGAGGCATCACAATCCCAGACTTCAAGCTATACTACAAAGCTGTCATCATCAAGACAGTATGGTACTGGCACAAGAACAGACCCTCAGATCAATGGAACAGAATAGAGAGCCCAGAAATGGACACACAAAAGTACGGCCAACTAATCCTTGACAAAGCAGTAAAGAATATCCAATGGAATAAAGACAGTCTCTTCAGCAAATGGTGCTGGGAAAACTGGACAGCGACATTCAGAAGAATGAACTTGGACCACTTTCTGACACTATACACAAACAGAAACTCAAAGTTGGTGAAAGACCTCAATGTAAGACAGGAAGCCATCAAAATCCTCGAGGAGAAAGCAGGCAAAAACCTCTTTGATCTTGGCGGCAGCAACTTCTTAACACGTCTCTGGAGGCAAAAGAAACAAAAGCAAAAATGAAATATTGGGACCTCATCAAAATAAAAAGCTTCTGCACAGCAAAGGAAACAATCAGCAAAACTAAAAGGCAACTGATGGAATGGGAGAACGTATTTGCAAATGACTTATCAGATAAAGGGTTAGTATCCAAAATCTACAAAGAACTTATCACACTCAAGACCCAAAAAACAAATAATCCAGTGAAGAAATGAACAAAAAACATGAATAGACACTTCTCCAAAGAAGACATCCAGAGGGCCAACTGACACATGAAAAAATGCTCAACATCACTCATCATCAGGGAAATACAAATCAAAACCACAATGAGATACACCTTACACCTGTCAAAATGGCTAACATTATCAACTCAGGCAACAACAGATGTTGACGGGGATATGGAGAAAGAGGATGTCTTTTGCATTGTTGGTGGGAATGCAAGTTGGTGCAGCCACTCTGGAAAACAGTATGGAGGTTCCTCAAAAAACTAAAAATAGAACTACCTACGACCCAGCAATTGCACTACTAGGCATTTATCCAAGAGATACAGGTGTGCTGTTTCGAAGGGACACATGCACCCCCATGTTTATAGCAGTATTATCAACAATAGCCAAAGTATGGAAAGAGCCCAAATGTCCATCGATGGATGAATGGATAAAGAAGATGTGGCACACACACATACAATGGACTATTACTCGGCAATCAAAAAGAAAGAAAAAGAATGAAATCTTGCCATTTGCAACTACATGGAGAGAACTGGAGGGTATTATGCTAAGTGAAAGTAGTCAGAGAAAGACAAAAATCATATGACTTCACTCATATGAGGACTTTAAGAGACAAAACAGATGAACATAAGAGAAGGGAAACAAAAATAATATAAAAACAGGGAGGGGGACAAAACAAAAGAGACTCATAAATATGGAGAACAAACTGAGGATTGCTGGAGGAGTTGTGGGAGGGGGGATGGGCTAAATGGGTAAGGGGCATTAAGGAATCTACTTCTGAACTCATTGCTTCACTGTATAGTAACTAATTTGGATGTAAATTTTTAAAAAATAAAGTTAAATTACAAAGTTAAAAAAAAACTTAAAAAAAACCCATATATTCCATTAGTACTGTATTTTGTAGTTTATTGCCTTTCCCACCTTGGAAAAATTATGTTGCAGTTATATGGCCCCATATTAACATTTTTTTGGCCTTTTATAAGTAACAGCTTTGAAACTGGACATTCAGCTATCCATTAAGTCAGTTGCTTGAGAAAAGCTTTCATTTTTTTTTCTCGCTCTTTAGAATGCATCAAAAGAATGGTTCAGGGAAACCATAAAAGGATTAATTCAAAATGATGAAATTATAAATTGTAAATGCATCCCTACACACACACACACACACACACACACACAGTGTTATCCACAATGTCGAAAGCATGATGCAGTCACATCACCCATACGTACTGCAGATTTCAATTTTGATGTCATTAATTAGTCCAGAATAATGACTGAGATCGAAAGTCCCACACACCATGAAAAGTTTGAAGGTTTTTATGTAGAGAAAAGGGTATTTGAGGAGGCTGATATTACCAGGCTTCTTTTTTCCACTTTCCAGAGAATCCTACAGGTTGTAGTCCATTTTCCTGTTTGTTAATGATAAAATGCCTTGTATTCTAGCACTTTCTGAAACTCTTAAACTTCACTGTCTTCCTGAGAGAACTCTGCCCTGAGGGAAGAAATAGTTTTCTTCACCCAGGGCCTTTTTCCTTGTATTAATATTAATATCCCATGAGAATATTAGCTCTGGAGGAAAGAATTTGGTGGCAAAATTCCATATTTACTCATGAAATCCACCCCCAACTTGCACTCACACATTTTAATAGGACAGTCAAAGGAAAAGCTCCCATTCCTACCGCCCTTTCTTCACGCTTCCCGTCACCTCCTTCTGACACCCACTCTGGGTTTCTTTTCTGTTGATTTTTGTTTGTTTTTCCTGCTGAACCAAAAGTCACTTTTACTAGTAGAGGCTCTTCTTTAGAGTATATTTTGTATTTATGAGGGCAGAAAACTAAGTTAAAAAAAAAAGACTTCCTTGGCCTTGGCCTTGGCTAGAGTGTGGAGACAGAAAATGGTGTGTGTCCAGCCCTCTAGGCTCTAACCCCACCTGGCTGCTTTCTCCCCTACCTGGCCCTGCATCGTGGGTTGCAGGAAGTATATATCAAAGCCTCATGTACCATCCAATCTCAGCCAGATTTCAGCAGTGTAGTGGGGTTGACAACAGTTGTCTCTCCTTCCTCTCCTAGAAATGCTGTTTAGACTTGCTGAAAGAAAAGAAACTCCTTGGTGCTACTGAATCTTTAAAATGATTTTTACAGGGCTATTTGCATATATGGCCGAGTGACAAGGAACATGAACTCGGGAGCTACTCTCTGCATTCAAATGTAGGCTCCATACTTGATCTTGAATAAATTACTCAATCTCTTTGTGCCTCAATTTCCTCATTTGAGATATAGTTTTGAATGAAAATGATAATATCAACCTCATAATATGAGGATTAAAGAAATTAAAATATGCAAAATGCTTCAGAATGGTGTTGGCACTTGGTACACAGTATGATTAGGGTTATATTTAAATCTTAGGGGCGCCTGGGTGGCTCAGTTGGTTAAGCGTCCAACTTCGGTGAAGGTCATTATCTTGAGGTTCATGGGTTTGAGCCCCGTGTCAGGCTCTGTGCTGACAGCTTGGAGCCTACAGCCTGCTTTGGATTCTGTCTCTCCCTCTCTTTCTGCCCCTCCCCTGCTCATGCTCTCTCTCTCTCTCTCAAGAATAAACATTAAAGAATTTTTTTTATTTTTTATTTATTTTTTTTTTTTAATTTTTTTTTCAACGTTTATTTATTTTTGGGACAGAGAGAGACAGAGCATGAACGGGGGAGGAGCAGAGAGAGAGGGAGACACAGAATCGGAAACAGGCTCCAGGCTCTGAGCCATCAGCCCAAAGCCTGATGCGGGGCTCAAACTCACGGACCGCGAGATCGTGACCTGGCTGAAGTCGGATGCTTAACCAACTGCGCCACCCAGGCACCCCTAAAGAATTTTTTTTAAAGTATCTAAATCTCTTTCTCAGACACACATGAAAATTTGAAGACATGTCTGTAGCAATCTAGTGTGTGTGTGTGTGTGTGTGTGTGTGTGTGTGTGTGTGTCTGTATATAGAGTTGACCTTTGAACAACATGGGGGTTAGGAACCCTGACCTCTCACTCAGTCAAAAATCTGCATGTAACTATTGACTCCCCCAGAACTTTACTAGTAGCCTACTATTGGCCATAACCTGATAACATGAGCAGTCAATTAATACATATATTGTATGTTATATGATTCACATACTGTATTCTTACAATAAGGTAAGCTAGAGAGAAGAAAATGTTATTAAGGGAATCATAAGAGAAAATACATTTATAGTACTGTACTGTATTTATTTTAAAAATCCAAGTGTAAGTAGATCTGTGTTCAAAGCTGTGTTGTTCAAGGATCTACTGTGTGTATGTATGTGTGTATATAATATATATATATACAATATATACATAATATATGTAAATATACATTTATAAACTTATAATATAGATTTATATATAAATAAAACCAGCACTCAGTTAATATTTGGTGAATTAATACCATCTAACAGAGTAAGCATATTATCTAGAATGTAATTAGCTTTATCACTGATTGTTCTATATTTTGGGTGATACATTGCTGTTAACAAATGGAGACAAGAGTCTCAGGTTCAATGTAGACTTGTATGGATGACATGGCTCAGACCTAGATAGTAAAGTAAGAAACATTTATGGAGAACCACTATGTGCCATGTTCTGAGCTTGGCATTTTTCATGTGCCATTACTTATAAGTCTCTTTACAGCTCTTTTAAATTAAATACAGTAAGTTCTATTGTGCAGATGAGATAAATGAGCTCAGAAATGCTAAGTAAATTACCCAAATCACACAGCTAGTAAGTTGGTGGTAAAGGTAGGATTCTAATCCTATACCACTTCTAAGCAAAAAATAAAAATAATAACATGAGGAAAAGAAAAAGATGGGAAATGCAAGGAAAGTGATTTTATTTATTGAATAAATCATTGACAAAACAGGTTTATAATTCCAGTATGGTTTGGTATGTCTTAGAATCAGCTTTGAGGTAGATATTCAGACTACATACTGTCCACTTTTTAAAGTTTATAAATTTTTTGAGAGAGGGTGCACAAGCAGGGAAGGGAAAGAGAGAGAGGGAGAGAGAAAATCCCAAAGAGGCTCCACACCATCAGCACAGAGCCTGATGTGGGGCTCAAACTCATAATCCATGAAATCATGACCTGAGTGGACATCAAGAGTCGGACACTTAACTGAGTCACCCAGGTGCCCCTCAACTGTCCATTTTTAATCCTGTGAAGAAGGCCATTGTACATGTCAATAGTAGACTTAAGCATTAGCAGAGATGGAAAGCCACTTAGAAGACCATTTGGTTCAACTTCCTTGGTTAACAGCTAAGACACTTCAGGTGGAGTGACAGGCTCAGTGTCTTACAGGCAATTAGCAGCATAAGCAGCTGGGATTCCTGTGGCCCCCACATTTCTCCCCTACAGCATGAAAAATAGCCAACTGGGACACCACAGTTTTAAATCCATCCATTTAGATGCATGTGAATTCTAGTTCATTTTAAATATTCCAATTCCTACTTTAGCATCTGAACCTAAAAAGAATATTAAAGTGATTCTTAAAATTCTTTGGGAAGATACAATAAATAACAATATTCTCTAGTGGAAAACAGAGTTTATCTCTAGGAACTTCTATTTTTAAAACAACCCAAATTCTGGTATTGTTGTATGCTGTCAAAATGAGAACAAAATTTAAATATTGTCTGGGTGGGAAAACAGACTTTTAAAGAGAAAGTGTTGTTTTTCTTCATGCAGAGAAGAATTAAAGGGACCTTTAAACTTTTTGTTGTTGTTAGATTGCATTCCTTCACCAAATACTTAGAGTATCAAATAACAACAATAGCAGGAATCCTTCTTTCCTTGCATATTTTGTGGTACTAATTACAGCACCAAGTTCTTGATAGTCATGGATTAGTGGTGTCTCTTCATACACTCAGTATATAATATGACTTTATGACAACAGTCACTGATGTTATGTCAGCTACTACTGATGACCAATTGAGGTAGGAGATGGATCTTGACTATTCCAATGTTTGTGTTGTTTCCAACCACGAAAAGCATGGTATGCACTTTTTTTTTTCATCTTTTTTTTTTTTTTACCATTATTTATTTTTTGACAGAGAGAGACAGAGCATGAGCAGGGGAGGGGCAGAGAGAGAGGGAGACACAGAATCCAAAGCAGACTCCAGGCTCCGAGCTGTCAGCACAGAGCCCGACTCGGGGCTCAAACTCACAAACCTTGAGAACATGACCTGAGCTGAAGTCGGATGCTTAACCGACTGAGCCACCCAGGTGCCCCAGTATGCACTTTCTTAGTTGTATCATCAGTAATGCGAAGTCCAAAGGCTTACAATTTCTTTCACAGTGAATACCAGAAGTTCATCGTTAATAGCACTCTCTCTTATCAGACTGCCAAGTGTGAGGCAGCATGATGGACCTATACTAAAAAAAAAACTGGACCATCTAGCTATATCATAGGACAAAGCCATATCATGGACCCTGGGAAGTCTTGTTAATGTGAGTTATAGAAGACAGTTATAATGTGAAAAGCACAGTATCCGCTGCCTCAGAAACATTGCGTTATTACAAACATCACAAAACAGCCGAAGATACCAGACCTGGGGAATCGCAAACTTTTCTACCTAAACTTCCAAATGTGCCAAACATCATTTTGGGAGCAAGGATGGCAATGGCAGTGTGCAAAGGAGGGAAGTACTAAAAGTAAAGACAAAGAAGGATGGAAGTACACAATTCTAAGTGATTTTATAGCAGATACTTAGCCCAAGTCAGCAAATAAATTGCCAACTGACAAGAAATTGGCATACGAACTAAGCAAATTTCTCAAGCCAAATGTCCAGAAATAAAGGAATGCTTTTGGGACCAAATAGGCAACAAAACCACAAGAAGCCACAAGTTGGCTGGATATTGTAAGGCCTAGAAGGCCCAGCAAAATTTACTTGCTCTATCATATAGCGGGTGAAGCACAGCTTCCGCAAGATAATATTGAAGTCAACAATGATGGAGCAATTGATGTTAATAAAATACTACGTTGCAAAATCAGTTTGGGATTTAAGGGACCAACACTGCAACCTCAGGGATTTTGTTCCATATAAACCATCTGGTGGAAAAGTCTTGGTGAAACACGTGGTGATGACAGGAATCTCTATAAAAATCCACAAATATGATGGCCAACACATACTCAGGCCTCAAAGCACACTTACACAAACACAAGGGAGATGGTGTATGCCATGATAACACAGATATTTTACTGATATCCGGTATGGGAAAATCAGCACATTTCATGTGTAGGAAATTAGTCACTAATATTGGTGACATAGGGATGTTATCTGATCAGTGTGATATCCTTGCCATTCAAAGTACTGAGGCATTGTTTAAACCCTTAGGCAGAAATTCCAAGAATAACACTGTGATTGAATTTTCATGAATACAATCAGGGAAATGGTCTGTTAAGTGCTGAAAGACATTGCAAATTTGGCTATCAAGATGTTAATAAACACCTTTGCTTATTGTAGAGAAAAATGATTGAGAGTGTGGGGTGGTTAGTCAAGTTACTGAATGCATTTTAAACACTTACAATATGTCAGCTCCCTTGCTAGGTAAAACACAGTGCCTTCTTCTCTAGTGAAGCATCTTACATTTAGAAATATAATTATTTTGATAGCATCTATACATACTACCTCAAATAAACATGCTTCCTAGGTACCAATGGTTGATATGACAAATTTTTATATAGCTTTCAAAGATATTGATTCTGGATTCACACTGATTTAAAGAATTGGGAAGATGTTCAATCTATGATGTTATCAAAATAACAATTAAAAACTGAATCTTGGTTCCAAATTACACACATTGTTTTGGATATTAGACCTTTGGCTGGTAATTTGAAAAATGCACTGCAAATATTAAAGTGGTGATAATTTACATTGGTCTGACCTTCCCAGATCCTACCTGGATTCCAAACATTACCTAATGGCTCTTCACGCAAGCTATGGGTAACGTGGGAATTAGCTGTCATGATGCTACCAGCAAAAGGTAAGTAATTACTCTGTTTGGTAAAAGACAATGTTGCTTTTGTAAAATCGATCAAACATTTGTATAAAGTTGTGTTGAGATCAGTATCAAAATAAGCATAGATTTCACTCAGGTAGTTGCTACTCTGATAAGCTTCAGTTACCACATTAGGAAAGCTGGTATGTTTCAAATGTGTTGATTGCACATGTAGAAGGACCAAACAAGATTCCTTTCACATCCATGCTCTCAACATATAACCCTGGGGTTACAGACCCTGGAAGATAATTAAGTTACTCTCCTTTATATGCCTATGTTGTTTCCGGTTCACTTGTAATCACTCTCTGAGAAGAGAAATAGACACTAAATATTTAAAGGTAATGGAAATTTAGCCAGAACATCTACTTATATGAACACTGCATGGGAAAGTTTTTCTCTAGTTGCTCTGTGGTACCAGTGTCTGTGACTGTACATCCCACTGAGAAATATAGAGTCCCAAAGGGTAAAATTAAGGGTAGAGAACATCTGACCTCAATCATGGGCGTCAGGATAAGAAATGCATAACACATGGTCAGTGATCCCAAGGTTACTGCAGACAGAGGATGGCAGCTGTTCAGTTGGACATCTGGATCTCAGTGGCTCCAGAACTGGATTGTTCTCACATGAGATCTGTCTATGAGAAGCTCAGCCCATCTTCGGTAACGGTTCTGAGAATTTGAATCTAAGCTTTATGTAGTGCGCAACAAATGGTAAATTTTCACATATTCACAAGATCCTTGTTTGTGGAAAGTAAACGTGGCCCAAAAGCAAAATATGAAAACAAGGATCATTTTGATGTTGTATGGCTGTGTCCAAACTGATACTTCACCTTTAGTGTTTACACTCAAAAGAGATCAAGGATAATGTAAGGGTCTTGGCTGTCTTCCTATATTATTTGATGTGATCTAAATACATACAATTTTTCACCTGCTTTCTTAAAAAAGTTCAATTTCATTCTCTTTTCTGAGAAGGGAAACAAATAGCAAATTGTTGATGGGAAATGAAAGTTTAGCATATGCAAGTCTGGGTGAGTATGTAAATTTAGTTGTATCAATTTCAAATGGTGTATTATGTAACTATTATAATTGGTAACTAGGAATTATGAAATATTTGTATATTTAAACATATACACCCAGCTAATCAAATTTATCAGTGAACCAAATAAAGGAATTATATTTATTCTTAAAAATTACAAGGTTAAGATTGGCAATACATACAGAAGACTTTTCTGACCAATGAAACAAGATATAATAGGTTCACATTGCATGAATGAATTTAAAAAAATAGATACACATTTGAATTGATGGAAATAATTTCTTGGGTGGAAGGCCACCAATGCAGAATAACTTATGAATGTTAAATATGTTATAGGCACAGTCCCTGTTCAACAGTGGAAAGTTTTTCTAAACAGATCACAAAAGGTATAATAAACTGCATTTGTATATTTATGTAAGCTTCTTTTTTTTAATTATCTATATGATTAGTTGGTAAAAAGTCTAAACCATAAAAGAATTGAAGATATTTTATTATCATTTTTATTGTTTTTTAAAAAGAAAGAGTGTATGTGCACAAGCAGGGGAGGGGCAGAGGGAGAAGGAGAGAGAGAGTCTCCAGCAGTATCCACTCCCAGAGTAGAGCCTGACATGGGGCTTGATCCCATGACTGTGAGATCATGACCTGAGCAGAAATCAAGAGCTGGACACTCAACTGACTGAGCCACCCAGGTGCCCTTAATTGATATTTTAAACACAGTTTAAAGGGTTATGCTGTTTGCTTAATTTACTTGATATTGCTATTTATTGTAAGAATTGCACATTTCAGTTGCTGCAATTAGCTGGAGTGGGGGCTTTGCAAAGACTCTGATATGGGGCCTATCCACTGTAGTTGCTCAATAAATAATCACTCTTGCAGAAAAACTTTCCTTAATGTAAGACATACTGTAATATTTAAATCAATTGCTCAGAAATTGAGAAGTTCTTGAGAAGATTTAGTTGATATACTTTACAATTGGGAGAATTCTGTGTAGATTTCAATTTAGTCTATTCCTAAGCAAATGAGAAGGGGAAGCAACTCAAATTCAAACAAATATTTCAAATTATCAGTCATACATAATAGGGGGAGAGGTACAACATGTAAGATAAAAGGCCAAGACAAATTACATATGGCCATTGTTAGTCTTCCAAGGACTGAGAGATGGAATGATACATTAAACCCCACATCTCAGTCGTAGACAGTGAGGGAAAGCTGGATGAGACTTAACAGTGGTCATTACACCAAAATCTTTTTAAAGATGACAATGTCAGAGTCTGGAAATGTTACTCTGAAACACAGTGTGGATAGCTGTGAGCTGCTGGTATAGACAAAACAAAACTGCATGTGAAATGGTAACATAGAACCAATGTCCCAAATCAGGTTGCTTCCAAGTAACCTGGGAGGATGGAAAGAAAACAGGATCAGAACTCAGCCCTAAAGAAGTTCACACCCTTTTCATAATCTAATACTAGTTCTACTCTTGAAACCAGTGAGAGGAATACACCTATTCCTGACCTGAGAATTTGTAGTTAACCAGCTCTCAGGTGCTATTGCCACTGCTGGCTTGGGAACCACATTTTGAGAACCAGGGGTTGAAGGAATACTGGACAAAAGGGTACGTATCTTACAGAAAGCTATGATTTGTTCTCAATGGAATCTAATCAGTAGGTTTACATGCAGTTAAAATTAAAAAAATGAGCAATGACCACCACTGTTAATTTGCAACAGTCAAACTAACCTCACAAAAGCCTTCTCCAATGGAAAAAATGGGGAAGTCTTTCCACGGTACACATTGGCTTTATTGGCTGTGGTCTTAGTCAAAGCACAGAATGAACCTTGGCCAGCAGCATGAGGTCTCTCAAGCTTGCAGCTGTTGGGAGGAGACTGCTCTGCCAGTGACTCTGGGCAGGAAGTGCCTCGTTAGAACTGATGCATCTATTTTATTCTGCTCAGAAGAAAAAAAAAGCCAAACTCCCTAGGTCTCTCCAAACATCTTTTAAACTGCCCAACCTCCCCAAAGCCACCATATTAGATGGCTTTAACTGCCATGGCTGCCTGATTTCTGGTAACTGACAGCTGAGGTTCAGTATGATGGGAAGTTTTCAGAATGCTAAGCCATAAATCAAGCCTGTATCTTCACTCACGGTGGGCTTAACGACAGCATAAATAAAATGAAAATCCCAAATGACAGACAAGCACAGGGCACTCTGACTGAAAAATATCTGAAAGGAGGACACTTTCCATCCAGATCCAAACTGCCAGAAAGCAGTCCACAAAGAACATTAAAGATTAGCGCAACGTGCCTCAGAAAGGGGACTTAATAGGGCACAAGTTCACAGCACTTCTCCACTTTGCACAATGCCGCTTTCCAGGACCCTGCATCAGATAAAGGATGCAGTGCTACCGCAGTTCTTTCTCCCAAGTAAACAGTTTAAAATGTGTGTTGTTGAAGGCAACCCAGCTTCCTCTGTGTTCATATCATTTTACAGAACTCCTGCCATCCTTCATTCCCTTATCCAGCTAAGTGCTCAGTAATAATGGACAAACAAAAGCTAAACTAGCATTACCACTACCCTAGGGATAACACTGAATACGAGTTATGCAGTATGATCTGATAATAGCTGGCTTCAAGTGCTGGCACAAAAAAACAAAAAACAAAAAAACAAAAAACAAAAACAAAAACAAAAAAAACACAACCAAAAACCAAAAAAACCAAACCAAAACAAAACACCAAACCCTTATAAAGGGGATATATTAGAAACTTAGATTTTAAATTCTATGTGCAATGTGACACATTTTGGGGATTGCTCTTTCGGCTTTCAGGTAAAAATTAGGTGACATAAATAGGTTCTTCTGATATATGAAGTACATATAAATACTGCTCTGAAAAAAAGCTGTGCACAATCACAAAAGGATGAAGAGGAACCATCTTGTTTTACCAAAAGAAGCATTTTTACCCCTGGTTAACAGACCAGCCTACTTCATTAGGAAAAAAATGATCAGTTAATTACTAATCTCACTAACTCTTTATGGTTGCCATTATTCTGATGTCTTGAAATGCAGGCACAGGACCAGCATTACTCCAGTCCACAGGCTGGCCCAAGTAAAGGACATAAAGGTGCTTCCAAAGATTCTTGAGGACATGACTATGGATTCCAGAGAAAGAAATCAGAGAAAGAGAGAGAGAGAGAGAGAGAGAGAGAGAGAGCCAGCCAGCCAGCCAGCCAGACATACAATTGGAGGAAATATTTCGAATTGAAATAGAGTATTTCAAGAACAAAGGGAGATGCACTGTCTCAAAGTAAAGATTTTCATCTTGTTGGCCAAGTGTTTTAAAGGCCATTTGAGCTCTTGGTGGCTTCAAATGATTCAAAAATACAACTGACTCTAAAATGGAAAATTTGTAAGAAAATAAAAACAAAAGGAAACCGTAATTTGATGGAAAACCTGATACTATAAAATTTAGACTTGTCCTTTTTCTTATTTTTTAAGTAGGCTTCACACCCAGCACAAAGCCCAACATGGGACTTGAACTCACCACCCTGAGATCAAGACCTGAGCTGAGATCAAGGGTCAGATACTTAACCGACTGAGCCACCCAGATGCCCCAGGACTTGTTAATTAAAAACAAACAAACAAAAAAAAAAACCCAAAAAACAAAAACAACAACAACAACAAAAAAAACATTTTAAGAAAATATTAAATCACTGTCAATTAGTGACTAATGAGCATATAATATTATCCTCCTTTCCCTCAGAATAAGATATTTTCTTACTTTTAAATTATAACATCTGAACTGTTGGTAGTTTAATATCCACTAATTTTGTTTAAAAAATATTGCTTCAAACCAGTATTCTGATCTTTTATACTGCTGACACAAAGCTCCAATATTTAAGGATAAATTGTTAACTTTTTAAAATTTAAATAATGCCAGTCAAAATGCTTTACTAAAGAATGAAAAATGAGGTTGTCAAATCATGGGGATCTATGGAAAGATGACAGAAGATAGTCTGGGCATGAACGTCCAGCATCTGCCAGTTTGAGGAAGAGCATTCATTCTGGAATGGCAATTGAGTGACTTCAATGCCTTAAACATAGCAAGTTATCATTAGAATTGCAGGTGATTAATGTATGGCTCTTATTTTACTATAGAATTCTTTTCATGTTCTCATCTATATGCTCAATGGCATAAGACTCCACATTTTGACAGGTGGAGGTCATCAGATTACATATTGTTTTGACTATCCTCCTGAAAGGCAATTAACATGCTGTTATGTTCAGAAATCCAGTATCCTCCTGCAGAGAACAAGGCAACAAGTTCTCATCCACAATTGTCACATGGCTTTGTACCATGGTCAGAGTCAAGCTGTGTTACAGAAGATACCCAGCCACAGAAGTTTTCCTAGGCTTTCAACTCTGAGTAGTCAGCCACTTGCCATTTAAATCCTTTTGCAGTTGGTGGCCCTGGAAGACATGCAGGTGCTCCAAACCCCTGACAGTCTGCCCCTTCATTGTAGGTTGTAGTTATTAGACTTCAAAGATCAACAGTTGAGGCTGACCTGGTGGAACACGAGGAATGACCTGAGTTGGGTTTGGATTTAGGTAGGATGTGGGCCATAGGTGTGGATAAAGCAGGAGAAGCTAAACTGGGGGCAGATGAGGTTAGAACTGGAAGGTTGGTCTGGTTTCACCAGAGCAGAAAAATTGGTTTACTTTGTTACTAATCAAAAGCAAGGGAGACTTCTCTGAAATTTGTTTGGGGGCTTGGAATCTAAAAGTTCTGTTTCTAGATGTAAGCATTTCTCCTAGCCTTAAATTAGATGTGTCGTGTTTTGTACGGAAATGAAACTAAATGGAATCTTTCATGGTTTAAATTTCTTTCCTCAAATAGGGATAAGCTGATGTTTTTATTGCTAAACATTTGAGAACTTAAAAGTTGAAAGATGTAACTATTTTTATATCATACTTTGGTGCATGAAATGCCTTTATATACAAACTTTCCCAAATTTTCTTTCCAGCTTAAGGTTCATGGTAGTTTTGATCCAAGAAAACCAGATGCCTTCGTGAGGACAGCTTCCTCATTTGAAGGCCATGAACATCACAAATTTCTTTCTTTTTTAAAAAAATAAATTAAGAGGAAATACCGGGATAGTTTGTTTGAGGAGGGGGTGTAAGAATCTTGGAAAAGGAATAATTTACTCAATGATCATTCCTATTCTTGGCTATTAAATGATGTATAGTTGGGTTTATAGTACAAAACCTGAGTAAAACAATTTGAGATTCCTAACCCTTTCCTAAAAAGGGTCTGGCTAAGTAAATATACCCATCTAATTATGTGTAAGAATTTGGCTCCATTTAAAACAATATTTGCTATTTTAATACACATTAAAGAAAATGTAACAATTACTATGAGTGTAAATACACCTTACATATACCACTGACCAGAGCCTCAAAAACCTTAGCTGAAAAGATGAAAATGAAAAAAAAAAAAAAATAGGCTTGTTTTCTGAGCTAAGTAGGTAGGCACTTCTAATCTATGTAACCTTTAAATTCAAATGCCTTATGTGTACTTTTTTGTTAAGCTATAGAATTTATATCTTTTACTAGTAAAGATATGTAAACTGTAACAATAAGAAGAAAAGCCGGTGATTCTGGGAAACTGGATGCATAAGATGTTATGTAACCAACCGGTTTCCAACCTTTAAATCAGACACTAGTCAAGGAAATAATAATAACCTTAGCCAATGGGAAAAACATCCAGCCAGATTTCTCCCAGCTGTGTTTCTCCCTTCTGTGGCCTTCAGTAACTTCAATGGAAGTTTAGTGTGTTTAGGGAGAAAGATGGCCAGAAGAATCAAAATTATTAAACCAAAAAGGTCAATCTTCAAATTAAGTCTTGGACCAGGCTCACTGCAAGAATAAGGTTGATCCCTTCCAATGTCCCAGTACTATAAGCAATATGGCTGACCAACCACAACTCAAATGGGGCTGATATCACAGGTTATTCTGCCAAAGGGGTGAGTGAAGGAAAAACAGTTGCTGGCTTTGAAATGTAAAAATCAAGCTATTAGTGTTTCCTTAGCATTCCTTTTGATTTCCAATTTGAGCTTACAGTGACTGACTGCAAGAGATAGGAAAAAATCCTCTGAGAAGACAGGTCCTTGGATTCAATTCCATATAAACAGAGGGCCAAGGAATTTTGACAAAATTTTTGCTCACAAAAAGTTGACTTTGCCTTTGAAGTTCTTGTGTGTTCCATATTTAAAGTCAGACACCTTCATTCATCCAACAGTAGCACAAGGTCTTCAATAATATGATATAATGGCTTTATTTTTTTCAGATTAAAAAAGGTCTTTCATAAGGTCCCTCTCCATTCTGTTATAAAATCATCAGCTAATATGTTTTCAAGGATTTTCCAGGTAAATAACCTGTGTTACCTTCAACTTTCAGGTCTAACTGGCCTGGTGTAATTTTTTTAATGGCCACAGAGGTACTAAGAGTGGTTTAAATCAATTCCTACTAAAAAAGAATGGAGTGCATGGCATTCCTACTAACACATTAAGGGAAAAGCTATTTAACTCACTTTTATCCATAATATTTAAATAAAATGTGTTAATATTGTCCCTTATTTTCTTCCCAGTTAGTCACTTAGACCCAAGGAGATAAAATATTACAGTATTGGTCAACACATCAATGCAAATATTGACATAATTTCTCAATACCCCCAGTATTACTATAGTGTAATATAGGTTCTGAGAAACACCAGGATTGTGAGCTGCTCCTTCAAAAAGGGCTATTCCCACTAAACCCCACAGTGCTCATTAGCACATTAACGGCTTGAAGTCCTGAGGTTAGACAAAACAAAACCAAACCTGTTTAATGTTGTCTAATGCAGAGTTTCTCAAGCTAGCCTGAACACATCACTCCTTTTTCATGCAATTCCTAATGCCAAATAAACTTTGGGTCATGCATAGCTGTTTGTGTCTCTTTTTTCCCTCTTAGCGCAATGACTGCCCCATAGTAGGAACTCAATAAAAGATTTTTGTCATGAATAAATGGTAAAACTCATGGTTGTACTCTCAGAGCTTATGGAGATTGTATTATGTAATCTTTTGAGACAAAGATCTCTGTTCTCTGTAGTAGCCTTTCCAATCAAGTTCATAAACAAAGAGTGTCATTTGCTCTGGACATTCAAATATAGTAAGTTAGTACGACATGGTGGTGGAAATAGAAGCATCTTCACAAATATGAGAATAAGCAAGTACGCTTTAAAGAGCACAAATGTAATTACGAAGGCATTGCTTTATTGCCCTTGTCTCTATGAAGAATTTTCCAACATGACCCAGTGGGATTTAGCTCCTGGTTGTTTTACCTTTCATTAGCATCATTAGAAATCTTTCTCCACTGGTAGATTAGCATGTAAAGAGCATAAGTTCTTAAAAACACTTTGATGTCAAAGAAGGCTGAGATGCTGAAGTAGATAGTACCGAATTATGAGAGAACCCTTGCGGAGTAAATCTCATGACACAGGAGTCTGGGAACTTTGAGTCTGGTGAGAGTAAAACCAGTGATGGTCCAGAATATGACAAAGTGATTGCAGTGAGATATTTGGCCACAAAAAGATAAATAAATAAGTTGTGCTATGAATTCTTTACAGTGTTCTACAATTCAGGTATCACTTGTAAATTCTTTATTGCTATTAAAAATGGATGATTGGGAATAAAATTTTAAGATACTGCATGTACTAACAGACTGCTGGGATGATGAATGTAACAATCCTGAGCATTTATAAAGCAGACCGTCTGGTATTATATATGCATATCTCCATGACATGTTATAACACATGATAATTTATTAGGGAGCAAGCATTTTTAAAAATCGATTGTATATAAACACTCCCTGAGTCGAAAGTGCTGACAACTTCTGCCTCGAGGAGAACTCATTTCCCTCCTGTTTGGCCAGTAATTATTAAAACATCCCAATTATATATCCAAATTTTGGTTCAAAAACTGGCTGACCATGCCTGAAAAAGGAAAATGCAAAGTGAAAAATATCTCTCTTTCTCGGCTGGTATAAGTTGCCAATAAGTTAGTTGTATGCCATTCATGAGCTGATATTACTTGGATTAGTTTAACTTCTATAATTTCCAAAGACCAAGTATAGTGTTATTTTAGTCAGTGTTTGGCAATGCTAAAGAGCAGAAGCTGTAGATACGTCTGCTTGATAATCCAGGCCAGACTGCAACAAGGACAGATATGCTATTATTTGTGAAACACTCATGTAGAGCAACGAATTACATTTTGCTTTTTTTGCTTTCATATTCCTCCTTTTTAGACTGTGGACTTGTCCCATCCATTGGTAAACTGCTGGCATCTTCCTTGATTGAAGGTGAATCTGGAGTAACTGTTCTTTTGGTAAATGCTGGAAAGGCAAGAGAAAAGACAAAAATAAACCTAAATGAATAAAATCCTTGGGCTGACAAAATTGTAAGTAATCATTGTATCTGATCTAGTTTTTTGTAAACTTTACAAGGACTAACAGACCTTCAGTGTAGGAATAAACGTAATAAGTTCACTGTATTTTGGAAAACATTTATTCATATGATTTAATTTAGGAGGGATCTGAAGAGTATCTGAGAATGGAAGATGTATGTTTGGTCAATATATAACAATACAAAGCACACACAGAATTTTGGAGGGAGAAATGTTAAGGGCCTTCTTTTTACAGAATCTTCTTTGTTACACAAACTGAGACTAGATCTGGAATCTAGGTTTACTGTTTTTCTACTACCTACTTCCCTCCCTTCTGAGCTCCAGATAGGCATGTCCAACTCCTACGGGAAATCTGCCTGCCTCATTTCTAATCTCTGATACCTGCCATTCCTTCTTTTCTCCTTCTTAGGAAGTGATATACTCCTCCCCTCCAACCCTGGTTTCTCAAACCTTAGTTCCCTCCTTCCTTTGTCCTGTCTGCTCTCCCCATCCAACTTAAGAGTAAATACTGAAGATTCTCCCTCCCAAATTCACCCTAGTTCTCAGGCTTCACACCATCTCCATTACTATCGCCTCAGCCCAAGCCACCATTTTCTCTCTTCCCATTTTCACTGTATCCCCTTCCCCACACCACCACAACCAGAATTATCTTTCCAAAAGGTAAATCAGATTATGTCACTCTCCCACATAACCCATCACCTCCATCCTCCAACAGCCTCCCAGGAAACTTAGAATGAAATCCAAACATGGGACTGTGGCAAAAAGGCTCCATGGAACTTGACCTTTCCTTTCTCTCTCCCCCAGACCCCCTTACTCAATGCTCCAACTCTCTAGAAGACCATACCCCTTTTCTTCTCTGTGGCCTTCATATTTATTGCTCCCTCTCTCAGGAAAACTCTTCCCACCCAATTTCAGCTCAGCTGGTTCTTGCCACTCAGGCTCCAGCTCAGCTGTAACCTCCTCGAAAAGGACTCTCCTAATCACGGATCTAAAGCAGTCCTGTTTTCCAGGCGCTTTCCTCTCATTTTACCTTCACAGCACCAATCACCATTTTAAATTGTTTACTTGCCACCACCTGTTTCTTCTATGAGAGAGGTGACCACTTCTGTCTTGCTCACTACTGTATACCCCCCAAGCCAAACAGAGAGCCTCTTACATAACCTCTTAGTAAATATTATTTGAAGAAGTGAATATACTTATGGGATCTTTAAGAGACAGTCAACTGGCAATTTTCTGGCTGCTTTCTAGACAGCATCTACAGAGTACCCCGTACATCATTATAATCAGAACTCAGTTATTTAAAAATATCTGACACCGGACTAGTTAGTGAAAAGATTGTCTCACCTACAAAAATCACCATCACATAAAATGAACCTATAAAATGGAGAGACAAAAAAGTTGTGCTTCCATGAAATAAATCTTTTAGTGGACAAGAAACTTTTTTTTACCTTTATCAGTACCCCCACATTAAAAAAAAAAAGTTTACTTATTTATTTTGAGAGAGAGAGAGCATTCAAGCAGGGGAGGGGTAGAGACAGTGGGAGAGGGAGAATGCCAGGCAGGCTCCACACTCTCAGCACAGAGCTCGACGTGATGTGGGACTCCATCTCACAAACTGTGAGATCAACCTGAGCTAAAGTCGGTAGCTTAACAGACTGAGCCACCCAGGCACCCAGTAACCCCACATTGTTAATACCACAGATCTTTGGTATTTTATTCTGCAAGGCTGAGGACAGACTACATATGAGGCAGTTCACAGTTAGCCAGTGGATCCTGAAGTACAACACAGAAGTGAAAAGAGTGTGCTTTTCTTGCTGTAGATAAATTGTTTTTCATTGGAGGGACTTAAACTCCCACTAAAGGCATCTCAAAACGCAAACTGAGAATAATAACTTTTCTTTTCATAGCAATGTAAACTGAAGTAAGAAAGCGAGAGATAGTTCCTTTTAGCAACTTTCATTGATTTGCTTTTTTAAGAATATCAAGTTAAATTAATATGTAAGATTCACAACAAAATCCTGTAACATTCCCCCCCTCCCCCATGAAAAATCATAGTCCTTTCTTTTGGGGTTTGTTTATTTTAATAAACATTATTTATAACAGTTTTAGAATTCCAGAAAATTTGAAATCTGCATTTATTTTTAAAATTTAGTACCAACTCCACACACATTAGGCATTTTAATCTCAAAGGACTCGAGATTTCGAGAAATCATCAGATTACTATAGTCCTCCCTCAAATCCAGTCTAGTCCTGGCCCCAAGAGTAAGGGCCCTGTCTTGAGAGCTGTGTTCCTTTAGCCTAAAAGGAGCTATACATGGAGACTAGTGGTCAGTCACTACTTATAAAAAGTAAAAATGACAGTTTCAAAAGCTGGCATTATTAAGTCTCTCTTTCTAAGCCCCCACTGTCCTAGAGGCTGAAGGTAATGGAATCCAAGCCTTCTAAAAGAGTGTCCTGAACCACGGCCATCACTTGTAGCCAGCCAGGATAAATTTGGTAGTAATCATGGCTCTAAATAATGGATTTCTGTGTTCCTATTTCCAATGGTAATATAAACTTACAATTTATACATTTCTTCCCTTCTTCCTGGCAGAAGGAATCTACCTTTTCTTGAATTGACCTGAACTACACAAAGCTGACATAAATTACTACTTAAAACAAACTTTCATTAATGCTGGATCGTTTCAGAGACCACAAATTATGCAGTATTTTCCCATTTCCTTTGTTTTTTCCATGGTCAGTGATTCTATGCTTTAGTTTGGTCACAGTTTGACAGGGCACCTAAGTCAGCAGAACGAATGCCTCAGCATCTACGGCATAGACAAAAGGGCCTCATCCAGTACAAATCCCAACTTGAGTAAGAAGGAGCCTGTTCTGTGGGCTCATAAACTCATGTCTGCCTCAGCACCTACAGTTATTTACTCCTTACATCTCTATACAGGTCTAAACTGCTCTAAACTCCAACCCCCAGCTTTCATGTTCCATTTAGAAGTTAACAAGAAAATCGAATACTTGCTAGTCAGACATAAAAGCTGGGTGTTCTCAGTAGCATTTTATTTTTACAAGATGCCTTTTTAGCCAAAGTGTACATACACCTATCAAACAGCACCAAAGGGCCACACAGGAAGACAGCGGCCTCTTACCTCCTCCCTCCCAATCCCACAATCCTGCACCCCAGAGTCAACCACAATCAACTCTTTTAGCTTTATTTTCTGTATTTACTTCAATTTTTGTAAGAAAAAGCAGCTTATATTGCTATTTTCTGATTTATCATTTTTAGACTTATTCACACCCGTCCACTTCCCTTCACCCCATCCTCCTTATATAGTTACATTTGAACTTCTAGTTGTGTCAGTAGTATTTATAATATCATGACTACGTAAACATGGCTCACACAAACCTAATAAGTATACTATGACAATGTTTCTTTTCTTGCCCATTTTTTCCCCCCTGGAGTTATTATTTGACCTATGTTTTTATTTTTGTTTTTTTTTATTTGCTCTTTCTCTGAGACTATCATTAATTATTTCTAATTGCTCAATGAGATCTGCCATATGTCTTTCAGTAGTTTTTCTTTTAAGTGCTCAACTGAATCAAATAACCTAACAGTTTGTTTATTTCCTAAAGATTTTCCTGATGGAATCTTTCCTTTTTTCTATCAATCTGAGAGAACTGAACATGAGTGTCCAGATTAAAAGGGCCCACCCATCAAATAGCTAGAAAGGCAGATAAAGTAAGACCTGCAGGGAGGCAAATCATCACAAAACTCACTGTGGTTAAACAAGAGATCATAAAAGGTCCCAGGGCTGGGGGTTGGGTGGTAGTGATGGTGGAGAAGATCGCTTCTGAGGAGTGGGGTCAAAAGAAAAAGACAATATTTTTCAACAGCAATTTAGATTTTGGAAGAGAATACTACAATGACTTCAGAAGGAAAGTCATTTTCAACCCAGAATTTTATAGCTAGCCAAAGTCTCGTCAAGGGTGAATAGAAGAAATCTATTTTCCGAAGTACAAAGAATGAAAGCAGTTACCTCCCTTTTCTTTCTTTGATGTGCTAACCACAAAAGAAAGAACTGAGACAAACAGAGGAAGGCATGTGTTCTGAGAAACTTGGGCATCAGCACAAGAAGAGGGTGAAGAAAAATCTCAGGATGACAGTCGGGTGGGCCTTTCTAACCTTCCTACTCCAGGCTGTTGTTTTCTCCTCTCAAGACCCTCATTAACCAGGTACTATTCTTCTGGAATGGATTTTCTAAATATCTTTTCTTTCCTACGGTCCCATTCTTTTTCTTCTATTTTCTTTGTGGTTTCAACTTTGTTTTCCACCTTTCTGGTTTTTCATATTTTAAATTTCTTTTTGAGTGGGGGGAGAGGGGCAGAGGGAGACAGAGAGAATCTCAAGCAGGCTCCATGCTCAGTGCAAAGCCCAACGTGGGGCTTGATCCCACAACTCTGGCATTATGACCTAGCTGAAATCAAGAGTTAGATTCTCAACTGAGCCACGCAGGTGTTCCCATATTTTAAATTTCTGAGACCTCTTATATTGTGTTCCTTTTTCATAGCATCTTGTTCTTCTTTTTAATGGATGTAATATTTTCTATCTCTGAGGACATTAATGCTATTTTAAAAGACACATTCTGTTCTCTGTGTGATCAATTTATTATAGGCTCATTTTTCTCTTTGTTGGTCTTGAGATCTCTCCTCTTCAATTTTGGAGGTTTAAAAGGAGGTTAAAGAAAAATTATAGTTCAATTTCTATAACTAAGCTGAAACTGTGCTATAAAAATGGAGAAGCATTCAGGGTGATCTAAAATAATACCACATTGTGAAAAACACAGAAATTTCAAAGTTCATCACAAAAATAAATAAGAAGAACTATGATTTCTAGAAATAAGTTCAATTCAACCACTGAAAGTTATTAACAATAAGGCACCTATGATTAAATTTTTAAAAGTATTCTTGAAACCATGCAGGTAGGAAGAGAGGAAAATCATAAAACAGGCTTGTCAAAAAGAGGAATAGTAAAGCATAAAAGTATAAATTAATAAATTGGGGTGCCTGGGTGACTTGGCTGGTTAAGCGTCCGACTTCGGCTCAGGTCATGATCTCATGGTCTGTGAGTTCGAGCCCCGCGTCGGGCTCTGTGCTGACGGCTCAGAGCCTGGACCCTGTTTCAGATTCTGTGTCTCTCTCTCTGCCCCTCCCCTGTTCATGCTCTGTCTCTCTCTGTCTCAAAAATAAATAAATGTTTAAAAAACATAAATTAATAAATTAAATAAGTTAACAATAAGTTAATGAAGAGGTTTACTTTTTAAGCTAAATTTTTCAGTCAGAATTTACAATAGAGACTATAATATGTATTTTCATATCCAAGTTATGTATTCAATGATATTTTTTCCCATTCTTATTTAACTTTACTTCCTTTTGAGCTAGTATATTTATATAAAACCTATGGCTTCCTGTGAGGAATATCTCACAGAGAAATGACCACCACTGGTCTTGAAATGCTACTGAGTAAAAAGCTGGATGTAGTTTCTTTCACTGCCTGTCATAATATTTAATAAAATCTAAAAATCTTGATGTTTTCCCACAAGGTCTCCCAACCACTACTTTCTAGGTGCCTTTCCATGGAGTCTTAGGAAAGTCATCATGGTGAAATTAAATAGCAGAATACTGACCTCTGTGCTCATATCATGGTGCTGATTTATCTCCAAGCTCCTGAATGTCTTAATGGGTGGGATACTATGATGTTTGCTGGTGCTTTGTCCCTACTCTCCTCTCCTCCATGTTTATGTACATGAAACAGACCTGAGGAAAATTTTCCATTTCTTTATATGAAACATAAAAAATTTGGCCTATGTGTATATCAGATTCTGAGGTACTATAATCAACTTGGGATACAATCCATATTTTTTTATTAAAAATTTTTTAGTGTTTATTATTATTTTTTTTTTTTTTGAGAGAGAGAGACAGAGAATGAGTAAGTGGGGTAGGGGCAGGGAGAGAGGGAGACACAAAATCTTAAGCAGGCTCCAGGCTCTGAGCTGTCAGCACAGAGCCCGATGCTGGTCTCAAAACCATGAACCGTGAGATCATGACCTGAGCTGAAGTTGGATGCTTAACCGACCGAGCCACCCAGGCGCCCCGAGATACAATCCATATTGGAGGGCAGCTGCCAGATTAGAACAGCAGGGATTTTATGCAGCTATATAAAATCACTTGGTAAAATGGTTAGGACAGGAAAGAGAAGATGCTCAGCCTCTGGAATAAAATAATAATGATATAATAAAAACCAAACCATTTATCAGAAACTGATAAATATTTATTCAATGAATGCATGAATATAAATCAGCAAAAATGAGAGTGATCACTTTTGGATCTGACCTACTTTTTTGTGGCTTATTTTGGTATTGTATTTTATAGCACCTGCATTTTTTAAATGACAGAGTTGTCAGATTTAATATACAAACTCTATGCCTGTGGTAAATTGAGGAGCTAAATGATTATCTAAATAAGAATCCATGAAATAACATTTGAGATCCAATAGTTTAGATAAAAGTGGACTTAAAAAAAAGAGTCATATACTCATTCATCTAATTAACTGAGCATTTACTATGTTCCAAGTACTATGTAGGGCACTGAGGAAACAGTGGTGAACAAAACAGACATCGCTCCTATCATGGAATTCACACTTTGATGAAGAGATTAATCACTAAACACAAAGTCACTCAGATAAAAAAAATAAATCAGAAGGGTTTTAAAGGAAAACTTTAATACATTATGGGCACTTTTAACAGACACCATACTTAAACCTGTAGGTTCCAAAGGCTTCTTTAAGGACATGACATACAAGCTGGGACTTGAAGAATAAGTATAGTAAGGAAGAAGAGGCAGAAATGGTGTGGATAGTATCCTGGGTCAACGGATTCACACCTTACTGACATTGATAACATTTTATACACATTTACAGGATATTCACAGAATGAAATCCAGCCAGTAACCAAATTAGTATCCTTATTCTTTGCACAAGATTATATATTTCTGATTAGTTCTATGAAAAGATTTACTACTTTTTGATGACTTGAATTTTATAATAATATTATCCAACTTCCTTTACCCACTCTTCCACAGTTACCAGAAACCACCACGTACAAATATGTGCTTAAGTAAAATTATTACCTTTGGCGATTCATTGTAAGTTTTTCTGAAAAGTGCAAGGACTAAAAAGAAGGGATTCCATACACTTTTTAGTAAATTGGGTAATATAAATGTTACATGTATGATCCATAATAACAATTTCTTCAAACTCCTAACATGACTATTACTATCGTGTGCTTGCCTTACACTTTAATCTCTCCATGAGTTGCCTTTCCTTAAATCCAATTTAAAAACTGGTACAGGACTTCATTACTTACAATTCAAGTGTGAAAATCGTGGACTAGACAGGAAGTGACCGCGATCAGGCCAAGACGGGGAGTGGTCTAACCTATGAGCATGGGAACTCTCAGCAAAGATTCCGTCATCCTAAAACAAAGTCAGTTCAATGATTACAAAATGTAAGGATTGGGATTCATTTAAATATACCGAAAATGAAACTGAACGTCAATATACAAGCTATGTTATACAACAATTTAATTGTAAAAAAAAATATGTGCATGTTAAAGAAAATATGAAAGCATTAAAAAAGAGACAGAAGGAAATCACCCATGGCTGTACCAGCATGACATATTTCTTTCCAGTCTTTTTTTCCTGTGGATAGGATTTATACATGTTCTAAAACTGTGTTCTTCATTTATTTACATTAATACTCTAAGCACTTTTGAAGTCTGTATATTATCCTAACCTTTAGCTTGTGGTACTCATTTACTATCGAGTGGATAAACTATGCTTTCCTCAGCTATTACTTTATTCGGCATTTAGGTGGTTTCCAATGTTTTACTCCTATAAATAACACTGTGAGAATATCTTTAAATATATAACCTTTTCTATGTTTAGGACTATTCCTTATGACAAATTCTTAGGTGGAAATACTGGGTCAATAAAAACAATTTGATGTTTTTAAATACACTTAGCTACACTGCATTCCATAATGATTACACTAATTCCCTTACTCATTCAACAAATATTTAATACATAAACTATGTGAATAGAGAATAAGGCCCTCTCCTCATGGACTGTATGAATGTGTCCTTGTACCCAAATCTTAGCTGAAAATGGGAATGAATTTTAACTTCAAGTAATTTATTAATTAGATTAAAAACAGATACTTTAATGTATTTTTTTATAATAGTGAAATTGCAATTGTTTTCTCTTGAATGTGTTCTAACCACTTACACGACACTTTGCTTTTTTCCTTCCCCCCCTCATTCATTCATGCAACAATAATTTATTGGGTACTTAGTATGCACTGGTCAAAGAGCAACAAAATATTGAGGTATGCAGTTATGAAACCTTCAGGCTTGCAGAAGAGAAAGGTGCCAAATAAACTACACAGAATATAACATAATGAAGAATTATGGTGAGTACTGTAAGAAGAACAGGAAATTATTAAATTTAGATTAGAGGTCCAGAGGAGGCCTCCTTGGGAGGTGATATTTAAAGCAATATTTGAATGTTGAGTATGAGTCGGCCAGGCAGAAACTTATGAGTGGAGGATGAGGAAGTGGGAGGGAAGGGGCGCAGGAGATGGTGGTCTGGGGCTGATGTACCAGCCTTGTGTGAAGGTGCAGAAGTGAGAAAGTTTAGTGTGTTTGAAGAATTGTATGAAGGCCCATGACTTCCACACAATGAACTGGGGGGGGGGGGGGAGGGGGGAGTGAATACAGTGATATCCAGAGGTGGGATCTGGATCTGGGATTTCTTTTTCTTAAGTACCATTACACGGCAATCAAAGGTTTAAAATCAAAGGTTTTAGATGTATATTTCTCAAAGATACTCTGGTCACCATGTGGAGAACAGATTGGAATGGCGTAAGTATTGAATTGGGAAGACCAGTGAAAACACTGTAATTGAGGATAACTGTGGGATCAAGGGCGAAGAAGGGATCATGAATGCTGCCAGAGTCTAGGTGGTCCACATAGATCCCTCAAAACATGGACCCACAGAATAGGGCCTCATGCCACAGGACTATTTGATGAATTAGTTATAATTTTCTGTATCAGGTACCATGTTAACATTTTATTTGTCACATACATATGTATGCAAATCCAAAAGAAAAGCCCAAACAAACGATTTTATATAGAATCGTAAAAGGCCCATTTATTCTGAGCTAAAAGCATGGACATAATCCTTAGATGATTCAAGATAATTAGCCTCATGTACTAAAAGGAAGTTTAGGTCTATTTCAGATCAAGGCCCTGAGGTTTTTTAACCAAGTGACTTATGGTTTTTACTAATTATGGGGATTTCATAAAAAACTAAAAATCATTCACTATAGGATCTCTGGAAAGAAAAGGATATACATTGTGTCCCCAGTGTATTTCAATAGCTACTTATATGAGCTGACACAGGACAACAGAGCTAGCTTATCACAGTTCAGACATGAAATACTTAAGGCCTGGGTGGAGCTGGAAGATGCACAAATGAAAAGGAGAGTTACGTTCTCAACCAGTGCTAGAAATCTCCATTTAATTATGGCTTCTATATGAAAAGCATGAAGGAGAAAAGCATAATAAATGGCTTCCCACTAACAGAGGCTTTGATCATTATGGGCCAATAAGAAAAAGAAAAAATAAGGGAAGCAAATGTACTTTTTGCCCATTGATACCTGGGCTGAAAAAGTGAGAGAAGAGGAGCGGAGTTGCAGGTTTGGGCGCCTTCCTGAATGAAACATAGTGCAAAGACAGCCTCAAGATGAGCCTACCAGAGGAAGGATAAAGCACCCAAAGACATTCAAATCCTTTTCATTCTTCCCAAAAGGCACTGTTTTAAATTTCTAAAACAAAAGCAACTAGCATCAAAGTGTGAGTTATATTTTTTCTATTTACAGAAAAAGAATAATTTACATTTCAATTATAAATAAACCAGCTAATTGACATCTGACAATTAAAATATGTCACTGACATATTTCATTCTTAGCAAATTTGGAAAATACAGAAGAAATTGAGAAGAAAATAATGCAATAAATTTAAAAATAGCCTTTTAGCCTAATGTAAAGGTATGTTTTCTGGTTCTTCTTTATAAATACCTTTTTATATTGGGATTCTATATTTGTTGACAATTTTGTTTCCTAGTTTTTCATGTTTAACATTAGATACAGGAATTTCTTCTACCATTGTCATTATCATCATTATGGTTATAACATAGTCTATTTGAGTAATGTCCCATTGTTGGAAATGTGAGTCTGATTTCCGTTGTTTTTTTTTTTTTTTTTTCCTATTATAATTTGATAAACATCTTGGTGAATAAAGCTTGGTCCACATTTTAACTTTATTAACATAGATTTCTAGAAGTAGAATTATGAGGTGACACATTTTAAGGGTGTTTTTTTTTTTTTTTTTTTCAACGTTTATTTATATTTGGGACAGAGAGAGACAGAGCATGAACGGGGGAGGGGCAGAGAGAGAGGGAGACACAGAATCGGAAACAGGCTCCAGGCTCCGAGCCATCAGCCCAGAGCCCGACGC
This sequence comes from Herpailurus yagouaroundi, assembly GCF_014898765.1. NCBI lineage: Eukaryota > Metazoa > Chordata > Mammalia > Carnivora > Felidae > Herpailurus > Herpailurus yagouaroundi. Next base: position 54,194,237 of record NW_024412396.1, read on the forward strand.
GGGGCTCGAACTCACGGACCGCGAGATCGTGACCTGGCTGAAGTCGGACGCTTAACCGACTGCGCCACCCAGGCGCCCCAAGGGTGTTTTTTAATATCCATTTATTTATTTATTAAAAAAAATTTTTTTTTTTAACCTTTATTTATTTTTGAGACAGAGGGAGACAGAGCATGAATGGGGGAGGGTAAAAGAGAGGGAGACACAGAATCTGAAACAGGCTCCAGGCTCTGAGCTGTCAGCACAGAGCCCGACAGGGGCTCGAACTCACGGACTGCGAGATCAGGACCTGGGCCGAAGTCGGACGCTTAACCGACTGAGCCACCCAGGCGCCCCTTTTAATATCCATTTAATCTAAGTCGTCAAATTTATTGTCAGTATGCTAATATTCCTAATATTTCCTAAATGCCCTCTTAGTGTCTATGGGAGTTCTAGTAATATCCCTCATTCAGTCTTAATATTGGCATTTGTGCCTTTTCTTTTTCCTAATTGAGCTGGGTAGAGGTTTTTAAAATTTTTTGATCTTTTCAAAAAATCCTGTTTAATTTTCATGCCCCTCCCTCATTTTTCTGCTATTTCATTGATTTCTGCTCTTTATTATTCCCTTCCTTTTAATTTAGGTTTGTTATTTGTTTTCTAGTTTCATAAAGTGGAAACATGGACTATTGATTTGAGACTTTTCTTCTTTGTAACATACACATTTAATGTCATAATTTTCTCTCCAAGCAGTATTTTAACTGAGTCCTACAAATCTTGATAAATTGTACTTTTATTTTTATAGAGTTAAAATATTTCCTCATTTTCCTTTTGATCCCCCAATGGTTATTTAGAAATATGTTGTTCATTTTTCCTCTAGGAATTTTCCAGATATCTTCCTGTAATTGATTTCTAGCTTCATACCATTGTGGTTAGATGACCATACTTCACATAATTCCAATCATTTTAAATTTATTGAGAATTGTTTTATTGCTCAGAATAGTCGATTTTGGAGAATGCTAGATGTGCACTTGAAAATTACATGTAATTAGCTGTTGTTAGGTGGAGTATCCATCCTATAAATGTTAGTTAAATCTAGTAGCCTGATAGTGTTGCTCAAGTTTTCAATATATTTACTGATTTTCTGCCTACTGGTTTATCAATTACTGAGAGGGATGTTGAAGTCTTCAACTACTATAATTGTGGATCTATTTTTTCCTTGTAATTCTATCAATTTTTACTTCATATATTTTGACACCCTGTTAATAGGTATGTACAATTTATGACTAATACCCCTTTCCGTTTAAAATTGTTGACTTTTTCAACCACTCACATTCCTTTTCATATACAGAAAATGAGGAAGCTTAACTCTAATACATCTTTAAGTTGCAACATTTTATAGGTCTTCAAAAGACTGTCAGAATCCCTCATTAGCTTGAAATATAACTAATGAAATGTACCCTAAAAGAACACCCCCAAAGAAAAATATTTCACAATCCCTTTGAACAATCAACATGCTAGAATATGAAAAAAAAAAAAACAAAAACCTTCCATATTCTCCAATTTTATACTGATATTTAATTTGTGGAATTTCTTTACAACTAAATTTGACAAGGTAACCTAAGATTTCTTTTTTAATTCTTACCTTTCAATCAAATACTTAAATATTTAAATGGAAATACTGGTTAAAAAGGAAGATTCTTTGCAATTTTAGGAATTCTAGCTCTTGCTTTTTTACCAATTCTTATATCCTTAGTACAAGGACCTATTTTTATTGCTGTCTTAAGTCTCAACAAGCTAGTTAGCCAGAATTCCCTGCAAAAATTCCACTGGGTGAAGGGACTTGCATTTTCTAATATTTTCCCTGGGTTTCTTCCACTTCTCTTTCATAACCCACATTGTAATTGGTTTCTTAAAAGCGGTTCCAACCTGACTAAATCTCTTTGCTAAACTGATCTCTAATGATTAATATTTAATGACGCCCACCAAGTATTTTTCTCCCAGGAATATTATAAGTTCAAAGTTTAGAAGACAGATGATACATTTAATTTTTTTTTTAATTTTAATTTATCCAACCCTTCCCCTGGAGAGAAGGGGAAAAAAAAAAAAAAAAACACGTGTTTCTGAATCTGCGGCAGCAATATTTTCCTGAATTTGTCTCTTGCCTAACAATGCACCGTACCTGCATCTCTTTGCCACTGCTAATTCCCAATTCTCTGTAAGTGGTCCAAAAAGCTTAACCTCTTCAGTAAATTTTATTCCTATATGGAAGTTTGGCTGGGCAGATAGTTTACTTAAAGCCTGCCTTCCATACCTCAACCTGCATGGCTACAACTCTAGCTTTTAATTTTAACCTCAATGAGAGTAAGGCTTTCATTGTCTCTATCCTTCCATCTACCCATCCCAATATTCCAAAATTTAGCACAGTACTGTTTGCATTAAGGAATTCAAAAAATGGTCAGGTAGGCTCATTCCTTGGCCAAACTACAGACATTAAAGTTTGCCATGGTTGAAGCTGGGAAAGAAGAGATTGCCACTCTCATACTCTCAGTTTCTTCATGTTAACAAATGAGAGCAAATGGAGCAGATCATGTCTAAGTCCTCTGGGCACTAACATTTTATGATTGTAATCCATCTGAACAGAACCACTGAACAACCAGTACTATATGCAAACTATCTTTGCCACAGGAAATTCAAATTTATATAACAGCACTATAAACCTAAAGCCACAGTCATCCACGGATGAAGAGACTCATGTAAATACTGTGCCAGATCAGGCCATTTGTTTATCTTTGTTCAATTGATATTTTATTGTATACAATTTAATATTCCTAGTGAGTCACTAATGAAAAAGATTGTACTTATTTTTTTATGTACTTCATATTTGGGTCCACATGATTTCAATCCATTTTCAGAAACTAAAACTTTGCCATAAATAAAAATTTGCCATAAATAAGGATACTCAAGAATATGTGCCACCAACTTATGAACCAAAGGGAGGAATCAAAGCTGTTTTAATAATGGTGCCTCACTGGAATCAGTGATTATTCTCTTAAAGTGACTGTTGTAAAGGAAACGATTGTTTGGATAAGTATGTTGTGACATTTTTAATTGAAACTATTAAGACATTTAATTAGTATTCCTTATGTTTTTAGTATCTAGAATTCTGAATTAAAGATGATTAAAAGTGTTATCTTCATAGGTGAGTTTCTCCACAGTCTTTCCTAATGCTCTTGTTGAGTAAATTATTGGGCAGAGTAAAAGTATGGTGCTTATTACAGAGAACTAGGTTTGGTAGAGTGGGGCTCAAGTAGGTTAAAAAAATTAATGTGCTCATCTAAGTATCTTGTTGATTCCTAAAGAAGCACCTTTGACCCATTGCTATTTTCAAATTTTATAACAAAGAAAAACCCCAACTCATTTGGCAACCTTTTGTTTAGCTTTTAAGAGCTAGATGAAATGAACCAGTTAAATATTATGGCTGGCAAGTTACTATTGATCACTTCAAAAGAATAGAAATCTCTTCAAATTTCAGCATGATTTGATTGCCTACAAAGTTTCAGATGAGTCATCTAAGCATTATCGGGAAAACAGCATTTAAATTTTTGTTAGAATTCCAGAAAGGCTGAAGCTAGGGAAAAAAATTAACCACCAATTTAACATGTATAATAGTATACACATTGTATATTGGAGCAAAAGATGAAGCAAATAGTGTCCTCAAAAGCATTTCCAAAATTTCAGTAATCTCCTACAGTTATACTTACTATTTTCTTTCATGTTAAAGATTAGTCTTGCACCCTAAGTCTCTATATAGGAGAGGCTTAAAGGATGGGAGATTGGTTGAGCATGGGGGAGGCCTGGAGCTATATTTGCATAGAGTTTATATATTATTTCTTACCAAACCATGGAGAGAAGGGATTATAAATGAGATACCTGGATTATTACAGGGTTAAAGCTCCTCAAATTCTCCCACAGCTAATACTATTGTTTCTAAGCAACATCTGTAAAATTACTTGAATAATAATACACTAGTGATGTATTTTAATGGTTATTAAATAAAAATCACCTATAATCTTGAATTGTACCAGGATTGTGCATAGCACGTTTTAGCAGCTACTGTTGTAGAAGATTTAAGATATGTACAGAAATAGCTGACCTGAGAGACAAAGAGCTAACAGCCATTAATTGCTATGAGCAAAGTATAAACAAATCATAAGAGATTCAAGGAGGGAGAAACAGCTTCCAGGAGAAAAGCATATACTTATATCATACGCATGCTTGCATTGAACAAATACAACAAAGGGCTTTGGCAAACTCTGCCTCTATAAACTGTGCTGAAAGCCATTGTCAACACTTCCTCACCTACCTCATCTTATCCTGTAAAACATCTGCTTCTTTTAAAAGACGTTATGTACTAAAGTCTTCAACTAGAACCTGAAAATCATGATTTTTCTTTCAGGAGGAGGAAGGAAGGGAACAAAACATGCCTTCTGTGATTTTACTATAAAACCCACTGCTAATTAAAACTATGTATTTAGCATAAGTGAAGAGCAAAAAGGGCGGGAAGCAAATGGGGATTTCTTGGACAAAACCACGCTCCTCTGTGAATTCAGATTAGGACTGCTATGTTGACTTTTGAACATTCTGTTCTATTTGAAACAGCTGAGGCAGCAAGGAAGGCTGTATGTCCTACAGAAACCCAATCAGATGAAAGAGAGGCCATGAAATGCTTCTGGTGTCTACACATGGAGAGAAAATGTTGTGTCAGACTCAGCTTTGAATTCCAAACATCAACTTTTAGATCAGGCTTTGTCCAGTAAACCTGGTCAGCTTCATACAAAACTATGTTATGCTCTCAGAAACTGTGGATGTTGGTCCTGCTGGATCTCGAAAGGTTTCTAGAAATTGGATTTTTTTTCTTTTTATTTAAATTCTAGTTAATACACAATGTAGGATTAGTTTCAGGTGTACAATATGGGGAATCAACACATCCATACATCACCCGGTGCTCATCATGTCAAGGCCACTCCTTAATCCCCATCACCTATCTCACCCATCTGGTTGCCATGGAAGTAAACAGCAGGAGATCACGGTAGCCCTGGCTGAAAGGGAACCTGCCTCCTATGCTTCCCACTAACCCTACTCTCCACCAGCAGGGGGGTTGTGCTGGATGTCTCACCGCCTTCTTACAACAGCAATAAAATGAGAGAAGTCAGTTGCCAATATGGTTCTGTTATCCCAACAGATAACTTTCGGTCAACAGTAATGCAGTCAGGGTTCTACAACTGTAATGCTAATAGTGATCCTGTTCCAAACAAATGTGCACAATACTCTTCCCTGTGCCTTGTCATTACAAACCTCTTTTCAAAAGCCTCTGAAGCATCTTTCTTTTCTCTGAACACCAGCTGCAATGTATTGAGGCTTCCGTTACAGTAGTTATCCTTTTGTCTTTTGCACTACAGTTTGTGTGAAGGCTTTGAATTCCTGAAGGTTGGTAATGACTTTTCTTTATCATGTCATTGCCTCTAGCCCCTACCTAGCAGAGTGCTTGTATATAGTAGAGACCCAAATGTTTGTTGAATGTTATAATTAAGCAACACCAAACACGTATATCCTACAGTTAAGAAATGGAAGCTCCAAAAAGGCAGGGAGCTTCGTCTCTTTTGTTCACTGATGTGAGTCGATGCACCTAGTAAGTTTGTGGCACATAACTTACACTCAGTACATATTTGTTGAATGCATGGATAAGTATTATGAATTTCCAAAGAGCCTGGGAAGTACTTATTTGACTGGTAAATAAAGAAGAGGAAATATTACACATATGCGTAAAGGAAGAAAGACTAGATTGGCCATTTCCCCTTTCTTTAGACCAGGGCTTGGCAAACTTTTTCTTTAGAGGGTCAGATAGCAAATATAGGCCTTTTGAGCCATTTAGTCTCTGTTGCACCTACTCAAATCTGCTGCTGAGTGTGAAAGCAGCCACAGACAATATGTGAATAAATGAGTGAGGCTGTATTTCAATAAAATTTTATTTGTAAAAGCAGCTGGCAGGCAAGATTTGCCCCACTGGAGGTAGTCTGCTGATTCCTGCTCTAACACAATTATGCAAGAATCATCTATTAGGATTAAGACAGAGAGGTAACTATTCCCTCTGTAAAGACCATGCCTTCTGCATCTTTTTACATCCCGCATCCTCACCTCTAACAGGTACGTAGTACAGGGCTTTGCAGTGTGGTAGCTGCACAGTATGTTTGTAGAATTAAACTGAATCCTACAGCAAGTGATTTCCCAGAACCGCAGTTGTCAGTAGAACCAACAAATTCAAGTTGCTGCAATGTGCCTTTTCTTTGAACTCTCCTAGCAAAATACGTGGGAAGTTAATAGCTGCAGAAATAATGTCAAATAAAACTAGGACACCTTCTCTCTTGATAGAGTACCAATGCCTCTTACTTGAGGCATATTCTTTAGGATGTCAATAATTAACCAGAGGTAGCTTTTTTGATTATCCCTGAAGCCAAGAAATGATTAACCACTGTCTCACTGCCCATCGGAGCTCATGCTTCTTTTGAAACTTTTTCAATGAATTATTTTCACAAAAAGCACATGAGCAAATCATTGTTGGTATCCACAACTGGCGAAAATGTGCTCCCACATTTTCTGCTCCAATGACTACAAAAATATATTCTCATGAGTGTTGAGTTAGATGACTGCATTATTTCAGGCCAGACATCTGTTATAAATGGTGATAGTGTACATATTCATTACTGAAAAGGATCAATGTTTTAAAATGTTTAAGTAATATGAATGTGGAACAATGTCATCATAAAATGTGCTTTGTGCCCTTTTCTTATACTTGAACTACATATTTGCGACATTTTCAACTTTTTCTCATTTTGCTAAGTGGTGGCCTCACTTACAAACCAGGCCCGATTTCCTCTTCCGCTGCAAATATAATTTTTAAAGAGAACTCCAACAAGATTACTTGCCGAGCATGTTACCCATTCATAGCTTTGCCATATGCTGTTATGGAAATTACAATGATGTAAAGCAATCTGGGTGTCATGAGACGGTACTGATTCACCTGATACCAAATCTAACCGTAGTGGGAAATAATGCTTTAAATGTTTCATTTGCATCTAGACCTCTGTTGAACTAAGAGACATGTACTGTGTGTGTATTTTTGGAGACAACTGACTTTCACATATTAAAAATATAGTTCTATATTTGGTGCTAGAAACATGAAGGTATATGAGGTCCAAATATACACTATGATAGCTTAGGACATAGATTACTGAAGTCAGGCAGATTTAGGTTTTAACTCTGGTGCAACCATTTAATTGCTCTATAATCTTCAATGGTGGAAGAGGAAAACTAATGGTGCCAACCTGTCGCTGGGAGGATTAAATGAGAGAATGCTTATATAAAGCCTGTGACACCTACAAAAAGAGCAACTTATGTGGTTGGCTCAACAATGAGTAGTTATTACTATTAGCTACTGCTGCCTAACTCTTGTGCTTCTGTTGAAGGTTAGGAGCAGACCCTATAGGTGGTGGAGAAATGCTTGAGTATATGGGACCTGTTGGGGATGCTGGGAGCTGATTTAGTGAAACGAGGATATGCTATAAGAGACAACAAGGTCACTGTTATCATCAATACCAAATGACAAAAAACAAAGGGAAAAGGGCACAGAGTTACAGGATGCCCTTTTCACAATGAGAGCATCAATAATGTGGCATAAGTGTGTTGTTTTTATTTGGGATGGTACAAGTGGAGAGCTCATTTTAAGCATGCTAGGGAAGGGCTTATGAAAATGAACACTGCCTTTATATCCACTGAGCATTCTATCCAATTACATTCAGAAGAGGGAAGAAGCTTCTTAGAAATAATTATGTTTGGCTGTAATAAGTGAATATATACAGTATAATGAATATGCATACATACTGAGGTCTGTGAGAATATAAAAAAGACAGAAGAACCTTTGCCTTTTTTTTTTTTTTTTTCTAAATTGACTTGGGAGTATACATTTGAATATAGATGGATTCTCTCTAAGTCAGTGTTCTGAATGGGGGACAAACTAGGGATGCTGGGCAGTGTCTGGAGACACATTTTGATGCCATAACTTGTGATGGAAGATGCTACTGGCATCTGGTGAGTAGAATCTAGGGATGCCGCTAGATGTCCTATAACACGTAGGACAGGCTCCATAACAAAGACCTATCTAGCCCAAATGTTAATGCCAAGGTTGAGAAACCCTGCTCTAAGCTAAAAACTGTTCAGGATCAAATGGGTTTAAAATCACCCACACCCCAGATGGATTTTGGGGAGACTCCAGGGAAGGGCAGACTTTTTTGTCAATATGGTCAAATGTTCCCAGGCTCCTGTGTTGATTCCACACCAGTGATCCATATGCTGAAGTAGATGAATGGAGTTCATATCCTCAGGGAAAAAAGGACTATAAATGCCAAGACTGTAGTTTACAAAGTACTATGTGTTACTGGACCTTCTGGAGACTTCAGCACTGACAGTGGCTGGATTTACACACAGAGGAGGGCAACTACCTATGTCAAGTCTCTGGCCAACCTAGAGACCAGGGGTTTCCTTCCACACAAATTTCCTAAACAACATCAAAGCCAAGAGACAACATAGTAAGCAACAATGGCATAAAATTAAAGATAGTTCCCATGTGCAAATTTACAGGCAAAATCTTTGGATTTTTATTCTCTACTCCCACAAAACTGAAGAGTAATATCTTTTCTTTTACAAGTACCCTTACATGAACCCTACAGGGGTAGCCTAGCAGGTTATAGCCATAAACATGGGTAACGCTCAAAGACTGAAAATGGATACAAAAGACATTACTTTGGAGTTTTTGACTCCGTACTTGGTGTCATCTCGGCGCTGCTGAAGAGATTCTTTGTGAACTCTGTATTTAGAATATCTCCCATCAATTCTCTCAGATAAACTGCAGGAATCCTGAAAAACAAAAAAATAAAAAACAGCAATGTCAAAACCAGGAGGTGAGAAGAAAATCAGTACTTGAATTGCGCATAAGAAAGTATTGATAATTAGAGGTGGTTAGGGAAATACAGAGGAATTACAGGTTGCCAAGGAGGAAGAAGAAAACGGTCTCTGGATGCTACCTTAAAAATAAAAACAGGGTCCCACATTGGTATTTGTGTCCTTTTTATACTAGTCCTATGCCAGTCTGAAACGATCGACATCCTTTAGTTGAAGGGAAAAAGGTTTAAGTAGCAGTGAGTTGTCCAAAGATGGTCATTAACGACACACTTTTGAATGTTGTGTACTATCTCTCAGAGTAGTATCTGACATCAAAATATTCTATGTTAAAAAACAATATTACCTTTGAGAGTAGAGTCCTCGTTCATCACTAATTCTTAAATAATATTTTACCTTTTAACCAGCATATCACGTTGACTTTGAAACTGAAGGGTATTTCATCTGCCCTCAAAAGAATAAAAAGATTCAGGTAATAAAGAAGTTAAGAAGAGTTTTGGGGTCATTCATTCTTCTTCCCCCCTCTCTCCTTCCCTTCTTCCCTTCCTCCATTTTTCGGGGGGAGAGAATGGAACACAGCAGTCACGATACCCAGTTACTTAGACGTTTCCATTATGAATTAGGGGAAAAATTAGAATAAAATGAGGGCAACTGATTTGCATATGTAAGAAAAATTATCTATGGGATCTCATTCCCCAAATAGTCCCAAGGAACTTATTGAGTGTTCAAGCTGGAAGGGGTATTAGAATCCCAAAGTTCTCATTTTTATATATAAAAAGCTATAGCCCAGGGAAGTTAAGAATGATTTGCCCAAGACTAGGCAATTTGTGACAGATTGGGCTTCAAGCCCAATGCTGTTTCCTTCCTACCATACCAAATATGTAAAGTTTAAATGTGGAATTGTAGAGTTGAGCCACTTCTTCCAAAATAAGTTAAAAAAAAAATGAGAGACACTATGACATGTTTAAAGAAAAAAGCCAAGGCTATCTAAATAGGATGAAATATGTATTTGCTATAGCTTATATTTGCCTAGAGTCATAGACTGTAGCATTTTTTTAATTTATTATTTAAAAAAATTTTTTTTAACATTTATTCATTTATGAGAGACAGCACAAGCAGGGTAGGGACAGAGAGAGAGGGAGACACAGAAATGAAGCAGGCTCCAGGATCTGAGCCGTACAGCACAGAGCTCAACATGGGGCTCGAACTCACAAGCTGTGAGATCATGACCTGAGCCGAAGTCAGACGCTTAACTGACTGACTGAGCCACCCAGGCACCCCTAATAGACTGTAGTATTAACAAGAAATATACATGTGAAATACATCTTCATATATATGCTAGTGAGGCCAGTGTGAGTAGGAACCATGCAGATAATATTGTATATAAGCCCTTCATTTTAGGGATGAGGATATAAGTAAGATATTAAGTAATTTTGCCTGGTACATGAGCTTGGATCAGAGTTTACATCTTTGGGCTCTTGGTGACAGTATCCTGATTTTTAGAATTAAAAATCATTAGGTTGACTAAATAAGCTCTTTTTAATCGTAGAGATGACTTTAGAGTAAATAGAGAGTGGGTTTCAAGCTAGAGGCAGTAGGGCAAAGAAAATGGGTTTTGTAGTTAATACATGGAACTAGGTCCCAGTTCCAACTAATTTACATACTCCAAGCTTCAGTTTCTTCAGCTGTAACTTGGGGGAAGATAGTGCCCATGAGTAGCATGTCTGAGGATTTTTTTTTTTTTTTTTTAAGTAATACAGGGTTAGAACTTAGCTACTGCCTGCTGCACAGTAGTGCAGAATACTTGCTAAATGAACTCCTTTCCATTTCAAGCTAAAGGTTTCAATTTTAATGACTAATATTGGAAAGTACAATTATTAACTTTGGAAAATATTCTCCCCCAAAGTTTCACTATATAGGCATCTTCATATGTGTGTGTATATATAAGCTAGAGTTGGAGATAATCACTAGCCCATACGATAAAAAATCATAATAAAACCTTTTGGTAATAGTATTGAACTTTTTTCTTTCTAAGTTTATTTATTTATTTGGAGAGAGAGAGAGAGAGAGAGGGAGAGAGAGAGAGAGACAGAGAGAGAGAGACAAAATCCCAAGCAGGCTCTGCGCTGTCAGCCCAGAGCCCAACATGGGGCTCAAACTCACGTACCACGAAATCATGACCTGAGCTGAAATCAAGAGTCAGAGGCTTAACTGACTGAGCCACCCAGGTGCCCCAACAGTACTAAACTTTTAAATTGTACTTATGAATATCCTGTTCAGTGTAGAACCTGGAGAAAAGGTGAGCTGTCACTAGAGGCTAAATTATATTTTTATGCTGGTATAAGATGACATCGGTTTCTCAGTGACAAACGCCACCTGTTTTCTGCCCTTCCTTCCCTTAGATGACTTCTGTTAGCTACAGAGAAAAAAGCAGAAAGGATATATATGGGTGTAACATATTGCCTACTCTCCACATTGGGTAATATTAGGGTGAGTGGAAATCACATCTTCTTGGATACTAGTTTCATAATCCTTTGACAGGGATTTAGAATGCAAATACATGGGGGGCGCCTGGGTGGCTCAGTCAGGTAAGCATCTGACTTCGGCTCAGGTCATGATCTCACAGTTGGGGAGTTCGAGCCCTGCGTTGGGCCGTTGGCCTCCATGCTGACAGTTCAGAGCCTGGAGCCTGCCTCGGATTGTGTGTCTCCTTCTCTCTCTGCCCCTCCCCTGCTCCCACTCTGTCTCTGTCTCTGTCTGTCTGTCTCTCTCTAAAGAATAATGGGGCACGTGGGTAGCTCAGTTGGTTGGATGTCTGACTTCGGCTCAGGTCATGATCTCACGTTTTGTGGGCTCGGGCCCCACATCAGGCTCTGTGGTGAACGCTTGCTCTGAGGCTGCTTTGGATTCTGTGTCTCCTCCTCTCTCTGCCCTTCATCTGCTCGCACTCTGTCTCACTCTGTCTCTCAAAAATAAGTAAATGTAAAAAAAAAAAAAAAGAATAAACAAGCATTAAAAAAATGCAAATACATAATTAAATCATGAGAAAGAATTGAAACTTTAGCAAAATGTACTAGAAACACTTGGATTTGTTCTATTTGTTATAGTCTAGATTTCTGGATATGTCAGCTCAACCCTGGATTCCTTTCAATTATGTTTAGTTGCTGAACTACCAAAATATGCTAAGTGAATTGATGTTAAGATAGTGCAGACCTTGAGAGCCACATCGTATCAGTGCCTCCAGTAATCAATATGGCATGATCAGGCTATATTTCCTACTCACTAGATTCTCAAATAATATGTTAGATACAAACAAAACCTAAATATAACATATTATATTTTAAAGCCAGTGTGAAATAAGAGGTTCATGGTTTTCAAAGAGAACTCTCACCATTGTTAACTTCAGCCATATGGGGCCAGAAAATTATAAATTGCTAAAACTGTCCATTGTGTATTCATCCCAAAAGGGATATTCTCTGGCCTGAACCTTGTTTGGCAGGACTGCTGGCAGGGATAGTTGTTTTGCATCTCTCCTCTATGAAAACTTTAAAAGTTACAATAGGTAAATCCACACATGTAATTAATCTCCTAGATATGGAATGATTTGTAGAGTTCTATTAACAAATAGCATGAGATGTAAAATCTAAAACTGTGGATCTGAATTCAACTATCATAGTATGGAAATAACCTGTGTACCTTCATGTCTCTAAAACAAACAGTACTCTGAAAATCTGTAATTAAAAAAAAAAGAAGATAGTTCATAAGGTGAAATTGCTTATCAAAACAGCTGTCTAGCAGTATTACTCAGCAATCAAAAAAGAATGAAATCTTGTCATTTACAACTACGTGGATGGAACTAGAGGGTATTATGCTAAGTGAAATTAGTCAGAGAAAGACAAATATCTCTTTCTCATACGAGGACTTTAAGACACAGAATAGATGAACACAAGGGAAGGGAAGCAAAAATAATATAAAAACAGGGAGGGGGAGAAAACATTATGAGACTCTTAAACATGGAGAACAAACAGAGGGTTACTGGAGGGGTTGTGGGAGGGAGGATGGGCTAAATGGGTAAGGGGCATCAAGGAATCTACTCCTGAAATCATTGTTGCACTATATGCTAACTTGAATGTAAATTAAAACAGTAATAAATTTAAAAAGCTATCTTCAGTGTAATATGTAACCCCTTTTGAATCTTAGGTTTTTCTAAATTAAAGTTAAAGCTTTGGGAGGCCAAATGAGTTTCTAGTGTGAGGGTAAAAGTCTCTATTTTTCCTCTAATATGTAAGTTCCAGTATTTTCAATCTTGATTTAACAAATATCAATAAAGTCTGATAAGATGGAGTATTAAAAATCCCCTATGTTTTTTGGTCTTTCCTCCCTCCCTACAACTTTCTTTGCACATCAGGAAGATGTCAAATGTTCTCAGTCAGATAAGAATACTGAAAGAGACAAGCCAACTCTTTCTCACTCTGAAGTCTTTGAAATCTTCTAGTAAGCTCAGTTTCTCAGGCACAGACTCCAGATGGTCCAAGGCCACTCGGGTACTCTGAAAAAGAAAACATAAGGAAACCAAACATTATAAAAAATTGATCAATACTCTCAGAATCCAAGTACTAAAAACCACTTGTACCCAGGGTAGAAGCAGTTCAAGCTATAGATTTAGTCAAATAAGAACAGATATAATAGTATTTCTAAGATAACTGTATCTTTTTAATTCAGAAGAATTATTTCCTTTCACGAAGTATATGAGATGCATTTGCAAAACTGACTCACATAAAAACTCTTCCTGGATAATTATTTTCAACTGACATGCTATGAAACTTTCTATAGAGTATTTCATATTAATATTAATTTACAAACCTGCTTCAGTGAACATCAGAAATAAAGCACCAAATAATATTGAGGGATAGATGAATTTGCAGTTACCTCTCTATGGAGCATATTAGAGATCCTCACATGTTGCCATTACAAAGAAGAAAAGAGTTCTCAACAATTATTTTAGTTCAAAAGGAAGAGGAGGTTGTCATAAAACTTTGGAGAAGCACCTGAAATTAAAAAATTGCCACAGGGACACAAAATCCTGTTGATTATAAATCAAAAACTTAGTCTTTGATTAGGTGGTCACTGATTTACACCCACCAATATAAACATTAAGAGGGAATGATCTGAAAATTCTTTCAAAACCAATATAAACTAAGAAGTGGCAGAATAACCTTGAGACCAGAGACTGTATCATATGCATTTCTGCATTCTTAGCCTTGTCACAGGGACAGCATATCTCTGTATCCTCAGTCAATAGATATTAGCTTTTAGATTTAAAATGAGTTGCAATTATTCAATGAAATAAACCACAAGTCCCATGGCTGATGCATGGGAAGAAAGTGCAATGCCTTGCAAGAACCTGAACGTAAGTTTGCAAAGAGTTGTTGAAAAGTTATTGGCCACCCAATATTCTATGTGCTGCTCCCTTACATCTCCCAGGTGAATGGTTCTGAACAACCTAACATGAGTACAAGTGACATGTCTCACTTATGAGCTGAGTCAGTTAAGAGCCTATGTGTCCCATCCCAGCCCTGGTCATGAGGAACTTGGAGGCCACAAGCTTCAGATGACATAGCCACAAGACAGGAGAGCTGCCAGCCATATTGGATTTCACATGAGTGACACATCAACCTCTATTGTGTTAAGTCATGAGATTTCAGGATTTGTTAATGATTACATAGCACAGTTGCCTTAATTATTGAAAATAATGCCTGAGAATTACATAATTAAAATGTACGCTAATCAAGTGGTCAATTTTTTTTTTTGTTTTTGTTTTTTTTTTTTTGGGGGGGGGGGGGCCCAATTTTTATTAGGTTTTTTTTTTTTTTTTTTTTCTCTCAGAAGTTCAGTTTCCCTGGAACTAGACAGGGTTAGGAACTGGTGTTATCATCATTTGGTATACCCACTTACACTTAATCTTCTATTTCAAATCCTCTATCTCATCCCAATGCTGTTGCCTGCCTTCACTTCCAGTACAGAGCTTCTCCAGAACATATGCGTACAGCTCTGCAAGGTTTGTGTTGGGGTAGGGATGGAGACAGAGTTGAGAGTCTAACTCTTCCTTGCAGACACTTTTGATATACTCACTTCCACCTTCTCCTTCTGTAGAAAACAGTACATCCAATTCAAAAGCATCTCAAATTCTTCAGGGTGAATGATATTTGCTTTCCATCGGTATCCCCTTGATAGGCACTTGGGTTTTAACTTCTCTGTTTTGAGTCATTTTACCATTTTCCCTTCCGTGTTCTCCATCTTGGGAGTTCTACCTGTCTTTTAGCTGTCAATGCATAAATCGGTGTTTCTCTCTCTTTATATTCTTATTTCTCAAGTGTGATTTTTGAGAGAAGAGCAGAAACACCCTCACATTACCATTTTGAAACTGGAAGTCATATGCGCTGTTTCTTCAAGTTCGTAAAAATCTTCTTTTCCAGTTCCATTTAAAGGATTTAGTATTTTCTTCCTTCTGCTTAACATTTATATGCTTGTTAGTTTTTTCTTTTCCACATGTGTTCACTTAAAGGCCCATGCATTTTAAATGGCTTCATTTGTTTTTCATATGTAGGAAAGATTCATCAAAATGACATGTTTCTTAATATAGGCCCCAACATGTAGGTTTAGGAGAGCAAGTAATTTTAGCCACCATATGTGTTATATTCATTTCAATAGTAAAATTCCCCCAAGAATTATATTGGCCCTTTAACAATAAAATACAAATCAATGCCATGGTGATTTCAAAGCAAAATTTTTTTGTGTGTCAAATAAAATCTTCTTCATAAACAATGATTCTAATAGCCTTGTAGTTTGGAAACTTTATTTCCCTTTTTTTTTTTTTTAATCCCATAAATCTTCTCATTTAGAAGTGACCCTCTGAACCAGGGAGAAGTATGGTAAACTCATTTTGTTCTTAAAATAAGCAAATGATTTCTTTCCCTACTGTAAAATTCAGCATGTTATGCAAATATTTTTGCTTCAAATTTTCAATCAACCAGGTGGCTGTGTGAAAATTTTTTTTTCTTTCATATTTTCACATACTAGTTTATTTTGACTGATAGTTTTTGGATGCATATTCAAAATGGCAAATATATACATACATATGTATATATACATATGTATGTATATATTTGAACCTTAAAAAATCACTGGCTTCTACCTTAAGTACAGTTATTTTTCTACTCTCCTCCTCCACCCCCCACATCTCCATTAAGGTCTTTAAGCTTTCTCGTCATCTTATTTTAGTTGTGGCTTACTTATATTCCTTTCATGTGTTGTTTCTAAGTATCTTAGCATCTTCCTCAGTATCAGAAATTGTTTCTGATACACAAGCCTTTCCCTTCATCCTTATAGTCTCGTCAATCGGGTAACATCAGATGTGTATCTAGGTATCACAGAAAGATCCACCAGACATAGATGGCACAGGTCCTGTTCTTTAAGAGCTTTTAACTCACTGGGGGGAGAAATTTGCACATGCAAAAGATGTAACAATTATACAAAGAAAAGTGGACTGAATTTATTTTAAAGAAATTATATATATAGATGCTGAGATTTTTAAGGCATCTGCAATGGTACAATAGGAAATAATGAAGACAATGAGTCCAGGCCTGTAGGTATCTCAGGTCTCATAATTTCATCAGTAAGTGATATTTGGGGAGAATATATTTATTTTCTGTCGATGTCTCTCTCTGTATACATGTGAGCATGCTTAAAACCATCACTCTGGCATACAGACTTAAGAGTATGCATATTCACAAACTTTTTTTCTTTTTTAATAATGTGAGACTGTCTTAGGCATTATGATTAGAGTCCGCTCACATTACATGTCACTTCAAGTTCACTTTTCCCCAAAAGCTAGCGGTGCTAGAAAAAGGGGACCATTAAGAAATGAATAGTCTAAATAAGGAACTTGTTGGTTTTTAGATGCCACAAAGATCCATAAAGATGTTAGTTTCTAGGGCAACTCGTGCAGAGTCAGGGAAACTTTTTATTTTTTAAGTTGGTTCATTATTTTCTGCCTTACACTATCTAATGCTTTAAAGGGCACAGACAAGTCTCCACTGTTAGAATGAAGGGAATAGTTTCTCCAGTTCATTCAGAAATGGCACCAGCAAATGACAGGTGTTTACCCTGTCTTTAATTTTCTTATTGATTTTCTAGAACTAAATGGGACATTCACAAAAGGATTTAAACACTGTTTCTCTTTTGAAAATGTCAGTAGATATTAAATTTCATATCAAAATTGAAAACAAAGAAAAATTCACAATTAAGAGTCCATTTCATAAAGGACCAATACATTGTGTATAATGCTTGGTTTATCTCAGAAGCTAAAGAGCTGAACTTCCACTGAGCTAAGAGTGGTGGCAAAGCAAATGATCAATTATTCTTAATTCCATTTAGTGGCATAATGAAAGACTGGACCATAAAAATGTAACTCAATTTCAAATACTTCTTAGCCCTCACCCCATGGTATGATGTAGTCACTATTGCTATTCCCATTATACAGATAAGGTAACTGAGAACCAAAGCGTGAATAACCTCCTCACAGTCATGTTGTGGAAAAACTGGGATGCGCATCCAAGCAATCAGAGTGCAGATATGGCAGTGTTCTTGTTTTTATTTTTAAAGTTTATTTATTTTGATAAAGAGAGAGAGTACATGTGCAGTGGGGGAGGGGTAGAAAGAGAGGGAGAAAGTTCTGCCATGTCAGTGCAGAGCCCTAGGCAGGGCTTGATCTCATGAAACACGAAGTCACGATCCGAGCTGAGCAGGCACTCAACCGACTGAACCACCGGGCACCCCAGCAAAGTTCTTACATAAATATGTTCATGGTAAATCACCAGAATCTGTAACACTATTTTACGTAAATTCCTACTCCCTCTCTAGCTATCAGCTTTTAGTACTAGAATATTGGAGCTATGTCTCTGATGGGCTTATTTATGGAAAAGAAGTTTCAAGATGAATACAGGAAGAATTTCATCTAGCCAGGGCCGAAGTCTGTGCCCAAGACCACGCATCCAAATATACAAGCACAAAAGGGGTGAGGATATTCTTTCTGTTGGTTAGAGGAAGCTAGGTATGAGATTAAGTTTTATGACACTAACACACCCTTTTCTTTTTTCATAACATGGAGCAGCAGCATAGCGCACAATCTGGCCAGGGGAGGTGCTTTGATGAATGTTGGCTGAATAAAGACAAAGGCAGCGTCACCACTCTCTGATCAACCCACTGAATCTTGGCTTCTTTATTAAAAACTCAGCAGCAAAAGTTTGCTGTTTCTCTTGTCTAGACTAAGGCAAGATCAAATGGTAGAAACAATAGTGAAATTCAGAAATCTTGTCCATTAGGCTCTGTGGCCTGTGCACCTACAGGTAGGTTTAGATATTAATCTGTTGAAAAGGGCGAAGAATATGCGGGAGATTTTCCTATTCCAAATCTTCAAACCGCCATGTAGCTGAGCGGTTTGTACTGGTCTATAGTGTATTTTTCTTTAGTTGTTCCTTTGTTTCCAACTACAGGGAAATTGAATAGTGTACTATGACAACATAAGTAGCAGCAATTAGGAATTAGAAAGGGGCTTCACTGCAGTTGTTAGTTTCCTGTCTCCTGTAGAGAAAGCTTAAAGAAACAGATTTAACCATGGGTATATTTTAGTAAATATACTTTGTAAAAATGCACCATGTATTTATTTTTTTCTTAGCATAAAACAACTACCATTTTCTTAGGGTGCTACTGAAATCATATGTTTTGAGGTTTAGATGATAAATAAAGGAGATGCTATATTTTTATTTTAAAAATAAGTGTGTGCATTTTTGGCACTATACAGATGTTAAATAAACAAGGTTATGAAGCAGTTTATTTGGGTTCAAAAATGCAATTCTATTTCATTTGGAAAGAGATCCACTGCACAACTTTCTTGACAAATGGCTGAAAGGTGGTAAGAGGACCTGAGTAAACAAATTTCAAGGGGAGGAAGGGTGAAATCGTAAAAAGGATAGACTGTCTGCCTTTTTACTTGTGGAGACTCTATCCAGCACAGCTGTATTGGCTTCACAGGGCCTTCTTTTCATTCAAACCGTATCAGGCACTCCTTGAAACCAAACGGAACAGGAGCAGAGAATAGGCCAGCAAAGTCATTTTGTTGACGTACAGCCTTCAAGGGGCCCCAGCGCTCAAAGTTGCATGGATTTCTCGAATATCAGAAGAGTCCTCTATTTCCAGATTGTGTACTTTAAGGAGAGTTCTAAAAATCAGACACCCACTTAGATAGAAGTGTTTATGTGTATCTTGGGGTAAGAGGGTAAACAAGGTTTGTTAAATAAAAACACTGGTTCACGTGGCAATATGACATTAGGGACTACATTTAAGCTAAAATCCAGAAGAATTTTTGTCAAGGACAAATCCTATTTGTCTTCATTTAACACCATTCTAGTCAAAAGTAGATCTCCTTTAAAAAGCTCAAATTTATAAAATTTGAGAACAGGTAGCCTAATTTCACTGGAAAACTTGAATAAAGAAGGCTTTCTAGATCTTTTCCAATTCTCATTCACAATAATTTTTTTAAGCAAAGAACTATAAGAAACTGGATCTGCCATAATAGATTACTGCTTTGTTATTTTAAGACAGAACTGACCATATAACTATATGTTATAGTCAACCCATGATCTTATTTTTTGCTTAATTGGGAGAGTTTTTTCAATAATAACAAGAGTGATATTACACTGTATGTTAACTGGAGTTTAAGTAAAAACTTGAAAAATAAAAAGAAATGAAAAAATAATTCACTTTTTAATTTGAGAAAACAAAAACAAAAACAAAAACAAAACCAACCAAGAATGCACTGAGGAGAAGGGAAGACAGAAGAAGTAAACAAACATCTCTCTTCCCCTTGAGATTCCTGAAATTGCCTTTACATATTTTTCTTGCCACTTCTTGATATAAGGGAAAAATAACATATGAAGACAAACTAGTGTTCTATGTCCTTACAACAGGTTTACAAGCAGGGGGGTCTTGAGATCCACAATCTAATTCCTGTGAAATCACACTATTTCTTAAAACTGAAAATAAATTGAATTCCCAAGGCAAAGGAATTTAAGACTTCCCGGAAGGGGTGGAGTTTAGCCATTTCTGCTAAGGTGGCAGGGAAGGAAACCATACTTCTGATTTACTGGTCCCACACGTGTGTTCCATGCTGGCAGATGAAGAACAGTGGTGAACCAGGAGTCAGCACACCTGATTTCTGGATAGGCATAGTTCCAGCAATGTTACTTGTATTTTGTGGTTTGGGGAATATTTCCCTTGCCTTTTTGCAAAATGGGTATAAGTACTGCTGGTCTTTCTTATGCCACACCCACAGGGCAGCTGTGATTATCAAGTAAGAAAGTAAATGTGAAAGCACGTTGAAAGTTGCCAAATACTTTCCAAACAGCAGGTATTTTAAAAAGGCCAATTCTGTGAGGCACTGTCCATTCTGGTAATTCTCAAATGCAGAAGAGGAGGTCAATGACAGTCTAAAATTACAACTAATGAAAATTAGAGTAGAAAGGAGAAACAAGGCAAACTTAATTAAAACTATATCCAGTATTTAGAAATACATTTGCTGTTCTACGTAGAGACATTATCCAAAACACAAAAGTAATAGAAGTGTAATGGCACATAAATTACTTATGTACATACTGTGCCCTTGGTGGAGAATGTTCCCTCCCCGTCTCCTTATCTGGTTAAAATTCCCCCTGCCTCCCCCCCCAACATCATGAGCATTTTCAAGCATACTGGAAATCTGAAAGAAATTTACAGAGATCACCCATATATACTCACCACCTAGATTCTACTGTTTACATTTTATTTGCTTTATTACATACTAATCCATCTATCTAACCTTATGTGCATCCACTAACCCAATTTATGTTTTGGATGCCTTACAAAATAAATCATATACATCACTACACTTTCCCCTAAAGACTTCAGCATGCATATATCCTTAGCTCCATTTGGATTTTTGTTTGATGTAAAATTTACATCTAATGAAATGTACAAATCTTAAGTAAACTGGCTAAATTTTATTATTTTTTAGCACTTCCTTAGGGAAGGCTTCCCTGCCTTTACTGATCTCATCACACAAGCTCTCCATTGCACCCTGAGCCTTTCCTCTGCAACACTTATCAGAATATTTATTTGTGGGATTATTTGATTAATGGTTATGTTGACATCAGGCAATAATCATCACAAAGGTAGGGCATATCAGTCTTCACTCACCACGGTACCTCCTGGCACTTCACCCAGTGCTTCCATAGAGGTGGTATTCAATAACTACTTCTTGAATGAACTAATGAATCTTATTCAGTGATGGAAAGGTTCTCATTCATTTATTCAATCTGCAAACATTTAGTGAATGCCTCCTCTATACTGGTGAGGCGTTAGGTGAGCTGAGGGAGCACACAATAAGACGAGGCCAAAGATGCCTTGGGGGCAAGATCTCAGAGGGCATTTTTGGCCACAGTATTTATATTCAATTCTGAATGAGGTCGAAGGTCTTCTGAGGACTTTGAGCAGAGGAGCAATGTGCTCTTATTTACAGCCCAAAGTTCCCTCTGATGTTTGCAGATTGCTCATCCCTCACCCCATGTGGAATCCATGGATTACAGGGGCACTGTGAGAAGGTGAGACAGGCATCTATCTCACTCCCAGGCTGGAGTCCTGCTGAGCAGCAGAAACTCTGAGACCCAACTCATGGACACCACCTGGGTGGAGCGCCATGAGAAATTTACTGAGAGAATACACCATATCCCTGGAAAGTGACTGGTGTCATACAAAAAGTTCTTGATTTACCCAAAATACTCTAACATCTCGAAAATATACTTTCTGACTGTAATAATAACGATGTCTAACCATTAACATCTCTAATAATCTCTAATCATCTCTAATAACGATGATAGGTTATATAGATTAATCTGATAACATTTTTATTGTGGTAGTTTTCTGTCTGAGGTCAGACAGCAAGCAGCAAGATACAGTGGCAAAGGTCACTGATTAGAAAACAGGAGGTACAAGGTTCTATCCCAGCTTTGCCATAACCAGTTGCATGATCCAGGAAAATCATTCATCCCATGGGCTTCAGTTTCCCAATCAGGAAAATGGGAAAGTAGGATATAAAAATCTCTGAGAGACCTTCTGGCTATAGCTTTAGCTGTTTAAGCTTTAACTTCTTTCCACAGTAGGTTGGGACCTGATTTTTAAGCTTAAAAGGTTGGAACGAATATGAAAAATCGTTTTATAAAGAGAAAGTAAAATAAGGAGAAAATCACATATGGGATTTTAGGAGTTAATATTAACTCTCAAGAACTACCCAAGAACATGTGTGGGGTAGAAATACCTTTACTTTTTTACAGTAGAAAGCCAAACTAATGATTGCAGAAGAAAAACAGGAAGATGGGCATTTTTATCTTTTTAGTTGTTTGCCCCATCAAAAAATTCCAAATATTTATCATTTTGTATTTTTTAGAACAGATACTTCCAAAAGTAGGCAAAGAATGGCTTTCATCTTTTTTCACTTTGTAACTGTCCTTATAATTTCCCTTCATCTAAATATTTCTAATTAGCTTCTGGTTCTATTACATGAATGTTACTCCATACTTTTTCTCTCCACAAAGCTTCTGTGCCATCATGACTTTGCACATGAAGCCCATCTGTCTGAATGTTCTCTACACACTGCTTAAATTAGCTCACTGATTCTCCTGCAAGACTTGGCTTGGTCACTACCTTCTCTAATGTGGCAGTTCAGAGAAGGAGCTCTTGAGCCAGTCTGCCTGAGATGAAATCCTGATTTAGTCACCTACTGGCTATGTTTCCCTAGGGAAGTTCCCAGATTCCTCTGCATTGGCACTCAGTTTCCTCAATTATAAACAGGAATGTGTAGAATTATAGTTAAGGACCAAATACATTAGCACATGGAAAGTGCCTAGAGCAGGGTGGGATACTAGTAAGCACTCAGTAAACACTAGGTGTTGTTCCAATGGTAATACTAGTTATCATTTCGTGAAAGGCTCCCCTAAAGTCTGGGTTAGGCACCCATACTCAGTGCTTCCAATGCACACATGTCTCCTGTCATGTGTCTAATCATTTCCTGTGTGTTTGCTTGTCTCCTTTAGTAGACAGCAAATACCTTAAAAGCAGGAGTGTATTTTTCGTTATATTTCTAGTGCTGAGTACTTAGTATCACACACAATATATTTCAGTTTTCTGAAAAAAACCCTTCTCAACCCAAAGACTAATAAAGGCACAGTTAGAACTCAGAAATGTTGTGGAAAGAAAAATACTTTGTAAAGGTAGAATTTAATGACTGACTGTTTCTGAGGGGTAGAGAATATTTCTAGATAGACTCAAAATTAAAGAAACAGTAACAAGAAATAGAACTGGGAGAAAAATGAGGTACCATAAAGTTGAGTTAAAAGATATAGACAGGGGTGCCTGGGTGGCTCAGTCGGTTAAGCGTCTGACTTCAGCTCAGGTCACGATCTCGCGGTCCGTGAGTTCGAGCCCTGTGTCGGGCTCTGGGCTGATGGCTTGGAGCCTGTAGCCTGCTTCCGATTCTGTGTCTCCCTCTCTCTCTGCCCCTCCCCCGTTCGTGCTCTGTCTCTCTCTGTCTCAAAAATAAATAAACGTTAAAATAAAAAAATTAAAAAAAAAAAAGGTACAGACAGAGTTAAGAGACAGGAAGATGAGAGTAAGATCTTTTTGTGGACCTAATAAGCTGAAGCAGGAAGCCTGTGGTGTGGAGAGCACCCTGCTTCCTGTGGGTGAGCCCGGCAAGGGCTTAGCCACACCAGGCTGGGAAGGGTACAACCTGACACAGGGCAGATACCGAGAAATGCTAATCATTTCCCTGAATACTGCAAAGCCTTCCTCCCAAGGCCTCAAGACACGCTAAAGCAGGCAATCACATTTGCCTCTTCTGTATTTAACAGGGAACAGAGGGTCCTGACGTGGATCACTGATAAGGAAAGATAATTGTTCTGGTTGAGGTAGGGTCCAGGCTAATTTACTTAAAAGCACACTGGTGAGGTGAATATAATTAATCTTCTCTGTTCTCAAAATAAAGGGTTATTTTCTTTTTAAGAGATGTCTTGTGTTCTCAAAGAGAATGACAAAACAAATTAATCATTTTCCATTACTCCACACACAGCACTTGGATTTTGAAAGAGCATGTGAACAGTTAATCCCCTATATGGATGAGTTTCTGGTGACAGGCAGATCAGATCTAAATAGAAATCAGGCAAGGTATTTTATTTTTATCATTGTGGCTTTGAGACTTAATTCAAAATAACTGAGATCAACCCTGCGTATACTTTTAGAGTTTGCTTTCATAATTAATCCTTTTTTGAACACTTAGAAACACTCTTTTGGATCTTGTACAAAGCATTCCCTGGCTGACTGCGGCCAAAGCAGGCAGAAGCAGAGAGTATCTAGAATATTTTAAAACCATTGAAAACTCAACTGAACCATCTCTTAAGGAATCCCAACTGCCAGGCCATACTTAGTTCAAAGTACCAATAATTTGAAGTTAGAGCAATACATTTGAGCAGATAGCTCACCTCAATGACTAATGTTAGAGGTGAACTTTAAGTATGTTTGAGATGCCCTGTTAAGCTATGTCTTGAATGGTGAACAGAAGGGTAAGAGGGCACAGATGGGGTATATGTGAGCAGAAGTATATATATTTTAACTAAAGCCAACCAGTTTCTCAGTTTTATGCCGCAGGCTGAAAAAGATGGGCTATGAAAGCCAGTGGGCATAAAACAGCTGACAATATTATTTGGTGAGCAAATTCATCTGACATTTGCCACAACCAATTGTTTTCCTGAAACTGGAATTTCTAGAAGGTTTTTTTTTCTTTTTCTTTTTTTCCAAATGAAAGCCATGCATTCATTTAACTGGACAACAATGAAGCTTTGTGGCCTCGTGGTTAGTATGAAAAGGAGTTGGTCTTGCCAAAACAATTCGAAATTTTGAACTTAGGCTCCCTCCCCCGACTTCATTTTAACATACTCAACTAAAAGGAACAAGTTCCACAGGCTCTACTGGACACATTTAAAAAACAAAAAAACAGAAGTAACCCAAACCACATGACTCTGGACATTTAAAAGTATGCTATAAAAACTCCAGAAACCATGCAATACTCTGGAAATTAGGCAGGATTTCAGAGGATTTGTTATACAGAAACTGGATGAGACATATGTCTTTCTTTTAGGCAACAAGAATCACTGAGCACTTACTGTGTGCAAATCAAACTACATAACATCACTACATCAGAGTTCACTCTGCTGAAGCTGCCCAGATTTAGTTCAAGCATATTCTTTCGGTTCCTGAATGAAAATAAGTTATTAGGGCAATAGCGAGACATATGTATATTACATTGTAATGTCTCATTAACAGACCTTTTTTTTTTTTTTTTTTTTTTTTACCATTAAACTGGGAAATTTTAAGCATAGGGACTATACATTACTATTTTTGGGCTCTTTGGTATTAAAACATAACAGCTACCCAATAAATACATACTGAATTTGGTCCTATAGTTACTTCTCAGTCATCCAGTAACTGTATACATGCAATGGTAATTTAAAAACATGCTAATGTAAAAGAGGAGATAATGCTCTCCGGTGAATATGGGTGTGCCAGGAGTTCTGGGATACATTCTAAAAGAAATAATGATGTTGCGACAATAAATCAAGTTACGTGAGAAAGGTATTCTACTTTTTCTTTGAGAATTCCTGCTCCCTACATTTTCTTGGGATATACTAGGAGAGGATACCCAGGAGAAGTACCAGTCAGAAAGACAAAATCTGAAGTATTTTGTATTGCCTTACATTGCCTTTACCTGCCTCACCGTCATCACCAACTTTAGTTGGAGGCTAAAGGTGAGAGATTTGGTCTATATTATTTCTAAGAAGGTGCAGACATAGGTACATCACAAAGTCATGCAGAACACTACTTTACATATAAATATTTTCTCTATCTCTTAAACTTAGAGGGAATCCAATGACTTAAAGGAGCTTTCTGGACATGCAAACAAAATACCTATTGATAGTCAACCTGGGTCCATCAAATTTACTGTAATATCATTTGAAGTAAGTCGCAATTTACACACCAGGGGAACAGGAAATTCATTTGTAAAACAAACAAACAAACAAACAAACAAACAAACAAACAAACAAACGAGAATATAGAATGGCACTTTGCTTCCAGGTCGTGGAACACAACAATTTACTTCTCCTTAATCTTTAGTAAACGTGAAAAATTAGTCATCGCCATTTACTCTGGTCCAATACGTAAAGTTTTAAAAACAGTATTTTACTTATTTGATAAATAATCTAGAGAATATTTAAATAACAGATTAACAGTGAAGAATAACTTTGTTGGAAATTTTAGTAAGAATTTAAGCATATTATATATTCTCCTGGTTTTAAAGGTATGAATACAATGGACTTCTGATTAACTGTCATTCATGATTCTGGAAAATACCCATCTTATAAATATTGATTCTGAATTTCAGACATTAACATTTAAATAACAGATAACAGTGAAGAATAACTTTGTTGGAAATTTTAGTAAGAATTTAAGCATGTTATATATTCTCCTGGTTTTAAAGGTATGAATACAATGGACTTCTGATTAACTGTCATTCATGATTCTGGAAAATACCCATCTTATAAATATTGATTCCGAATTTCAGATATATTTCCAACAAGTTCTAGTTTATCATTACTTCTGGCTCGTTATTCTTGCACTTGCATCTTCAAAACACAATACTTCTAAAAGTACTGACAGCCCCTATTTTTTTAAATTGATAAAGCTATCTTTTCACTACATAATTGCAATTTTTTTTCATTTTTTATATCTATAAGCATCAATTAAGATGGTCAATCCAATGAAAATTTTCTTTTCTGTATGATCTCCTCCTTCCAATCACATTTTTATACAATCTGCTTTCAACGTTTGCCCACTTAGGAACCCTATGAAGTAAATACACAGGAATACAAGATGAAAGCCTACTGAATACATTCTTTTAGAAAAATGGGCTGGTCCAGCATCTTGTTGCAAAATATTGCACGATGAGTTCTTCTTGTTGAATAACTAACTGGATGAGAGTATCCTATTTCCTTTTTGTCCTTAAAAATACATTCTTCATTCATCAATTCTTCAGTTTGGAAAATTCATCTAGGACATTATCATTTGAAGACACATAATCTGGTTTTTTGCTTATATAATCAATTTCACCATCATCACTAGTTTCTAGAGTGCTGCTGTCTGTCTCTTTATATTCATTTTCTGATTCATCTAATAACTGAAATGTCTTCCTCTGTCAGTTTCCTTCTCTTTGTCATTATGAGAGAAATGAGAGATTCTGAATTCTCAACCTGCATTCAATAAAAGTAATAATAAGAAAACCCTACAAAGCTTCTTCTTGAAAGATAATATAACATTTGGGAGGAACTTCTCCATGGCACTGCTACAATGTCTCATGATAGCTTTTATCCCAGCTTTTCAAGGATTTTTGTAAAGCAAATAGATGTAGCGTTTCCCTGGGACAAAGGTTGTGTAGCATTTCTTGTAGCTCTTTTTTATAAAGATTGGGGGTTGCGTAACCTCAGGGTTCCTTAGCTATAACACAGATTCACTGCATGTGCAATGTCCACCTAGACCCATGTCCATATTGTCCCTGTGAGACCTCAGAGGCAAAGAGAAGTTGCAAACATGTATGTAGCTCACGGAGCCCACTGTGCCATGAGTAACAAAGTCTTTTGTCTCATGTCTTCTACCATCCATCAGAGTGTGTCAGACTAACTTGGTAAAGTGCAAGCAGGGTAAAATCTCTTCATTTCTTGATAGACTTTGGACAGCACAGTAAGAAAACTGAAATATTATATAATAGTAATGACTTCGTTCACTTACTACAAATCCTTCTGTGTGATTCCATTATCCCTCCACTTTCATACTATTTTAGTTTTTTTCTAGCATAGCTGGGAACGATTGATCGATAACATATAAAATAATTCCAAGGATGATGAAGTAGGAAAATGCTTCACAAAAATAAGCTCACCAAGATCCATTATGTATCTCAGATTTATAACATGGTTCAATAGATCCATATGGTATTTGCAAGACAGAATCAGTGTTTTCCCTTTTAAAAATGAGGAAACTTTCTCTTTATTCTTTGGAAGATATTTAAGAAAGAATAAAAGTAAAAAAAAAAAAATCAATCCTTCCAAAGGAACTGAAACTCAAGATTGGGTCCAACTACCCCTGATGATATACTGAAGATTATACCACCTCTCAGAATCCTCTTCAACCATGTAGTGCCTAATTTCTCTTCCCTTTGAGCCTTCCTGAACTGCTTCTAGGTGGTCTGATGGGAAGTGTGATAATTCACGAACCACTTGCACAACACTGCCTTGTAAGAAGACATGTTTCACACTCAATCCTTCACATGGAGTATCTATCTGGTTGTCACATGCTGAATGGAGAAACGATTCAAAGGTAATGAATGTGATGCTACAAAGGGGATTAATACAAAGGTAGTAAAAGGAGAAACAAGAAGAAATGAGGAAGGCAGGTAGTTTATATAACCTTAGTCAAGATGCCAAAAGCAAACGGATTAAAAAGCCAATTTTCCCAATATGTTGATTTACAAAACAACTGATTTGTTTTGTAACTGTTCATATAGTTTCCAAAAATGTTTTTTTTCCATTGGCCAGTTTGTTACAATTTGTTAAAATAAGAGAATTAGTCATTTGGCAAATTCATGACTGGATAAATTTGCCCTACACGTTAAGTCTGACAAATTTAAATTTCAGTAAGATACTTGAAAATTAACGAACACAATGCCTGAGAAAGAATCTTACAATGGTTTTGGTAGATTAGAAAGAAGAAATACTGGAGACAGAATATATGATACTATAGTAGAAAAGGTATGGAATTAATTCAGTAGAAATGAATAGAACAAACTCCAATAGACATGAAAGGAGAGTACAGGCTGGAGGGGATGAACCATAAGGCATATTCTTAAAGGTCATGTTGACAATGACCCAAATCAGGGATTCTCAAACATGACTTCAAATTAGAATCATCTTGGGGAGCTGTAAAAAATACTGAGTCCTACCCCAGGTCAACCAAATCTGGGGGTGGGAGCATGTTGAACTAAAATTGTTAGGATTATTAAGATCTGTAAACCCACATGTCTCAGAGCCAAAATTTGACACAATTGAATTGAATTGTGAAGGTAAACTTCATATGATATAGAGTACTTAGACATATAACCTGTGTGGTGAAACTCAGACAAAAATTCGAATGTCCTGATTAATGAGCCCAAACTTTCCAGTCCATATGTATCCTGCTTCTGTGACTGGTGAAAGTAACACACACGTAATGGAGGAATATTTTTAAAAATGAGAAAAGGACTTTCCCATCGATTATCTCATTTGCTCTTCTCAACAAAACAGTGAGACAAGCCAGGCCAATAATTGGGCTCACTTTATAGATAACAGAAATTAGGCTCAGAGGAGTGAAGTGAGTTGTCGCTGTAATAGAGCCAGGGCTCACAACTAGATCTTCTAACTCCCGGTCTACCAAATCCTAATCATTCTCTAAGACATTTAGAGGTCACCTGCCTTTTGCCTTTCCCTCTCACTCACCTGCAAATACACTCTTCTTCAAGGAAAACTAATGTGTAATGAGGACTTTTGAGGTATTACAGAACAAAACAAGTTCTGAGTTAGAAATAATAGAGAAATGCAAGGGATGAAAACAGGAAGTTCTCTGAAAAGATGTAAAGGGAGTACTCCATTGACTCCAGGTGTTTTGTCAGTGAGTTTCTATTTAATGTGTTTTAGACAATCTGGTTCATGTCTGATGACAAGTCAAGGATGTGTCTCACTGGCCTTTGCTGTGGATAGGTAGACGGTGAGATGATAGTAGTGAAAAGCACTGAAAAAGCTTCAGAAAACCATTTACGTAACACCAGCCATGCAAAAATAATTAGGAACAGAGAGCCTAAAGAGAATAATGAGGGAAGGGCTATTTTGATGGTTTGGCCTTTTACCGTTTGATGTTCAAATATAATGTAATTGGGGGCAATGATAGGTTGAAATCATTCATTAATGTTAAATAATTAACATAAGACCACTTTGGATATTTATATTAATAGTGCTAATAGTGACAATTTATGCTCTCTCCAGCCTTTCATCTGAGATCAAAGTTTGTTAAAAGCCCTAAATAAACTTTATAAACACTTGTGTAAGTAGAATTAGAGTTGGTATGTGGATGCATAAAATAAAACAGATC
Source organism: Herpailurus yagouaroundi (assembly GCF_014898765.1). Lineage (NCBI taxonomy): Eukaryota > Metazoa > Chordata > Mammalia > Carnivora > Felidae > Herpailurus > Herpailurus yagouaroundi. Next base: position 54,224,597 of record NW_024412396.1, read on the forward strand.
CACTGAGGCACTGAGCATCACTGAGCATGCTCAAGACAGAACTAGTAATGCAAACGAGGCATGCCAACTCTTTTCTTCAAGATTCAAAAGGAAGAAAACTAGTTCAAAAGTGCTTTATAAAACTCTATTTACCAATAAGTTGAGGGCATATTCTGACAGTCCTACATATGGTCCAGGAATGTCAATGTCCTATGTATAAGTCCACTTCTTGCCCTGCTCAAGAAAGACACGGGATCTAGCTGTTGATTTCCTTCTTTTTCATTCTGCACATTCACTAGACACTTGTCAAGTGTTCCTTACTCATGTCTTCATTGCTCTTACGAGTCACAAGAGGAGTATGAGGAATGGAAAGAACACGGTGTCACTGATCAGGACACCTGAATTCTAGCCCTAGTTTTGCCACACTTGGCAATTCATCAACTTCTCTGGCCTGCAGGGTGAGGGGTTTTCAAAAGGATCTCTAAGACTCCTTCCAGGTGGAATGTTATCTAAAATGGCAGCAGGGACTTAATCTGCTATCTCCATAGGAAATTAGAGAGACACGGTAGGGATTCAACAAGTACCTGTTATATAATATCCTATGATTGAGTGAAGTAAATTGTTTGATAGCAACTATTGGTAGGTCAGAAATTTTGAAGGCCAGAATTTTAATTCCTTTTAGATTAGACCAGAACCTATTAGGGAGGGGAGCTTCTAGATATCACCTAGCCCAGCCCAATCATTAAAAAAAAAATAAGAAAATTAAAAATGAGAGAGGTTAAACACATTGTCCAGGCTCACATGCCTGGCCATGATAGACATATGACCAGAACCTAGCTTTTCTGACTCTGAATCAGATACTATTTTTACCATATCATCATCATTTAAACTAGGCACATAATAATTTTCAGCTAAAACTTGTCTGTAATTTGTTAAAATTAGATGCACAAAATAAAAATCCCCCAAATCAGCTTTTTATTTAAAGGCTACTTCAAATATGTAAGATATACTACTCCCACCAACTACATATTAAGGGTATAATACAAATATTTTGTTTTATAGTTAAGGTAGGACCTTTAAAAAAAAAAAACAACAACAAAACTTAATACACTACTACTCGGAGATTTTACCCATATGGGCTCTCTTGAAGAAAAACAGAAAGCATTTCTTAAATATTATATTTTTTCAGAAAGCTACTTCCATCGTGTTTTGTAATATACACTCATATTATCTTCCGTATATAAAGCAAGAGCTTCTTCCTGAGGATGCACTATGTTATTGATAGTATTTAGAGTGGGGCTATGAAACACATTGCCTAGTAAGGCAGTTAGGCAGTATGACTACTTATCAGCATCAAATATGAAGCTGTCAGTCTGACCTCCAAACACTGAGCAATTTGATAATATTAAATTCGTCTGCTGGTGAAGCTGCATTCATTATATAATTTCTCAATGACACTTTCCCTATGTCACCGTGTTTATGAGAAATTTGACAGGGCTGTAAGAAACCGTTTTTGCAGACTGAAGGAAGTCTTACATTTTTAAATTGGTCATCACCTTTTGCCACAAGGTTGCAACTCTTAATAAACAGCCTATTTGTTTGAGTAGCATTTTCTTCCTTTGACCTTAAATACAGACATGTTTTAGAAACTTAACCCTTTGAAGATGACCCCATTATTGGAAAACGTACATATTTTAATACTGACTAATGCAGAAAACAGGCTCTGTATTTTGGGACAAGGTGGCGAAAGGAGAATGTCTAGATTGTTTCAACCAAGATCCCTCATGAGAGATTCATGAGGATATTTCCGTTTGCCCTCAATGCGAATATACAGAAGGTAGACTAACATTAGAGCAGTGGGAAACTTGGCAGAACGGGCTAGGACAGGGTTTGTGCAAAACCTTTTTCCGGTTTCAGTTTGAATGGGTTCCCAGGAAGTGTCAAGTTTGAACAAATCCAAAATTTTACAATGTAGCTCAGCCAAAACTGCTGAGATTCACCTGATTCTGGGTCAAAACTGTACAGAGCACACTGCGTTTTATTTGGTGTAAAGCCAATTTGACTAAACCTTTCAGGCAACTTCAATGAGAGGCTCATAGTCTTGGCAAAACCAAAAATGAACCTAGCTTGATCTTTGGTTTTGAAACAGCAAGTTCTGGCTTTATAAAGAGATAAAGGCAAGTTTTACTTAGCTTTAAGATTCTTACAAATACTTAGAAGAAGCACTGCAAATAATTAACAGTTATTTGGCCAGATTTACATACTCAAGTCAGTTACTTCCTGAGCTTAACCAGGACACTTCAGTAAGTACGTTAACTCTATTGGCACCATATATTCCTAAGTGGCGTAGAGCTGAATTTGGTGTTCTAACAAAGAACAATGGTGCTTCTTCAACAACTTAAGTGCTTGAAGAGTGGATCACACATGTAGTAGGATGAAGTACAACCAGTGCTGGCTCCAGGTGGGATGGAAAGAATTAAAAATAAAAACTCCAATGGCAATTGTCTACTGTTTTGGCAGATGTGTGAAGGGAGAGAATATAGCGTTACTTGGTAATTTCCACGGAGACATACTGGCATTCTCTTGTACTCTTGAAGATCAACTGGTGTGCATGGTTCAAATCTGTTACCACTAATATTACCTGAATGAATCCTTTAGGGGTGTGCTAAAGGATCCAACAGTTTTCTTTTTTCTTTTTAAATAAAACCTATATTTCTAAGAGTTTCCCAGCGTTTTGTAATTTTTCCCAATATAGGTAAATTTATGTATATATTTCTCCATATTGCTACATATTAGGATTTATCCTGTAAGTTATATCATCTCTTTAAGTATACATTGAAAACAAGCGACATTGGATTGTTTTAGGTCACTTGGATTTGAGAAGCTGATTAAACACTGAGAAATTATAGCTACATAATTACACATTTGCTCTAAGTCAATGATTTTCAAAATTTTGAGTAAATACTCTCGAAATAATTTTTTAAACTATGTATCTACCTTATCCCTCCCCACCCCACCCCCCATACACATTTCAAGGTTTTCCAAATGTTTTCATCATAAATTTAGGCAGTTGCAGAGGAAGAAATTTCTGGAATATTGTAAATACTGACATTTTCAAATAAAACTCTTATATTACTCACATAAACGTATCCAGCAAACTTTAAATACTTCAGTAATTTGTTACCACCATTTACCCATGGACAGAATAACTAAATTAGATCCTCTTTAGAAGACAGACATTTTATATTGTTCCTTTGCCCTTTGAATTTATTTCCCATCTATTTTCCCCAACAGAGTTTTCTCCTAATGTAAAATATACTTATGTTTGGAAGTCTTTTGTATTGGTTATCCTATCATACTTCATCCTTGTCTGTAACAAAAATGTATATTTAGAGAAAACTGATTTTTAAAATGCCCTGTGACCATAATGCTTTAAGTGTTATATATTTTTATTGCCTGAATTCTCATTATAACTAATATTAGGTATATTAACGTTTTTGAGAAGAAATATTAATGTAAAATGTATAAGGACTCCAAAGCTTCCAAAAGTATATCTCTTAATGGATGGATACTGCCTACTTTTCTCTTGTACTCAATTAGTTCATGTATCCATAAGTAAGTGCTAACTTGTGCTTGAATAAGACAGGGATCCATTTCACTTCTATTTCTTTTTTGTTTCTTTGTTTCTGTAGATTTAATCACTGAGAAATCTTGTTCACATGTAACAGTACATGAGAATGAAAGTGGTTTTGTTATAACAATGTCACTCAGTTGCCTTCCTAGTTTTATGGCAAATATTACATAGTGATCTGTCATCAAAAATTAATTTTAATGATCTATCAGCTTGATTAGGTCCTCTTTCAGTTTTGTTGAAAGCAAAGAATTAGAAACTACTTGACTTGCCAAAGGACTATAATGTAGTTATTAAAGTCACTCACTTTCTGTTTTGGAAGGTATATGAAAGAGGCTTTATTTACCAAGACTTATCAAATGACTACAACTGTTTTTTTTCACTTAGAGGCATTTCGCTGAATTCTACATATGAAGAAAGTATGAAGAAAATTAAAAATATTAATGTTAATACCATTCTCTCAGTATACATTTTTAATACTTTTGTTTTAGGGGTGCCTGGGTGGCTCAGTAGGTTAAGCATCTGACTCTTGATTTCAGCTCAGGTCATGATCTCACGGTTCGTGAGTTCGAGCCCAGCGTCAGGGTCTGTGCTGATAACACAGAGCCTGCTTAGGATTCTTTCCCTCTCTTTCCCTCTCTCTCTCTCTCTTTCTCTCTCTCTCTCCCTCTCTGTGCCCCCGTCCCACCCCTGGCCCCCCCACCCCCTGCTTATGTACTTGCACACATGCATGCTCTCCCTCTCTCAAAAATAAACTTAAAAAAATACTTTTATATTAGCATTAAATATATTTCCATTAAAACCCTAGAGTTGCAGATTGGCAAAGCTAGTCCTTATGTCAAACCAATCAGCCAAATCAGGCTAACTTTCTGGCAGAAAAAAGTCAGACTTGATTTTTCAGTTCTATAAATGTGTTAATATGCTCTGTGACAACCACTTTTTGAATTATAATTCTAAGACAGATAAATAAGGCATGGAGCCAGGCCAAAGTTTGTCACCTGAATAAAAGAAGACACTTTCAATTACTTCTTTCCAACCCTTGGTTTTGTTCTCAGGAGCTATACATTTGTTCCTGATTATAGTAGGGGGGTAAAAGAGGTGAGGTCATTAAATAAAATTGTCATTATTCCTCCGCAACATCTATCAACAATATATATCAATTTCAGAATATATATTCCCAATACCACATATATCTAATAAAACCATCTTATCAAAAATATATGTATGACTAACAAGGACAAGAAGCCTTACCTTAGTGACTTGATTAGAGGAGGCCTCAAAGGCATCAAAATCATAAATTGCCCCTTGTCTGGGGGCACCTTGAAGTGTCTGGGGGAATCTGGCATCATGGAACCTTGGGTGGGTGAAAAATAGGCCTTTCTTTCGTAAAGGGAGAGGAGGTTGATTAGGAAAAGTACGGTGGCCTCCTCAGGCAGGGTCATTTTAGGACTCTGCTTGAAATGCATGTAGAAGCTGAGGATGTAAAAATCGATTCTCTTAAAACTATCTGTGTCTGAAGACCCCTTGGAAAATCTCTGCCTACTCCTAGGGGTTATTTTACTCCAGTCTGGAGACTAACTCACCAGCTATCTCTGAACATTACCCTCAGGGTCAGCATTAATCATTTTGTCATAAAATTAAAAAAAAAAAAAAAAATTTTTTTTATATTATTATTCTTTTTTTTTTTTTTTTTTTTTTGGCAAAATGTGTCAGATACAAAAGAGTATATAAAATATATACACACAGTTTGAAGAAAATTGACAATTCTTTGTGATTTCAATTAGCATTTCCCTGTTTATTAATGAAGCTGAATATATTCACGTATTTCTTTTTCAACTGAAATGCTTGCTCATATCTTTTACTTTTCTTTTTTTATTTTTGAAATCTAGGTTATCTTTTTCTAATTGCTTTGTTGGCAATAAGATTTGGATACAAATTGATTTGGATACAAATTGCTACTCAGCTATATATTTTGCCACAAACATATTTTAAGTGTGGCTTTTCTTTTCACTATTTTTATGTTGTCTTTTGACTTACAGCAGTTCTTAATTTTAGCGTGGTCACATCAGTCACATCTTTTAGGATCTGTGTTTTCAGTGTCATCCCCCCTCCCGCCCCCGCCGAAATCCTTCAAAGTTCCAAGATCATGAAGATATTAAACTACACTTTGTTTTAAAGTTTTGCATCTGAGACAGAGGTTCAATTTCTTTTTTTCTAGACCAGCAATTGAAAAGTCCCTCCTTATTTCCCTGATCAGGGATGCCAGTTGCACCAGACATCACATTTCCATGTACACGTATTTCTGCTTATGGGTCGTATATTTGATTACACTGGCCTATTTTTATATTCCTGTGCCAAGACTACACTACCTGAATTTTCATAGCTTTAATAAGATTTCACATATAGTACGAAAACTACCCCCAACTTGCTCATCTTCAGAACTATCTTGGCTATTCCGGAGTATCTTCTCTGTGAAGAACTTGCATTTTTGTTGTTGTTGTTTGATTTTTTTTCTATGTATTTTGTATTTTTTGTTCCTTTTGTACTGGTACACTTTTAGTTACATTTTCTTAGTACTTGCTGCTGGAGTTAGAAAGAGAATGGACTTTCTTAAACTCTATTTTTCTTAACTATGAATTCCTAGAACTTTTTAGACAGCAACACTATTTGCAATTAACAACTGTTTAACTGCTTTAGTTAGGACTGCATGTATAGTATCTAACAGAAGCTGTGGAATGGGGCATCCTTTCCTTGTTCCTGGTCTTAAATGAGGACTTTCAAAACGCTAAGATAATGTCTGTCATTGCTTTTTTTTTACATGACTCAGATTAAGTAAATTCCCTTCTAAGTTTGCTAAACAGGTTTTGATAATGATATGAGAATAAATGCTTCTTATTCATCCACTGAGATGATCTTATTAAATTTATTTCTCCTTAATCTGTCATATGGTGAATTACATTGATTGATTTCCTAATATTAAACCAACTCTGAATTCCTGGAATAAACCCAGTTTGTTCATGATGAATTCTCCTTTGAATACATTCCTGGATTTATTTTGCTAATATTTTGTGTATAATATTTTTGCATCCATGTTAATGCGTGAAAAGTCCCTTAATTTCCCTTATTTATACTTTCTATGTCTGGTTTTGTCTCCAAGGTTATGCCAACTCATAATGAGTTTGGCATGTTCCCTCTTCTTCTAGTTTCTGGAAGAGTTTTTGTAAAATTAAAATCATCTGTTCCCATAATATTTGGTAGAACTTCTCTAAAAAAATTATTTGGGCTTGGTGGCCCCTTTCTGGAGAAATTCTTAATTGATTAAAAATTGTTGATGAAACTTTTTATTATTTTTAAAGATTGACTTATGGCACTATTCATGTTATTTCTTCTTAACTCTGGAAAATTAATTTTTTTCTGGGAATTTAGTTATTTCTCCTAATATATGATTGCAAAATTATTCACAATACTCTGGTATGTGGTTACATTCTCAAATAGCTATAGTAATATCCACTTTTTCATTCCTAATATTACCCCTTTGTATCTACTCTCTTTTTTTTCTCCATCAGTCATGCTGGGTATTGGTTGTTTTTTTCTTTTTAAACAACCATCTTTACTGGGCTTGCATATTGCATGTTTGCTTTCTATTAATTATAATAATTTCTCTATTTTTTTCCTTTCTTTTTCTTTTTTCTTTTCTTTTTTTTTTTTTAGGTTTTTGTGCCATCCTTTTAATTTCTTATGCTGGGTGCTAAGCTCATCATTTTTCATCCTTCTTTTCTAATTAAAGATGTGAGCCATGAAGTCGCCCCATAAATACTACTTTTGCTGTATCACACACATTTTATAACACAGTGTTACTATTATGATTCACATCCATATATTTCATAACTTCTACTCTAGTTTGTTTTCTGACCTTGAGTGGATTAGAAGTTTACTTTGAAACTTCCAAAAGTCTATGCCTTATCTGGTTCTCTCTTTGAATCCTAGAGCTAGTTATAATCATCCACAAAATTCTGGCCCAAGGAAATGGACAGAAATAGTATGTTCAAATTCTAGTGTCTACTAAAGGGAAATTACCTGCTCTCTCTTCCTTTCTTTTGTCTCATTACAATGCAAATCTAAAGGCTGGAAGTGGTTACAGGCATCTTGGATCAGGAGCAGGACATTTGCATCCCTACACACTACATCTGCCGTGACACAAGGCCTGATTTAAAACCATTTTATGGGGGCATCCAGGTGGCTCAGTCAGTTAAGTGTCAGACATTGGCTCAGGTCAGGATCTCATGGTTCGTGAGTTCAAGCCCTACATTGGGTTCACTGCTGTCAGCAAAGAGCCCGCTTCAGATCCTCTGTGACCCTCTCTCCGCCCCACCTTTGCTTGCACTCTCTCAAAAATAAATAAAACATTAACGAAGATTTTATGCTCAAAATAAAAGCTAAATAAAAATGAATAAATAGCTGTGCTACCACTTTAACTCTCTGTGTTGTAGACAACTGATAGCAATGCAAATGAGTCTTGTTCATAGACTTGCAAATAAATGTTGTCTGGGGGAGTTTCAACTTATTTCCTTCCTCCACAATGGAAGAAACCAGTTTTGCATCTAATTTAAATGCATGTCAGAACTCTAGTGCCTACCTATATGTGGTTCTTTTCTCCTTTAAGCCTCAGTAACATTTTATTCATTCTCTCATTAATTAAAGAGTTAAATAAACTCATTTGCCATGATTTCATTTCATATTTGTAGAAGAGTCATGATTTCATAATTTTACTTTTTTGGTAAAATTGTCTTTTAACAAACCCTTTGGTTTCTTACTATCTTCAAAGTTTAATTACAGCCCCAACATAAATGCCTTCTCTGGCTCTTTCTGCCTGACAGTGATTCTCCAGTTTCAGAGATGAATCTAATCTCCTCCATCATGTCCTCAAAGTACAAAATCCATGGTTTTCCTAGAACCTGGACCATGATGTCTTATTTTATAATTTTTCTTTAAGATTTTTTTTTTCTTTATAAAAGCTCCTACAAAATGCATTGTGTTTCCTTCATGTAGTATAGACAATGTATCTTTATCTTACATCATTAATTTATTTACTTGTAAGTAACTTCTCAATTCAAGTACAAATTCCTTTGGAGAACTGATTATAGTTTTTCCTTTTCTCTTCCATTGTCAACACAGTGCCTTATATAGTACCCAATAAATATCCACTGCTATGTCTCATCCATGGCCCATCAACTGGGGCTCTCCATCAAGATTTGTTTTTTAGGTAATTACTTAGCTTTATTTGGGGTATTAGCCTGTTATATTTTGGTTAAGAGTTGGTTCATTACTAAAAAATTCACATTAAACTTTAATGAAGATCCTAAGAACTTTTGTGAAACATCAAATAAAGTTTAAACCTAACCAAAAAGGCTAGGGGAAAATAATAAATTGATTTGCTTCCGGGGAACTTTTTCCTTCAACTATTGGGACTGGTTCTGTGTAAACCCGCATATCCTTATGTGAGTGTCACATATGTACAGTTTGACATCCATTCTACAAATGTTTACTGATTGTCCAGTATATATCAGGAATGTTTGATAGGCCCTGGGTTGCATTTGCAAGTAAAAAGTAATTTCTAACCCAAGAAGCTTACATGCTAGTGAAGAAGGAGAGGGAAAAGTTGAGGAAGAGGAGGAAAAACAGACACATGATCCTGACATAAGTGTTTAGATCACTGGGGACAAGTCAACTCACGTTGCTCATTATGATGAAAAGACCATCTCATTTTCAGCTATTATAACTACTGAACCTTTAAAATCTCCTAATGAAACAATGAAGTTTTGAACTTTTGCATATTTGTATTACCAGAACATACAGCCTACATCCAATATCTTATATTAATACCAACCCAACCAAATGTAGACCACCAATTCTTTTCTACGGTTTAAGTGCTGAGTTGTGAGAGAATAATAAATGATCTTGAGATTACTTTCAGCATATTTGATTTTATGAACTATAAAACACTTTACCAGTTGAATAATCTACCAAGTGTATTAAATCTGCTGCTTATAATGCCATATGAAGTCAAAGGACTTCATAATATTTGAGCATTAACATTATTACTGAGCATTTTCATTTTTATGGCTTTACTTATGATAATTATTTCAAATTAAAACCATCTTGAGAAAACTGCCACTGTAAAAAACCTTGTCCGTTTAATTGATTTTATTTTTCTCATGATGACTTTTTATTTTTACCTTTATTCCTAAAGGAATGCTTAGAATAGGTACTTATTAAGATCATACTCCATAGTACTTTTAGTAAAGAGATTGATAAATTAAAAAGACTAACAAATACTAATAAAATTTATAGGTTTTGGTTTCTGCTTGTATGATTTTAAGTTTTGCATGGCATATTGGTGTAATGAAAATGATTAAATAAGAAATAATAAGCAATCACATAATGATAACCTAACATTTGTTTGGCCCTAAACATGTTCATATATATTTTCTCTCTTAATTCTCACAACTTGGTAAAATAAGTTTAATTATTGTTATCTTTATTTTTACAGATGAGGGAATCAAGAAACAAGTGATTTGCTAAATGTTGTATAAGCGGCATTTTACATGCGGAACTCAAGTCCTCACACTCAAAATTTCTATTTTTGTTCATATTTTTAAAAAGAGTGTTTAATTCACAGGCCAAATCCTGTTGGCAAGACACTTCCTAAGGGTAAGTAAAATATATGTGGAAGAACACTAAACATTTTATTCACCTACAATGTCATCATGCTGAAACTGAGAAGGTCAGTGTAATTTCCAAATGGCCCAGTTAAATCTAAGGAATAGATTATTTACCCACTAGGGTCTGGACACTGTCAATCAAAATCACTTGCTTACACAGGACTAAAATGTGCCCCATTAGCATCTCTCCACCTCACACTCACAAAATAAATATTTTATTCTTTACTGGCCATATTGTTGAAAGGCTTCTTTTTTTTTTTTTTTTTTCCTGTTCATTAAAAACACAGAAAGAAAAAATAAAAATCACCACTAGTCCCAAGTCACTCTTAATATTTTGTGTGCTTGCTTTCTGAGTCTTTTTTTTAACACAAAATACTCAATATTTGCATCACACTCCCCCTCACACACATATATATATATATATACTGCTTTATATACTGCTCCCATATTATGGGGAGCATAATATGGCAATATTTACTTTTTAAAAATATGACTTTTTACGGCTGAAAATCTTTCATCATAAGGTGGTACCATAATTTATTCTACCATTCTTTCAATTCACATGGTTTTCATTATACAAAGGTTTATTTATAAAAGTAATATAATGTTTTATAAAACTTGAAAATATAGAGAAAGGAATGAAATCACAGTCCTAACTCATGTCTAACAAGTCACTGATGAGTTTTGCTACATCTCTTCTACTCTTTATTCATATGCCTATCATTTCTTGTTATTATTGAAGTAGACACAATTTTATTTTATTTTTTAATTTGTCTTCTAGTACAAGCCCTTTCCATAACCATAGTGGCATGTTGGGTGGAAAGTCCACACTTTAACCATTCATTACTGTATTGTCAAACAAGAGGTTGTCCATTTTTCTCTAAAATCATTTCAAATAAATCATTTTACAGTAAATATTGCAGGCATGTCATCTTACATTCGTGCACCTCAAGAAATGTATTCCCTAATACTAGATTCCTGCAAGTAAGAGTATTGAGAAAAAGGCTGACCAGCTTTTAACATTATTTGGGTAGTGGTAAAAACAATGGACAAAAATACTGAGGTTGGGGTGCCTGGGTGGCTCAGTTGGTTAAGCATCCGACTTTGGCTCAGGTCATGATCTCACGGTTTGTGGGTTTGAGCCCCACATCGGGCTCTGTGCTGACAGCTCAGAGCCTGGAGCCTGCTTCTCATTCTGTGTCTCCCTCTCTCTCTGTCCCTCCCCAGCTCACTCTCCATCTCTCTCTCTCTCTCTCTCTCTCTCTCAAAAATAAGTAACATTAAAAAATTAAAAACAAAAAATACTAAGGTTCACTATCTGGACCTCAAAGTATAAGCAGGATCCCAATCTCCACTTCTTTTCAACCAATCCTTTTAGTGACTGGGAAATACAGAAACAAACAGGATATTGATTACATTTAAACTAATTATGTTTTCCATAATTTAGGACATCTTGGTATCATCATTCTTGATGTTTTTTTTTACTATTATTTTCATTTTAAAGGTGTGTATCCACCTACCTTTCAGGTATAGTTTAGCTTAGTCTCTCCCCTTTCAATCCTAGATGTAGTTTTAGAAGTGCTTTCTGGAATTGCTTCTTTGGGTGGGGTGAGGGGGTGCTCTGAAATCCACACCAAGACACAACAGTAATTCTGACAAAAGGAGAAAGAAAATGCCCCAACTTACCGTTTCTAATGCATTTACACGGTCCTGCAAATAAAGCATAATATATAATTATAAAAACAAAGCATTAAAAATCATTTCAAGTTGACTTAACTGTCACATTTTCTCTTTATCTTCCATTGGTAATAATGTATTTAAAAAATATTAAAAAAATGAGAATTCCTACTCAGGATGATATTTCTACAATCAAAACAGTCATAAAAGAATCACTGAACTTCTTATCTCACCTAGTGTTAGGACTGTAAGACTTAATTTAACAGTAAATATCATAAATTCAGATATAACTACTAAACAGAATATACTTTACCACTTTCATGGTAAAATTATTTATTTGAGGATTTATAAATATTACACACGTTTGGTTATAAAAACAACTAGACAATAGTAGTGATATAAAAAAAGGACTATAGCACACATACCAGCCCTCAGGTATACAGCACAAAGTATGATTTGGAAAGTAAAGTTCAGACATAAGAATAACTTCATCAATTAAAATTAAGAAGTAATTTGTTAACTGAGACAATACAGGAAAAATAAACGAGAAAGACCTATCACATGCTGGAACCCAGATGGGCCTTCCTTATCTGTAGTATCTTAGAAATTTTACAGAAATATTGGTTTTAAAAAAGGGTCAATGACAATATGACTTAAACAGCTAAATGACTGGTGTGCCTCAGAGGCTCAGTCAGTTAAACATCTGACTTGCGCTCAGGTCATGATCTCATGGTTTGGGAGTTCAAGTCTCAAATGGAGCCCCGCATTGGGTTCTGCACTGAGGGCACAGGGCCTGCTTGGGATTCTCTCTCTCGCCCTCTCTCTGTGTCCCTTCCTCCATGCTCCTGCTAGTGCATGCACACACTCTCTCTGACTCTCTAAAAAAAAAAATAAAGTTAAAAAAATGCCACATGATTAAGTAAATGGTTGCATTCTCAAACTGACAGCTACATTTTCTCAGCTCTTTTCAGAGCTGACAGATACATGGAGGAAGTCTTTACCAAATAAAAAAATGCTGGATTTGTGAGAGGAATGTCTGAAGATTCAGGAAAATAGAAAGCTATCTTTTTTTTAGGAAGATCAAGGCCACTTTTCTTCCTTTTCTCTCATCTTAAGCAGTGGGAGGAGATGTGTGAAATCTGGATTTCTTTTTTGTTTAATCAAATGAATCATTTGTCCTAAGAGGCAAAGGGGGGAACTGGTACAGAGAGCCACTCACCTCAGGTCTCTTGTGGCCCTACAGGGATCCACATGGACCCAGGACACTTAGAAGCAGCAAGAACTTGGTGCTCACTGCCGAACTCCCAGCCTCACCTAACACACAGAGGCCTTGCCTTTGGAGGACTTCTGCAATATGATCCACAACCCTCAGATTGGGAAACGGAGTTGAACGTTTCTACCCGTTAAACATTTGGTTATGTGGGTACAAGTTAAGTGAATATATTATGCAAAATCAGCCCAAAGCAGACTGTTCTTAGCAACATAATCTGTTTAATTGCATTTTGTTGGCATACTGGAGAGAACCTCACCCTCGTCCCCATAATTTTCGTGAAATAACCGCTGTTTTGTTGGTGACTTGTGTACTGTCACTTTTGAATGCTTCATAATAAATGCATATAATAATGCCTCAAGGGGGCTTTGATCTGTTGTACCAGGCATCTTATTCACAGTGCATCTGGGACAAAACCATTCAGCAATGCTTTATCATCCTTTGCAGATTGAACAGAAGACCTCATTAGATACCTTATAGAGACAGAAATAGCCTTTGGGCAGGATCACATTTATATGAACCATCTTGGAAGCCTTTAAAAAATAAGTAAAGCCACTATTTGGACCTTAAATTTTCTCCATACATTTATGGGCTCACGTTTTTCAGGATTAGCACATTTTAAAAGAACACAGACAGCTAGTTTGAAATCAGAGATTTCATATGATGTCAAAACAGTAGAATTAAATTTTGTCTGTCCTAATTCAGATCTCAGTGTTTGGCAAAGACAGACTGATATAATTTATATATTGGTGTCTTCATTTTACTTGAATATTTATTACCAGATTTAAAAAAAATACACACTGTCGTGGACTGCATGTTCATATCCTCACAAAATTCATGTATTGAAACCCCAATCTCCAATGCTATGGCATCTGGACATGTGATCTTTTGCAGGCAATTAGGTCACGAGGACAGAGTCCTCATGACGGGATCAGTGCCCTTATAAGAAGAGACACAAGAAAGTCTGCTTCTCTTTCTGCTCTCTGCCACATAAGGGCATAATGAGAAAAGTTGGCCATCTACAAGAGGCCCAGCAAGAGGGGCCTCACCAGGACCGACTCTGCCAGCACCTTGATCTTGGACTCCTCATCCCCAGAACTATGAGAAACGTTTGTTGTTTAAGCCACCCAGTCTGTGGCAATTTATTATAGCAATCCAAGCTAAGATATGTGCCTAGTCTTTCAGACTATGAACACAACTGGTCAAAGAAAACTCCATTTTGTTAAAGTATAAAGATGAATACATGATTTATTTCAGTGCAACTTACTGACGTCTTTTCATCTATAACCCACTTCATTCCAAATTGGTATTGAGACAGCTTTCTATGAAAAATGTAATATGTTACCAAAATGAGAAAATTAGGGAAACAGACAATTCAGTTCATTAACCTGAATTTAAATAATTCAATTTGCCAATCAACAGTGGCTAATAGAATACCAGCCATCGTAGCCAGTTAGTGAGACTCATCTAGATTGTAGAGTTGTTTGGTCTTAATTGTAGGCAGTAAATAAAAAGAAACTACTCCTAGTCTTTATGAACTTACTAACTTGCTTTGAAAATTTAAGAAATGCTTTCTGAAAATTTAAATGTTTGACTTCTTTTTTGGCAGATAAGGTTAGTTATTATAATTCTGTATATAAAAAAAATTAGGCTACTGCAAGTATTTATTCTCTAACAAAATATTTTCATACTTCCTCTCATGTTCTTAGCAAAACAGAGGTAACTTAAGCCAGCGCTGTGGCATTGACACAGCCCAGGAAACAAATGCCAGTATATGTCCTAGAATGGACATATAACTACACCACAATAAATTATATTGGTCTTAACCTCTCCCACTCTCACCAGAAGGGCAGCCACAGTGTTTTGTTCTTGTTGTATAATCTCCAGTTTTCATTTCAACCCAGTTTACCTTCAAGTCCAACCTGAAGGCTCAACATTTGCCCCCCTCCCCCAGCATGAACACACACTTCCGCACTTGGATCCTGAAAAGAAAAGTACTGGCGCATTGAAAGGAGGGTTAGAAGGTGGGAGGGGCCGAGGGAGAAAACAGCCTCCAGAAATAGTGAAGATACTCTCACTACAGTCATGCTGTTTCAGGTGGTTTCGATACATCAGTGGTTCTTATTTTTGTAGTCAGGAACTTTGGGTCTGAGGAAATTTGATCTTCTCCCCAGGAAAATGTACATTATCCACAACATACACATAATTCTGCACGCACTTTTAGGAGAATCGCAGACTCTTAGGGTCCCACCGATGGGCCTTCAAGTCCTTTTACTCCAAACAACACTTGAAATAAGATGTAAGAATATTGTATAAATATTCTATTAAATCGAATCTGTTCATTTCTCATGTGTGAAGTATTTCTGAAAAAATAACACTAGTAACAAGGAAAGAAACAAGTGGGAGTGGAAGGTTAAACAAAAAACAAAGGAAAAAATTCCTTCAATATTTTGAAGAAAAAGTGCTTGGGGGAAGAAAACCTGTTTTGTTGATATAAATTTTTTGTGACCGGATAATCTCCTTTCCACTATTCTTTTCATTCTACCTAAGGAGGGGGAAAGTCTAAGAAACACCTGATATGGCAACATTTAATGTTTACTCTGAAAGATTATGTATGTAGTCACTGCATAGTCATTGAGCTCCACTGTGAAGTGGTAGCTGTTCTTAACAAAGTGAATATTTCATAAAACTTCTGAGTATCAATAATGCTGTTAGACAATACACTATAATTCATTCCGGCTTGACATGTCAAGAAGGGAGAGGCATATGTACTATAAAAACACATAATTTAACTTTTTATGCTGAGGTCAGTTAACCTGCCTTGAGCTGTATATATTCCTTTGCTACTTGGTTACCATGGGTTGGTTGTACACTGGAATTTATAACTGAACCAAGGCAGTTAGTTCATTAGCATCATCGGAGATGAGAAAATATTTGTAGGTTAAATTAGGAAATGAGTGCTATATGGATCATTGGTATCTGAATCCCTGGTCATTAACAGTTTATTTGATTCATCCAAGCCAATCAAGTAGACACATGGATTCGTCTATCTCGCATCTAAGAGATGTAGAGGCCTTCTAGATCTAAACAATCTGAGTTTTGCCTCTGTTAAGTACAACTGAACAGGCCTAGTGACTTTATCACAATAATGCGGCATTTTCCAAGAATGCTTTACATATATCCATTTGCATATGAAAACCAATGGCATATTGGTATAAGAATGGTATAAGAATAAAACGAGTCTCTCACTCTTCCAAGTCTAAGGATCTTTAACAGTATAGAATAATTCTGGAAACTTCCCGAGGACTGATGGATGAATAATTTTCAAAAAGCAAGCAAAGATCCACAATGGGGACTCCCTCCATTGCTGTTCTAAATCCAAAAAGCCTCTCTTCCGAAAGAAAAATACACTTGGCTTCACCCAGAGAGACCACTGTGTGGCATTTTTCCTGTCAATGCTAACTCTATTTATTTATTTGCTTATTTATATTGTTAACTCTATTTAATTAATACTCACACTTTACCTACTACTTCTTATATGATATAAAATGAAACACAAATATGTGCATTTTTCTCTATGAATTTCCATATGGCAATAAAATGAGTGTTTTGGGGTGCCTGGATGGCTCAGTCAAGTTAAATGTCTGACTCTTGATTTAGGCTCAGTGGGCTCCATGCTGACAGTGCAGAGCCTGCTTGGGATTCTCTCTCCTCTCTCTCTCTCTGCCCCTCCCCACTCATGCTCTCTCTCTTTCAAAATAAATAAATAAACTAAAAAAAAAAAGGTGTTTCACGTAGTGATTTAAAATAAATTGAAACAAAATAAAGAGCTAAAAACCGCAAACAACCTTAATGTTGCCACGCCAAAAAAAGCTTCAAAATATAGCATAATTTGACCTTGAATACATCAAAGGAAACAATGATCTATACATAAAGTTCCATGTTACTTAAAAGTCAGATAAAATTACTGGACACTCAAGAAAAACTTTTAGAATAAGTGGCATTAGAGCAGCTTGCAGCGGTTTCCTGATCATCCAGAGTTCGTTGCACCCATCTTTTAGATATGTGTAGTCTATCTTAAAATTTTTTTTTAAAATATTTATTTATTTTTGGGAGACAGAGAGATAGAGTGCAAGCAGGGGAGGGGCAGAGAAAAAGGGAGACACAGAATCCAAAGCAGGTTCCAGGCTCTGAGCTGTCAGTACAGAGCCTGACACCGGGCTCAAACCCACAAAGCGCAGGGTCACGACCTGGGCCGAAGTTGGACACCTAACTGACTGAGCCACCCAGGTGCCCCACATGTAGTCTATCTTTGTAAATTCATTTCTCTAGCTGCTTATGTGCCGTTTTCAAATAATCTACTACAGGATCCAAACTAACAAAACGGAAACGCTGAAAAGAAAAACGCAGCAAGGTATCAACATTTTGTCTAAAAAGCTGTAAGTATGCCCTTCAACATGTTGACTTATCCAGAAAAGCCGGTTTAAAGGTATGTGTCATTTCGTAACCTAGAGGGAGTACCCAGTAACTTTCCTCATTACCTGCTTTTCACTAGGGGTGTGACAAGTCCCTGATAGAATCAGAAACAGGATTTACGAACAGAGTCAAAATATGTGCTCCACATCTCTGATCTATTCTCTCATCTACTACCAATGATAGAGATGGGAGGCAGCCAGCTGTTCTGTAGGTTTCCTGGGCAACACTCTGGTTGCATTTTTGGTTTGCGATCTTGAGAGGTGATCACTGACCCTTATACTTTGGCACTGTTTGTATCACTGTTTGACCTTGTTCAGAGAAGTTGGAGATTGCGCCTACACCAAAGTGGGATGTGTGCATGTGTCTGTGTGGTGGGGAAGAGGAAGATATGGAAAATGGAGCTGTGGTGATTTATTTTGACAGATTTCACACTGGAAAATGCAGCCTGAGAGGTGAAGTAGGGTTTTGCTTGAAATCCCTGTAAACACTTCCAGTCTGTTGTGTAACACTAACACCAAAACCTCTCAGATTTACCCTTTGTGTTTCAGATCGCAGAACAAAGCAATGAGGTTTCCTTTTTTTTTTCCCTTTAAAATGAAGAATCGAATTAAGATTCCTCTTTAACGTACAATGTGGTTCACAGGTGGCTAGAGGTTAAGACTACAAACCAAATAGAGGGCAGAAGACACAGAACTGTCTTTCTCCCAGAACTGTGCAATTCCACGGTGAGTCTGCTGATAATGGGTAACAAGAGTTCTGTGAATGACATCTGGACTGGGGAACAACTAAAAATTACTTGCAGATAATATAAAGGCTATGATGGTGGCTAGGGGCAATGCAAATGACAACCAATGTAATTTCAAAGACTGTCCCCTCAAAAGAGATGCACACACAGAAGTTGAGTAGTAGAGGGAGAAAACCAGCAACCCAGAAACCAACACACTGTATTTCCCCCCCAAAGATTTACATTTAAAAAAGTAAAGTACATGTCTCCAGTGGCGAGGTTAGTCATATATCAGCTGAATATGCTCTGAACTCTTATGCAAATCATACTGCAGTAGTGATTATGGCATAATTTATGAGTAGGTTTGTGTCAGGAAGAATTTGTGGGAAACAGTAAGGTATGCTTTTTCTTTCAGAGTGTGTATTTGACTGTCACCAAACATAGCTGGCCTAATGAGACTCCCTGAGGCTGCCATCTCCTTTGATTCCCTCAAGGGCACACATCCTCTGGGATTCCAGGTGAAGAATATTCACAAAGAAACCCACATGGAACCCACTGTCCCAAGCTCCTTCTTCCTGAATATTTCAACCCTAGCACTCGATGGTTGACTATCACTCAGGTCACAAACTGAGCCATGAAATGTTACAAGCAAACAGTCCACCTTCGGAATTAAATTGCTTACCTTTGAGCAATTCTAATAATCCTCATCTCAATTTACATGCAGTCATTTATTCAATTGTTTCAGGAATTAAAGCACCAGGAACCTATGGCTGTCTCACCCTCATTCCCATACTCCTTCCGTGGGCTTCTGTACAGTTACCTCTCACTGTTCTATACTAAAGAGAGAGGGTGCTGATAAAGATAATCAGACATAAGCAGATGGTTTCAAAATAATGTATTTGGCTGACACGAGTAAGGTTTTCCTTGCTTCCTATTCCATTTGACTAAGATCAAAACTATTATTAATCTCCATTTCCTGATATACAAGCACAGGTAGGAAGGGAAAGGTAGTTAAAGGATTTAAAATTAGCCTCAGATTATCTGTACTCTGACCATCAATGGTGCACTGTTCTTAGTATCCAAGAAAACCGAGGAAAAACCCCAACAACTTAGTTTCTAGTTACACTTCTGAGATGCATACCTGAAGGCTGACTTAACCTGCATGTCCCAAAATAAAGCAGACGTATTTTGACTATTCAGTTCCAAATATCCTAAATATTCCTACCTATGAAATACTTAACTGCTTTTTCTTCAAATTGAGCTTCATTCTGATTTTTCATTGCAGTCTGACTAGCATCTTCCCAAGATGGAATTTTAAACAGTTGCTTTGGCTGTTTGAGAGAGATGTGAGTAAAGAAAAAAAGTTGGAAAGCTCTATTGTCTTAAAACATTCGAAAGCACTATCAATAGTCATAGCTATAAAGATAACACTAATACGACTATAATAATTTTTAATGAATTTTTAATTTCTGCATTTAGAAAATTATGTCACACTGTGCTCTTAAAATGTTTCCCCAAATAATTCCTTACTCAACTTACATGCACAAATTTTAGGGAAATCATTACTTGAAGTTGAAAACAGTTTATTCTTCAGGATTATAGAGCTCAAGTATCCTCAGACTGTCTTGCTTTCACATCAAACATCGTTAGATGCAACTAATCCTAAACTCCAAAGTCTACAATGGGAAGGAATAAATAAGGTGGGAGTTTGCTAGCAGGCACACCTGGGCAACTTTAGTCAGTAATGAAAGCTACTTTTAACACTTACAACTTACTTGTTGACAACGGACCACTGATACAGTGTGATTTTCGGAGTTCAGGAAGGTCTGATCACTCAAAATTATGCTTTTCTCCCATTTGCAAAATTATTAGAAATTCTACCAATAGAAATTTATTCTTTGCCTCCCCCAATCTAGTTCATCTTTTAAAAGGCAACAGTCTTGGGAGAGAAAACCATTAAACTAGTTCATTCTAAGGCCGTTCTAACCTGCTGCTTGTTTTTATAGGTCCGTGAGCTAAAAATGGCTTTTACGCTTTTATTTGGCTGAAGAAAAATCAAAGTAAGAATAATATTTTATGACATGTGAAGATTACATGGAATTCAAATTTCAGTTTCCCTAAATTATTTTTATTGGAACACAGTCCATTCAGTTCTTTACATATTGTCTATGGTTGCTTTCTTTCTATAGTGGCAGAGGTGAGTCGTTGGGAGACAGCACATAGCTTGTAAAATTGAAAATATTTAGAATCTGGCCCTTCACAAAAAGTTTGGCAACCCTCTGTTCTAAGGTGTCAGTATCCCATAAAAATTACTTACTGTCTCACAGAAGGAGGTCACCCTATAGCAAAACAACCCCTGTAAGCTTCTGGAAGGAGAAGATAAGGTGAAACACATTGACCAGGGACAAGAAACGAAAGACGACAGGAATCAGAAAAATTTTACCCAAATTTTAAACTTTATTTATTTTTTTAAAATTTTTTTAGCGTTTATTTATTTTTGAGACAGAGAGAGACAGAGCATGAATGGGGGAGGGTCAGAGAGAGGGAGACACAGAATCCGAAGCAGGCTCCAGGCTCTGAGCGGTCAGCACAGAGCCTAACGCGGGGCTCGAACTCACAGACCGCGAGATCATGACCTGAGCTGAAGTCGGACGCTTAACCGACTGAGCCACCCAGGTGCCCCTAAACGTTAAAATAACATTTACAGGTGCCTGGGCGCCAGTCAGTTAAGAGTCCACCTTTGGCTTAGGTCATGATCTCATGGTTTGTGAGTTCCAGCCCCACATCAGGCTCTCTGCTGTTAGCACAGAGCCCACTTTGGATCCTCTGTCCCCCTCTCTCCTTCCTCCCTCACTGCTTGTGCTCTCTCTCAAAAAGAAATAAACATTAAAAAAATAACGTTTAAAAGTTGCATATGCATAAATACATATATCCAGAATATAAATCATTCTTCAGGCCATGAAAGTTTCTTTTTTTTTGTCCTTTATTCCTTTTATCCATCATTTTTATTCATTCCTTCCAATGTCTTTCTTTTGTTCTTCCCTCCTTCCCTCCCTTTCACTCATTTATTCATTTAATTAATTCATCCATTCATTCACACTTATTGAGCAGATACTTTGTTGGACATTGGGTGCACAGTTATCAACAAGGGAGATAAGGTCTCTCTGCCTTCATTGAGTTTATATTCGAAAGGAGTAGACTAAGAGATAAATAAAGAGGATACTCAAACACCATGATGGAGAGTGAGGACAGAGATTTACTTTAGACAGTTTGGCCAGGTTAAATGTCCATGAAGAGGTGACATTTAAGCTGAAACTGAAAGGATGACAATGAGCCATCACTGAAAGAGCTAAGGGAAAGCATTACAGAGAGAGGAAGTAGCAAATGCAAAGGTCCTGGGTTTGTTTAATTTCAGGAGTGACAGGGACACTGGATATTAAAATATCCTTTTAAATTAGCAGTATCATAAAACTCAACACTATTTATTACAAGCTTATTATGTGCTGACAGTATTTTTCATTTGACATTCCCCAAAACTCTCAATAGGTCAACATTATTAATTTCATTCATTTTGAAAGTCAGAGAAGTAGACTCAAAGACATTAAATGTAGTGAATTCCACATTGTGGTTGAGCTGAGACTGCACATTAAGAAATACATATATGTGTATATTTATATATATATGTCTATAAAGATGATACCTTTTTTTATTACCATGAGAACTATATTTTGTGTGTGGCAGAGGTTAGGTTTCATACTGGAGGAGTGTTCTAGAGCCTCTTTCTCAAAATTACACAGGCCAGAACAGCATTCCAGAACCCTAATTTTAATAGATGTCAGGTGACAGTGTAACAAAACACATACTATATCACAATAAAATTTAATGTTCAAATAAAAACCATTATTTGCACACATTCTTACAGTTATTTACCATATCCTCAAAAGGGATTGTATTTTTGCCATATGCGTTTCTAAAGTGAGTTGCAACTGCTTCTATTTCTAGGTGTGATATTAGGCCATTTGAAGACACACAGCCAATACCACTGGGGAAATATCAGAAAAAAGGGTAAAGAAAAGCAAAGATCTAAACTTAATTAGCTGTGATGCTGTGCAGCTAAATGGCACCTCTATTGTGCTGGTCTCCCAATTCTTTCAGGTCTAGGCTGCAGGAGTTAGATTCATTACAGAGCTCATAAATGGCCTCTGCTCCCCCACCCCTGTTTTACTGGTGACAAATTTATTAGTTCTTTTCTAACAGTGAAATGAGAACTAGGGATTTCAATTACACCCAGAATGTAGTAAAGGCATGGAATCTCTTGTAGGTAATATTTTTCTATTCCATTTTATGAGCAAATATAGAAGTACTGTTAATAGACATTAAATGTTATTTATTAGCATGCTAATAAGCCTTCACACTTTTAAAAGTAAACATTAAACTTCTAACAAATTAAATTTAGAAGAGTAAGTGTAATGCAGATACTCTGGAAAAGGAATGCACTTCAGAATCAATTTTTAAAAACCCAAATCATCAGTGATTATGATAAAAAGACAAAGATATGAAGAGATGCTTATTACTCATTCTTTCAGCTCATTTTAGTTTTATCACTTTTTCCACAATTCAAAATTTATGCAAACGTTTTCAATGTTGCCTTTAATTTTTGCCAGAATATTTTGAACCTGGTTTAAAACTGAAATTGAAGAAGCCCAAGGAGGGCTTTAGTAACAACTTTCTTTGGTCTGTTTGTTTAAAGCATGATGAATAAGCAAAAAGAAAAGGTGCAGAATGGAAAAAGAAAAATGACCCTTCTCCTTCCTAGAAGTGTTTGAGATTACTGGATTGCTCATAATCGTGCACCAGGAAGTGAAAGTTTCCTCACATGCCAAGAGACAAACACACACACACACACACACACACACACACACACACACACACACACACACAACACACACACACACACAGCCCAGTTGCCATGTATACATAAAGCTTAGAGCCTAAGGGTTTGTAAATAGTTTTAAAGTTAAATAGAAAAGCAGTAAGGAGTTTCACTAATATTAGTCCCCAGTATTATCTGATTTATTTAATGCATTTTGTACAAGTCATTTACCTTCTTATAGTCTTTTCTTTTTTATTTATATATGAAATTTATTGTCAAATTGGTTTCCATACAACACCCAGTGCTCATCCCAAAAGGTGCCCTCCTCAATACCCATCACCCACCCTCTCCTCCCTCCCACCCCCCATCAACCCTTAGTTTGTTCTCAGTTCTCAACAGTCTCTTATGCTTTGGCTCTCTCCCACTCTAACCTCTTTTTTTTTTTTTCCTTCCCCTCCCCCATGGGTTCCTGTTAAGTTTCTCAGGATCCACATAAGAGTGAAACCATATGGTATCTGTCTTTCTCTGTATGGCTTATTTCACTTAGCATCACACTCTCCAGTTCCATCCACGTTGCTACAAAAGGCCATATTTCATTTTTTCTCATTGCCACGTAGTGTTCCATTGTGTATATAAACCACAATTTCTTTATCCATTCATCAGTTGATGGACATTTAGGCTCTTTCCATCATTTGGCTATTGTTGAGAGTGCTGCTATGAACATTGGGGTACAAGTGCCCCTATGCATCAGTACTCCTGTGTCCCTTGGATAAATTCCTAGCAGTGCTATTGCTGGGTCATAGGGTAGGTCTATTTTTAATTTTCTGAGGAACCTCCACACTGCTTTCCAGAGCGGCTGCACCAATTTGCATTCCCACCAACAGTGCAAGAGGGTTCCCGTTTCTCCACATCCTCTCCAGCATCTATAGTCTCCTGATTTGTTCATTTTGGCCACTCTGACTGGCGTGAGGTGATACCTGAGTGTGGTTTTGATTTGTATTTCCCTGATAAGGAGCGACGCTGAACATCTTTTCATGTGCCTGTTGGCCATCCGGATGTCTTCTTTAGAGAAGTGTCTATTCATGTTTTCTGCCCATTTATTCACTGGGTTATTTGCTTTTTGGGTGTGGAGTTTGGTGAGCTCTTTATAGATTTTGGATACTAGCCCTTTGTCCGATATGTCATTTGCAAATATCTTTTCCCATTCTGTTGGTTGCCTTTTCGTTTTGTTGGTTGTTTCCTTTGCTGTGCAGAAGCTTTTTATCTTCATAAGGTCCCAGTAATTCACTTTTGTTTTTAATTCCCTTGCCTTTGGGGATGTGTCGAGTAAGAGATTGCTACGGCTGAGGTCAGAGAGGTCTTTTCCTGCTTCTCCTCTAAGGTTTTGATGGTTTCCTGCCTCACATTCAGGTCCTTTATCCATTTTGAGTTTATTTTTGTGAATGGTGTGAGAAAGTGGTCTAGTTTCAACCTTCTGCATGTTGCTGTCCAGTTCTCCCAGCACCATTTGTTAAAGAGACTGTCTTTTTTCCATTGGATGTTCTTTCCTGCTTTGTCAAAGATGAGTTGGCCATACGTTTGTGGGTCTAGTTCTGGGGTTTCTATTCTATTCCATTGGTCTATGTGTCTGTTTTTGTGCCAATACCATGCTGTCTTGATGATGACAGCTTTGTAGTAGAGGCTAAAGTCTGGGATTGTGATGCCTCCTGCTTTGGTCTTCTTCAAAATTCCTTTGGCTATTCGGGGCCTTTTGTGGTTCCATATGAATTTTAGGATTGCTTGTTCTAGTTTCGAGAAGAATGCTGGTGCAATTTTGATTGGGATTGCATTGAATGTGTAGATAGCTTTGGGTAGTATTGACATTTTGACAATATTTATTCTTCCAATCCATGAGCAGGGAATGTCTTTCCATTTCTTTAAATCTTCTTCATTACCTTCATAAGCCTTCTATAGTTTTCAGCATACAGATCTTTTACATCTTTGGTTAGATTTATTCCTAGGTATTTTATGCTTCTTGGTGCAATTGTGAATGGGATCAGTTTCCTTATTTGTCTTTCTGTTGCTTCATTGTTAGTGTATAAGAATGCAACTGATTTCTGTACATTGATTTTGTATCCTGCAACTTGGCTGAATTCATGTATCAGTTCTAAGCAGACTTTTGGTGGAGTCTATCGGATTTTCCATGTATAATATCATGTCATCTGCAAAAAGCGAAAGCTTGACTTCATCTTTGCCAATTTTGATGCCTTTGATTTCCTTTTGTTGTCTGATTGTTGATGCTAGAACTTCCAGCACTATGTTAAACAACAGCGGTGAGAGTGGGCATCCCTGTCGTGTTCCTGATCTCAGGGAAAAAGCTCTCAGTTTTTCCCCGTTGAGGATGATGTTAGCTGTGGGCTTTTCATAAATGGCTTTTATGATCTTTAAGTATGTTCCTTCTATCCCGACTTTCTCAAGGGTTTTTATTAAGAAAGGGTGCTGGATTTTGTCAAAGGCCTTTTCTGCATCGATTGACAGGATCATATGGTTTTTCTCTTTTTTTTTTGTTAATGTGACGTATCACGTTGATTGATTTGCGAATGTTGAACCAGCCCTGCATCCCAGGAATGAATCCCACTTGATCATGGTGAATAATTCTTTTTATATGCCGTTGAATTCGATTTGCTAGTATCTTATTGAGAATTTTTGCATCCATATGCATCAGGGATATTGGCCTGTAGTTCTCTTTTTTTACTGGGTCTCTGTCTGGTTTAGGAATCAAAGTCATACTGGCTTCATAGAATGAGTCTGGAAGTTTTCCTTCCCTTTCTATTTCTTGGAATAGCTTGAGAAGGATAGGTATTATCTCTGCTTTAAACGTCTGGTAGAACTCCCCTGGGAAGCCATCTGGTCCTGGACTCTTATTTGTTGGGAGATTTTTGATAACCGATTCAATTTCTTCGCTGGTGATGGGTCTGTTCAAGCTTTCTATTTCCTCCTGATTGAGTTTTGGAAGAGTGTGGGTGTTCAGGAATTTGTCCATTTCTTCCAGGTTGTCCAATTTGTTGGCATATAATTTTTCATAATTCCCTGATAATTGTTTGTATCTCTGAGGGATTGGTTGTAATAATTCCATTTTCATTCATGATTTTATCTATTTGGGTCATCTCCCTTTTCTTTTTGAGAAGCCTGGCTAGAGGTTTGTCAATTTTGTTTATTTTTTCAAAAAATCAACTCTTGGTTTTGTTCATCTGCTCTACAGTTTTTTTAGATTCTATATTGTTTATTTCTGCTCTGATCTTTATTATTTCTCTTCTTCTGCTGGGTTTAGGCTGCCTTTGCTGTTCTGCTTCTATTTCCTTTAGGTGTGCTGTTAGATTTTGTATTTGGGATTTTTCTTGTTTCTTGAGATAGGCCTGGATTGCAATGTATTTTCCTCTCAGGACTGCCTTCGCTGCGTCCCAAAGCATTTGGATTGTTGTATTTTCATTTTCGTTTGTTTCCATATATTTTTTAATTTCTTCTCTAATTGCCTGGTTGACCCACTCATTCGTTAGTAGGGTGTTCTTTAACCTCCATGCTTTTGGAGGTTTTCCAGACTTTTTTCTGTGGTTGATTTCAAGCTTCATAGCATTGTGGTCTGAAAGTATGCATGGTATGATTTCAATTCTTGTAAACTTATGAAGGGCTGTTTTGTGACCCAGTATATGATCTATCTTGGAGAATGTTCCATGTGCACTCGAGAAGAAAGTATATTCTGTTGCTTTGGGATGCAGCGTTCTAAATATATCTGTCAAGTCCATCTGATCCAATGTCTCATTCAGGGCCCTTGTTTCTTTATTGACCGTGTGTCTAGATGATCTATCCATTTCTGTAAGTGGGGTGTTAAAGTCCCCTGCAATTACCACATTCTTATCAATAAGGTTGCTTGTGTTTATGAGTAATTGTTTTATATATTTGGGCGCTCCAGTATTCGGCGCATAGACATTTATAATTGTTAGCTCTTCCTGATGGATAGACCCTGTCACTATTATATAATGTCCTTCTTCATCTCTTGTTACAGCCTTTAATTGAAAGTCTAGTTTGTCTGATATAAGTATGGCTACTCCAGCTTTCTTTTGGCTTCCAGTAGCATGATAAATAGTTCTCCATCCCCTCACTCTCAATCTAAAGGTGTCCTCAGGTCTAAAATGAGTCTCTTGTAGACAGCAAATAGATGGGTCTTGTTTTTTTATCCATTCTGATACCCTATGTCTTTTGGTTGGTGCATTTAATCCATTTACATTCAGTGTTATTATAGAAAGATATGGGTTTAGAGTCATTGTGATGTCTGTATGTTTTATGCTTGTAGTGATGTCTCTGATACGTTGTCTCACAGGGTCCCCCTTAGGATCTCTTGTAGGGCTGGTTTAATGGTGACAAATTCCTTCAGTTTTTGTTTGTTTGGGAAGACCTTTATCTCTCCTTCTATTCTAAATGACAGACTTGCTGGATAAAGGATTCTCGGCTGCATATTTTTTCTGTCTAGCACACTGAAAATCTCGTGCCAATTCTTTCTGGCCTGCCAAGTTTCAAAAGAGAGATCAGTCACGAGTCTTATAGGTCTCCCTTTATATGTGAGGGCACGTTTACCCCTTGCTGCTTTCAGAATTTTCTCTTTATCCTTGTATTTTGCCAGTTTCACTATGATATGTCGTGCAGAAGATCGATTCAAGTTACGTCTGAAGGGAGTTCTCTGTGCCTCTTGGATTTCAATGCCTTTTTCCTTCCCCACTTCAGGGAAGTTCTCAGCTATTATTTCTTCAAGTATCCCTTCAGCACCTTTCCCTCTCTCTTCCTCCTCTGGGATACCAATGATGCGTATATTATTTCTTTTTAGTGTATCACTTAGTTCTCTAATTTTCCCCTCGTACTCCTGGATTTTTTTATCTCTCTTTTTCTCAGCTTCCTCTTTTTCCATAACTTTATCTTCTAGTTCACCTATTCTCTCCTCTGCCTCTTCAATCCGAGCCGTGGTGGTTTCCATTTTGTTATGCATTTCGTTTAAAGCGTTTTTCAGCTCCTCGTGACTGTTCCTTAGTCCCTTGATCTCTGTAGCAAGAGATTCTCTGCTGTCAGCTATACTGTTTTCAAGCCCAGCGATTAATTTTATGACTATTATTCTAAATTCACTTTCTGTTATATTATTTAAATCCTTTTTGATCAGCTCATTAGCTGTTGTTATTTCCTAGAGATTCTTCTGAGGGGAATTCTTCTGCTTGATCATTTTGGATAGTCCCTGGCATGGTGAGGACCTGCAGGGCACTTCCCCTGTGCTGTGGTGTATAACTGGAGTTGGTGGGCGGAGCCGCAGTCAGACCTGATGTCTGCCCCCAGCCCACTGCTGTGTCCACAGTCAGACTGGTGTGTGCCTTCTCTTCCCCTCTCCTAGGGGCGGGATTCACTGTGGGGTGGGGTGGCCTGTCTGGGCTACTTGCACACTGCCAGGCTTGTGATGCTGGGGATCTGGTGTCTTAGCTGGGGTGGGTAGGCAAGGTGCACAGGGGCAGGAGGAGCAGGCTTAGCTTGCTTCTCCTTAGGTGATCCACTTCAGGAGGGGCCCTGTGGCAGCAGCAGGGAGTCAGATCCGCTGCCGGAGGTTTGGCTCCGCAGAAGCGCAGAGTTGGGTGTTTGCGGGGAGCGAGCAAGTTCCCTGGCAGGAACTGGTTCTCTTTGGGATTTTGGCTGGGGGATGGGCGGGGGAGATGGTGCTGGCGAGCGCCTTTGTTCCCCACCAAACTGAGCTCTGTCGTCAGGGGGCTCAGCAGCTCTCCTTCCCTTTGTCCTCCAGCCTTCCCGCTTTCTGAGCAGAGCTGTTCATTTATGACCTCCCAGACGCTAAGTCGCGCTCGCTGTCGGAACACAGTCCGTCAGGCCCCTCCGCTTTTTGCAAGCCAGACTCGGGGGCTCTGCTTGGCCGGCGAGCCGCCCCTCCGCCCCGGCTCCCTCCCGCCAGTCCGTGGAGTGCGCACCGCCTCGCCGCCCTTCCTACCCTCTTCCGTGGGCCTCTTGTCTGCGCTTGGCTCCGGCGACTCCGTTCTGCTAATCCTCTGGTGGTTTTCTGGGTTATTTAGGCAGGTGTAGGTGGAATCTAAGTGATCAGCAGGACGCGCGGTGAGCCCAGCGTCCTCCTACGGTGAGCCCAGCGTCCTCCTACGCCGCCATCTTCTCCTCTTATAGTCTTTTCTTAAGAAGCTAAGAGGTGAGTTAGTATTTTACCACACCAAATTCTTAATATATTTTTCAATGAATCATTCTCTTAGAAGAAAAAGATGGAAGAAATCCAAAGAAACAGAGGCCAAGAACCTAAACAAACAAACAAACAAACAAACAAACAAACAAAGTGTGGAGGTTGTGTTCTCCATAAGCTCTGGAGGCATTGAAACACAGTAGTACAGAAGACAGGCAGATTCTAGTGTAAGTACTAGCCCTGCCAACTACTGGCTGAGCAAGCCAGGGATGTTCTTCATCTGTAAAATGAAAATAAAAGTATTTATCTTCTAGAAGTATCACAAGGAATCAATGACATACATTTAGAAGTTTCAGCAGCATATGACACAAAAGTATTGTCTACCATTAATATCATTCATTAACAGGCCAGAGGGTCATTTTTTTCTTCTCTTTTGATGCACAGACCATCAAGCCTTTTGGATCGATTTAGCAAAACCTTGACAGGAACTAACACTTACTAAATCAGTATTCGTTAATAATTAAAACATAATATTAGTGAGTTTTCAAGACCCCAGTCTGGGGAAATCTTTTGCAATATTTCTTTACATTCTGGAGAATGTGCCAGAGATAAGGATGGGAGACAGCTCTACAAATGAGAACTATAGTTGCTTACAATGATCTCCTATTAATACTTAGAACCTCAGAGATTTGTTTTATTTTTAATTTTTTTAATGTTTATTCATTTTTTGATAGAGAGAGAATGTGAGCAGGGGAGGAGAGAGAGAGAGACACAGAATCTGAAGCAGGTTCCAGGCTCTGAGCTGTCAACACACAGCCTGACGTGGGGCTCGAACTCATGAACTGTGAGATCATGACCTGAGCCGAAGTTGGATGATTAACCAACTGAGCTACCCAGGCACCCCTAGAACCTCAGAGATTTCACAGTCAATGGAAATGGTTCCAACCAGAAATGTATTATTGCTAACCATTTGTTCCCAAAACTGTTGCACACTATAGCATTCCTTAGAACGCTGTTTTCACAACTGTCATTGTTATCAGGAGGCAGAAAAATGGAGTGTTAATGGCCTGAATATTTGTGTCCCCCCCAAATTTCACAGGTTGAAATCCTAATCCCGAATGTGTTATCAGGAGATGGGGCCCTAAGTAAGTGATCGGTCATGAGGGCAGAGCCCTCCTGAATGGGCTAGTACCCTTAAAAAAAGATTCCAGAGTGTACTGTCTCTGCTCCTATGATCCAGGAAGTGGCTGGATACTGAATCTGAATCTGCCAACATTACTACTGAACATAAACAGTCAAACTGCCTAGACCCTAGACTTCCTAGTCTCCAGAACTGTGAGAAATAAAGGTTTCTAGTTTAAGACACTCAGTCTATGGTAGTTTTGCTATAGCAGCTCAAATGGCAGACACACTATTATTTATCCAAAGTTTGAGGCCTATCCAGGGACGTGACTGAGGAGAATAAGTAGATGCACACATAAAAGAGACTGGTCCTGAAGTAATTACTTAAACTGTAACCCAAATGAAACTGCCACAAATTGTAAGGTGACAGTTGACTACTCCGGAAGCGTGGCAAAAAATCCCAGACAAGCTCAACACTGCAAAACATCGTAACAGGCTTAGATGTTTTTCATTTTTCATAAGAAAACATAAGCCATTCTTCCATCAGCCGCAGTGTTCATGGAGCCCACGGTTCAGACTGTGACAAAGGCCCTAAGGGATATTTTCTGGAAGTGTTGCTTTTCATGGAGTCCACTGCAAAGGGGCTGGTATATGGAGACACATAAAATAAATTCCCCCCTTGTGGGAACAATTTATAAAATTTGTAACACTCAGTTGGCTCATTTTCTCTACCAAGTTTTTATAAAACTTTGTCACAGAGTAAAATTTGGGCACTTGAACTCAAAAATTACACTTTATATTTGCATTTTAAAAATGTTTCCAAAGGGCGTCTGTTTGTTTTTAGAGGCTTCTGTAGAAGCTTGACTCAAAGGAAGGAGGCTGCTGAATCCCAAACACTTGTGCTTTGCATCTCTTTGGATAAACAGAACCAGTCACACTTTCATATTTCTTTTATTCTCAAAGGCCATGGTCTATTAATCAACTTCCATACATTCAGACATAGACTACTTCGCTTTCAGGGTATTCTATTTTCCAGTTTTACTGCTATAGATTCAGAATTAAAATTAAGTTGCGAATTTTAGGTAAAATAGAGTGATAAAATTTAGTGGTCATTAAAGTTTCAAGTAGAATGTATTTTACTGAGCTTGGTTCCCTGTACTCCTGAGGCCTCTTGACATAGTAAATGGAAGTGTGCAAATCTAATTGGCTGAGACCTTGCTTGACCCTAATACAGACTGCTAACGTTTCATCTCTGGTGAGACCTCATACCGAATTTAAGCTTGGTAAGCTTCTTTACCTTGAGCAAACAGATTTTAATGGGCCATTAAGCCACCCAGCCCTGAAAGTGGCAAGTGTTGCCCAATCCTCCAACCCCCATAATCACCCATGTTTTGCATGGTTTATGTCATTGGTTACAAACAGGTATGTTTTTTTAAATCATATATCACAAAAAGAAATACAGACATACAGTGATTTGCCTACATTCTTGCATCTTGGGAAGAATATGTAGGTGTGCATTACGTGCTGATTTCCAGAAGTATGGAAGTTGCATTTTAACTCTCATGAGTTATCCTATGGAGGAGCAGGATACTGCATTTACCTTCTAGTTTAATAAAGACTTGAACAATCAATCATAATCTATCAATTTATTCAAATTGGGACTTCTAAAAATGTACCATAGAATATTCTAAGCAAATTACAACTTCCAAGGAAATTTAAGAATTGCTTTAACCAATCCTTCAGTTCTTCTAGAGATTCAGTGTTAGAACAGAGCATCCTACTTCATCCTTACTTTCCCTTCTAAATAAACTCAAGGACTCTTAGCAGCCCATCTCTGCATTTCTACCTGTAATCTCTAAAGTCCCCAAATCACTATGTGGTTTGAAAGTACAGGCTGTGGGCATTCTACAGTCAGGAAGAAATGACTGACAGCAAAATCGTGGAAATTATCCAGTTGGCCTGTTGACTATCCCAGTTTATCACATGGTTGTTCACCAGGAGGATTGGCCATCTATGGGTACTACTCAGATATTAATGCACGATCCTGCCAGCCTCCGCCAGGGTGATTTATCTACCCATGTCAGCTTTTTGTCTTTGGTGTTTTTCTTGCCCAGTTTATTCCCAATGATGTATCTGCCAACTCTACACCGGAATTCTTTTGCATATTATAATTCCCCTATATTAATATTTATTAGACTTGTTCCAAAAGAACTAAGAAATTCAATTCTATTTTTTCCTCAAACACCATGTTGTCATAGGCTATTCCATAAGTAGCTGAAATGAAGTAATGGCTGAGGAAAAGATTATCTTCTCCTTCCACTCATTTCAAATGCTTTCCCTGAGCACTACTGGAGTGACAAAAACAAAATCAAACACCTGCCCCTCCACTCCCCCAAAGTTTCTAAAAATATAGATCAAATCCTTCAAATGGCAGGTTCCAGCTATTTTTAAAAGCTACCTGGGAAAGAAATTAAGTATAATTATGGGTCATCTGAAAAACAGCATGTCACAGCAATGCCACTTAATATCCTTCAAGGGCATCTGTAGCTTCTGAAATGTCTCAGAAAAAAATATATTACTGCAAAAAAAACCCCACAAACCCAATGCTTTTAATTAAATGAAGGATTCAGCTCATTTCTAATGAAAATACTGATACTAAAGAAACTGTGTCTAGAAATATTTGTGACATTATTTATAGATCTTACAACTAGAAAGTTTCCTTCCTTTTTCCTCTTAAAAAATGATTGATGTTCATATTTGGCCCATATAATCAATTTCATTATCGCCACATTGTGACTTTTCACTGTTTCATTTCACTGTTTCATTATATTTAGTAGCTATCCAAAGACACAACACTCTCTTTAGCATAATCTGACTAAAATCTTCATTTAAAGTCATGATTGCCCATGGAGGGAGTGAGTAGAGTCAGAGAGAGGGAGAGGGTGGCTCTGGGAAGGCAAAGGGACATTTGTTACTTTATTCCATTATGCAGCACCATGTCTGGTGCACAGTAGGTACAAACAATAGTCAGTGTGTGGAATTAATATTTATAGAAGACCTGCAGGCACCAAGGTTTATGCATTTCTTATCCCAATTAATCCTCTCTAAGGTCCTTTTAAGTCAGTATTATTACTGTCCCCAATTTATAGACATGGATATTGCCTCAAAGTGAAGTGAAGATGGCTTAGTAAAAGAGGAAAGTGAATAGGAAAAATTACGTGGACAATCATCTGGTTTTATCTTATTTGACATAAAATGAGTTAGCATGTGAGGCGGGCATATGCGTTTTCCAGATACTCTGTTTAGTGACTGTCTGTCCTAGGTAGCATTTTGAAGCTTTTTGTAACCAAGCAGGGTACTCCTTTGGTGTGATTTGCGCTCTGGGGTTCACAAAGCAAGAAAGTGATGAAAGGTAAGTCAGGTAGGTTGGTAGTTGACAAAAACGAAAACAAAAAACAATAGCAGCACCTACCATTCATTACCAGTCATCATAAGTAAGGTGGCAGTCACTGAATATTTTTCACCTAAATTGAGGGAAACGGATTACCTTTTGTGTCTATTTAAAACATTTCAGCTGATCTCAGAGAGGATTAAATAAAGGATTTGCTTGTTTCAATATACCTAAAACCCATATGCAAATAGGACTCTGATACCATACCACACATTTATGGTCAAAGACAATACTTTGTTTTTAAGAAGAGCAGCAAACAATGTAACTGCAAATGAATGCCACACACACACACACACACACACACACACACACACACACACACACAC